>NW_020664435.1:9712961-9724836 GCF_002925995.2 Terrapene triunguis | reverse complement strand
GTTGCTTATTACAGATTCAGACTAACACGGCTACCCCTCTGATACTTCTGTAATGTTCAGATCCTGCGGTGAGCTCAGTGAGGGTGGACCTCTGTGCTCAGATGGAGTCCCATTTCATGTAAAAATAGGAGCTAATGACATATCTATTTAGTGTAATATTTCTGTCTTGGTTAATGTTACCTGCTTTATAGGACTGATTGAGATGACCCTTGACTGTCCTACCTTTTGCTTAGCTTTGTAGTCTGGAAGTATAACTTTTGAAAGCTTGTCTGAATGATAAATTAGTGGGTGAAAAAGGGTTAGAGTTGTTCTCTGGACTATGTATAGTTCCATAGGCTCAGATGTTTAATACTTTCTCAATATCAGTTTAAAAGCTGGTGCAAACCCATCTAACAAGGTTTCTTGAGCCCAATCTAACTTCCATTAAAGTAAATAAAAAAAATCAGCCACTGACTTAAATGTGCATTGGGGAAGGGGGGGAAACAGGTCCATATTAGCCTACAGCTACTAAAAAAGTAACAGCAAAATGGGAATAAATCAGATTCTAAAATTTGTCCTCAGAAATCTAAGGGCTCTACAGAATACTTTTGACAAATGGTTCTATTCCCCTCTTAATATCTGTGTGATTCTTCTCAATGTTATATATTTTCATGGAGGATACTCTAAATTTGAATAGGAACAATTAGGAATAACTTTCGCAAAGTTATCAACATTTTTGTTTTCGTCCGCATGAAGCTTCTTGGGTAAGAGTTTATCATCGATTTGAGGTTACTGCTTGCTGGGGAGAGCTGACAGCTAAATTTAGACACCCTAAACAGACTTGTATAACTTTTCTTTCTAAATCTGAGGGAAGAATAGTGTTGTGTAAGGTTTTTGTTCTGCCCCCTGGAATTTCACAATAAACCTATTACATCCTACTTCCCCTTTAATTACTAAATAGGCCAGTCCTCTTCAAAGAGCCAAGTACAATGCCTAGCTCAAAGAGCTAATTCTAAGAATCCTAGGGTCTTTTAATTTACAGCTAATCTAGCTCAGAATTTGTACCTATCTGTGCTTATTTCACCATCTTTAAAATGGGGATACTATTTCTTAGCATGTGAGGTATTGTGAAACATCACTCATTAATCTTCTTTAAGCATTTTTAGAACCTTAGATGAGAGGTTGCATGTGCAACCTTAAGTTTGTCATTTCCTGACTTTTGAATGCTTCATTTTGTAATCTTAACATTGTAATTCCACAGTTAAAACAAACAACCATGGAGCTATTAATAGAGTACCTGAAGCATGCTATTTTCAGACTCATTTTGGATGTAGTGTCAGTGTACAAGGTTCTAAAGTGCAGGTCAGCCATTTGTCTGTTGGACAGCAAATAATATTAAATGTCTAAAGTTGTTTTTGGTTATTCTTGGTTCCTGGACAACATACTTTCCTAGTCTTAATACTTTAATTACACATAATGTAGAGGTATCATGAGGATTCAAATGTTCATATTTTTTACATTGCTTTTAACAAGTAAAGTGCATTGTAATTGCTAAGTTTTGTACTAATCCAGATCTTTCCAGCATGGGTTGGGGATGCTTCTGAGATAGCATACACAATCACCTATTGTGGCCATTTAAGGAACGGTGTTAATGTCCCCTGGGTTGGAAGGATGAGGCTCAAAACCAAAGTTCTTGAAGGCTGTGGTAAGGCAGGGGAAAATGAAAGTATCTTAAGTGTCCTTTATTAGAGCCCTGCAGATGTCCTAGAAAAATCAATACAAGAACTGGTTGTACTAGATCAGATATTCCCCCCAGACAACTCCCCCCCAAGACTGCTTTTGAAGCTAAATTAAGTTTTTGAGGAGGTAATTTCATAGTTTCCTTTCTAACAAAAAGCAGATGTGTAAAAAGAAAAAACATCATGAGAGGGCCAGAGAAAGAAATGAGTGAACAAAACACGGTGGAAGATTCAAAACAACTCAACGGGATGTAATTTAAGCCACTAAGGAATGCACACTGAGTATTCAATGTAAAATATTTGCACTGTCAGGGTCCATAATGAAGGCTTAGTTATCAAGAGAACCTTGTTCAGGTTGTGCTGCTGTGTTGTGACCGAGCTTTTATGCTGTATCTGGTGCTTTATGCTGAGTTTTTAAATGTTAATGTTTGTTTGAGAGAGAGATCTCTGGAATATTAGAACAAAAGAATTGAACATCTGTTTCAAAAGATCTGTGTAGGTTAGGAAGTACAACTGAGGGCAGAAAAAAATCTGCCACTGAACACATTTTATGTTCTGTGGGAGGGTTGATATTTAAATCTGGCAGTTTAACTGAGCTGTTATCACTATTCATACATCTGTTTGTTTGCATCTTTGGTGTTAATTATTGTGTGATGCTAAAGTTTGTGTGTAGTTACTCGCTGTTTATGGATTTGAGAATTTGGCGTAAACGTTGTGTTGTGTGCTTATGTGAAATGTTCACTGATGCTCATAGGAAATTGTCTTAGAATTCTTTAGCCCAGCTTTTCCTACTATTTTTATTAGATATGATTGACACAACTACAAGCTTAATATTTGAGTGGCTTTTTTATAGCATTAAACATTGCCTTTTGTTAGAGACATGCTTGGGTCTGAGTGGGAAAAAAAACAGTTCTGACAGACACAGAGGGATAAAATGGTTGGATCAAATCCAAGTTCCTTTTAAAAAAATATTCTGGTTTCTGTTTTTCAGAGCTTCTTTATTACTTTTGAATTTTCCTTAATGATGCTTTGTTATATTCCAGGCTGTTCTTTCTTTCTCTCACAAATAACTTGCATTAGTGCAATGCCAAGGTTCCACATTTACAGTTATAAATTAGGAATTGCAAAAATTAGCAGTTTCATGGCAACGCTGACTTTTCCACAAAGCATGTATGGGCAATCTGGGTGGCATCAGGTTTTGTCTTTCTCTGCATCCTAAGAAAAAATATGGTATCAAACAATCTCAAAGGGTATGTCTACACTGCAATAAAAGATTCGTGGCCCAGCCGTGGCTGGCCCAGGTCAGCTGAGTTGGACTGCAGGGCTGTACAATTACAGTCTAGGCGTTCGGGCTCAGGCTGTGGCCCAGCCTCAGAGACTCCGCAAGGGGGGAGGATCTCAGAGCCCGAGGCCCAGTTTGAGCCCAAATGTCTACACTGCAATTTTATAGCCCAAGCCCAGAGAGTCTGAGTCACCTGATCCGGGCTCTAAGACTTGGTGTTGTAGTGTAGACATACTCCTGGAAAGGTTTACAACAGAGAGTATCCTTGGTTCACAGGCATCACTCAAACCTCTGCCTTTTCTTCCTAGAAACTAAACATAAACAGGTTCCACAGCCATTGAGTGACTAAAACAAAAGTAGGACCCATGCTTCTCAGTATGTGAAAAATATGAGTGCTTCTCCAGATAAGCTGGATATCTGTGGTCTTCCAGATACTGGTGTATATTCGGGTATTTTTCTTAGGCCTTGTCTACACTTACGGGGGGTTCGAAGTGCGGTGATTGATGCATTGGTGGTTGATTTAGCGGGTCTAGTGAAGTATAGCCTAAAATTCACTAGAATTAACATAAATCCCTCCAGACCTCTGCTTATTTGAAAAAAAAAAAATTCTTGGAAAAAATTGTTCCTATAAGTCCCTCCCATTGCTCCCCATCTCCAAAACTGACCCTCCTTTTTGCCACATACAGACTCATCTCCTGGGAGTAGGGTTGCCAACTTTCTAATAGCTGAAAACCGGACACCCCTGCCCCATCCCCTGCCCTGCCTCTTCTCCTAAGGCCCTGCCTCGGCCCCTCCTCTTTCCCCCGAGACCCTGCCCCTGCTCACTTCTCTCCCACTCTCCCTCTATTCTCGCTTCCCCCTCCCCCGGGACTCATCTGCCATCTACAGAGCCAGGCTGGGAGGAGCGGATGCGGAGCCTGCCCAATCGGGGCACAGCGGTCAGGTTTTGGCTCAGAAAAGGAGTGAGGGGCTGGGACGGGGGCAATAGGGGCACAGTGGGGCAGGAGGGGGTGTTGGTCCCCAGAGCAAGGGGATGAGGCAGGTGCAATCAGGGCACAGGCTGGTGGGATTAATAGGATCCCGCTGGGCAGCGGTGCCGGTATCTACCTCTCCACCGAAGGCTTGAGCTGTGGATTTGGGAGCCAGTTCTCTCCATCAGCAGCTGGGAAGCTCCTCCAGGCAGCAGCTGCTGCTCGTCCTGCCCTCTCAGCAGGGAGGCTGATTGCGGTTACTCCAATAACTGGACTTTTAATGTCTGGTCAGCAGTACTGACTGGACATTGCCAGGTCCAGAAGCGGCGGAAGTTCCCTAAAATTGGAGGGGCCACTGGTGTCCGAACTGTGGCCTGGCCCCCCGTGCTGCCCCTTCCTGTGAGGCCGCACCCGCATGTCACCCCTTCCTCCAAGGCCGCACCTCCCCGCCCCCGCTCGCTCCTCTCCACTCCTTCCCCACTTTTGCTCACCCTTATGGCTGGTAAAAAGTGGGAGGGCTATGCTTTTAAGTGATGGGACCATGACCCCTTGGCCCCCCGTTCCAGCACCCCTGCCAGTTCCCCTTTTCGACTGGATTCCTGGCAACCCTACCTGGGAGCTTAGTGGCTCCCTCCCCTACCTGGATACACCTCTCAGCTGCAGATAGCTGCTCACATTTCTGCCAACCATTTCATGCCCAGACAGTAGCATGTGTGTGTGGAAGGGGAGGGAGAAGCACACTTCCTCTTTCCAAGGATGGTGTGCTGGTATGTGCTTCCTGGGAATCTCTAGGGGCAATTCTAAGTCAGCCTGTTGACTTCAGCTGCTGCACGGACCTTTTGCATCCTTTCTAATGTGCTTGACTACATCGGGTGCAGTCATCGGGTGCAAACTATGGCATGCATATGGTATCACAGGGATAGACTGGTGGTGCCACGAGCCCTTCCAAATATATCCAGTGAATGGTAATTGCTCAAACGTTATGGAGAGTAAACATGTTATATGTTGTCCAGCAAAGAGGCAGCATCTGGCATTGCAATGCTTAGTGCACAGGTTGCATAATTTGAAATGATGGAGTTGAAGAACTACTTCAACACAGTTGACTAATATTTTCAGTTCTGGTACCTGAAAAGCCGCCGTCTCTATTGCCTCTGTTGGGCACTGGTACCTTAGGTATAAGGCAATTCAAAACAAAAGACGATGAATTTTTTGTGGAATAAGCTACATTCAATATTTATTTTTCATACCTTTTCTGAACATAATGACACACACAAGATAGACATTAACACCACAAATTGAGGTACTACACTTATTTTTAAGTTACTGTCAAGTATTGTGCAGCATTTTGCAGTAATTTCATTACTAAGAACCTGGAACAGCAAATTATTGTGTATCTTGTTACAGTGAAGTACAGAAATATTTCTAAATATAGAGCAGAGAGGAGATGCTTTTCTTGTAGGTAGGTCTTCAGATTGGAATATGACTTCAGTTAGGAAAATCCAGAAGGTCTTCAATTGCTTTGATGCTGGTACTCAGAAGAAAAAAAATACCTTCAGTGCTGCTCTTGTACCAAGTACTTTGCTTCTGAAGTGCTAGCATTCCAGTGGAACATTGCCACTTCAACCCCTGAATGTCTGGAATCTGGCTACCGGAGGCCCCACGGCTTACCTTATTATGTTACCAGTCCTGTTAGTTAAGATTTACTGGGCATCTTTTGCCATCATTTCCTTCGTAAATGCCAGTGCTTCTGGAATTCCCTCGTTTTGGTGGTTTGCTCAAACCTGTGGTTTTGACGCCTCTATTGCGTGATGTATTGTTTATTTTGTTTTGCTTCACATGTCTGTTGTATGGTGGTGTGTAGTATGGTTCTTAGTCAGCAGTATAGAAGACAGGGCAGTGATGCCGATGCTACCGGATGTGCGACCTATTTCTTTTATTGTTTTAATTGTAAAAGTGTGTAGATGATATAGCAATAGGAGCCAGCACATCAAATAGATGAATGCTGCTTTTGCACAAAAGTTGGAGAGAGGACTTGCTGTAGAGAAGTTAGTCTGTGGTTTGGAGTGCTTGTCTGTTTTCTCAGCTGGTATCTTCTGACCAGCTGGTAGTAGTTATGGGCTGCCACATATCATTGTGAATTCTCTGCTTTTAAGTAATGAGTGCTATTTAATTTCTGTACATTTCTAGAAAACATGAAATACATTTGTTGTGTGGTAGATATATTAACTGTCTATTTTTATTTCAGGCTGAGGAATCTTGCAAATGTAATGGCTGGAAAAATCCTAACCCACCTCCTACTCCTCCCAGGGCAGATTTGCAGCAGACAATTGTCAGTCTTACTGAACCATGTCGCAGCTGTAGTCATGCACTGGGTAAGTATTTAGCTTCTCCTGGATTTGCAATCCATGTTCTTAGACCCTAGGTCATAATATGACATTTTCTGTTATTCCCAGACTAAAACTATGTTAAGATGGAGTTATGGTTGGGTGTATGGGTCCGGAATTTAGAGTAAAATACGGTAGAGATGTTGAAGTAATCTTAAAAACAAGTGCTACAATCCAGGAAATCCAGAATAAAGGTTAAACTTAAAAGAAATCCAGATATTTTAAGGTATGGAAATGCACAATTAGTTCACCAAACAACTTTAACTCTGCCATATAGTTATTTATTTAGTGTTTGCATAGTTGTCTAGCCAAGCGATGACATCTTTAGTGGCGTGATGCAGTTCTTGTAGGCCACCGCTGAACCTAGTCAGCAGGCATTCATCGACAATGTACGTCATCGTCTGTGTTGTGCCGCAGCTGCACAAAGGGCTGTCACGAAGGCCCCGGGAATACTGGTTGGCTGCACAGAGACCTTGCCTGATCCGGAACCTGTTCAACAGGGACCATTGGCGACGGGGCAGGTCAAAACCAGGCAGGCAGATTGTGGGGTTGGCGACAAGGGACTCGTTGGGGATTATAATAGATACCATTCCTCTTGCCAGAGTGTTTCCACCCTAACATCCTGGCATGGCGGATAAGACCATAATGGGCGATGTGACGGTAAAAGTACAGCTGGTGGTTTAAAAAGGTCATTGTGCAGCGGCAGGCTTGAGTTGGCGCATACTTTCTCCAGTAACTTGCCAGTGGCAACCTCTTGTCTGATATGAGGAGGAGCAATATTGCTCAGAACTGGAAGCCATGGAGTGGAGTCGGACGCAGGGTGCCGAAGATGATACGCATGGTGGCATGTAACTGCATATCCACCAGTTTGGTGTGTGACAATAGACTCCAAACTGATGTGCAGGACTCCGCCACCAAATATGAGGTGGCAAGAGCTGACGTCCGCAAAGTTGGAGCACGAGCACCCCATGACGAACCTGCCAGTTTGCTAAGAAGAATGTTGTGCATCTTAACTTTAGCTGCTGTCTTCTTCTGGTGGGCATGGTAACTCAGTGTGCGGTCTAAGGTCACACCTAGATAAACCGGTTCTACTTCATGCTTCACCTTCTGACCATTCAGATAAACATTCAGTTCTCGGGTTGCGCTGGCGTGATGAAGATGGAACAAACTGGAGACTGTTTTTATGACCCTTGGCTGGAGGCGCCAAGTCTTACAGTAGTCAGCTAACTTTATCGTGTCCCGGTTTAAGGTGGCATCAAGCTCGTGAAACGTCCGGGCCTTGGTACCACAACAGATGTCGTCTGCGTAAATGAACTTTCGTGACTCCGTTGTTGGCAGGTCATTGATGTAAAGGTTGAACAGGGTTGGTGAAAGGACAGAGCCCTGGAGTAACCCATTGCTCTGTCGTCTCCAAGCGCTCGTCTCCTCCCCCATATGGATTCTGAACTGCCTATCGCGGAGGAACAGTTCAACGACGCCTGTGACCCAAAGTAGCAGGACCCATGATACCTTCACGAGCAGGCCAGTGTGCCACACCGTATCGTACGCCGCTGTTAGAGCGATGAAAACAGTGCCTGTTTTCAAGTTTCTCTGGAAGCCATTTTCAACAAATGTGGTCAGTGCGAGCACTTGGTCGCATGTGCTACAGCCTTGGTGAAAGCCGGCTTGGTTAGGGCTCAAAATTCTCTCTATGTTGGGTAATATGCACTGTAGGACCAAGCACTCCAGTGCCTTGAAGCACACCGACAGTAATGATATGCGACAATAGCTTGATGCTTGACTTGGGTCCTTTCCAGGCTTTAGGAGGCTAATGACTTTTGTGGTGCGCCATATCTTCGGTAGTCTACCTTCACTGATGACTTATAGTGAGACTATGCAATAATCATATGATTAAGATTAAGGCATTTTAGTGTTTGTAGTCCTAGATTAGATTTTTAAGGACAGATTTAGACCCTGCCTCCTCCATCCCCCATTGTCAATATTGTGGCTGATATCTGTGTTGTGGTTCTTCTGAAACTACAGCCTCATTTGGGGTCTGTCAATGCTACAGTTTCACCTCTGTCAAGTGACCTAGTTACAGCATGGTCGTCTCACAACATGGTTATTTTTGTAGTATAGATTAGACTCTGGACAGTGCTAAAGGTAAGAGTCCATGTACACTACAAAATGGAACTATGCTTGTACCATGTTGTGCGAAACTGTGTTGGAACCAGTCTTCCTGTATGGTTAAAGTTATTATATAAACAACCTCTGTGCTACAGAAAGGACTGTTTAACTCCATTGTGAAACATGGTTGTATCACAGCCAGGTTACAACATAATGATTCCTTACCAGTGTGGCCAGAAAAAACCCACCATGTGTCAGGGACAGTTTTAAACTTTGCGGCTACCTAAGCTAAAACATGATTACTTAACATGGTTATAGCGTAGTTTTTCTGACCATGAAGTCAAGAAGAAACTGTGCTAATAACAGTTGGGCCACAACAAATTTCAGAACTGTTTAAAATGAAACTTGCTTTGGTTGTATAGATATGGCCTGAAATTACAACTCAGTAAAATCAGCAATTTTGTTAAATTATGTAAAATCATCACAATAGGTGATTTTTAAAAAAGTAAACAGTGTACCTTTTGAGGGATTATTCACTACAGTATTTCTGTAGAAGATTTGTTTACCTCTCTGCTCTCCTTTTTGTGTGTTCTGTTGTTGTTTAACCTATTTCTGGGCTTTTCTTTATTCATTGCTATCATTTATGTTCAAAATCTCTTCTTTCATGCAAGAGAGGAATAACAAATGTATAGCAGCACATGAGTTCAGTATGTTTAGTGAGGCAATTCATTTAACTTCTCAACGTGTAGCATATTTTCACTGCCTCTGGGATATGCAGTTAGATTAATTTATGTTATGAAACCCTTTCACACCGTGCCCTTGGGATACTGAAGGCATTTCTTCACTGCTGCCTAATCCTGTTAGGTGCTGAGCCCTTAACGCCGCATCTTCGGTAGGATTTGAAGGTGCTCACCTCCTTTCAGAAGAGCTCAGCGCTTCTGAGGATCTGACTCTTTGTGAAAATCTTCGGTCACTTATTAATTTGGGAATCAGGAATAGCAGTACATTGTTATTTTGAATAAACATTATGGACCAAATCTGGTGCAGTGTTTCTATTTCATTACTGCCACAGTGAAGAAAGATGAAGCCCTGTCATCTTCCCAGCTGCAACTAACGAGGATGATGCTTTGTTCGGAATAACGAGTGCCACCTACCACTCGGTTGTACCTAATGTGGAAAAGTGAACATTGTTCAGAAATATTTCTCAAGACATTTTTCCTATTGTTCTCACCCTGATCAGCATGTTTCCCTCTTGAATTCTTTTAAAACCTGAAAGGTCGTGAGGTATCCCTATTTCAGCTGCTTCCCCAGCACTATATTCTCTCTTTCTAAGTGAGTTCTGAAACATAACCACAGACACTCCCTAGGTTACACAAACCCGATTTACGGAAATCCGGATTTACGGAAAAAGTTCCATAAGGTTTTTGTTTTTGTTTTTGCGTAATTGTTGGAGATACGTTCCCGACTTACGCAAAATTTGACTTATGCAAGGCGTTCCGGAACAGAATGCTTGCGTAAGTCGGGGAGCTTCTGTATGCAGAAATTTCTCTACTGTTCTAGGAAATGTGGTGTTGGCTTTTTGTGCTTATATTTTTTCAGCAATGTTGCCCAGGCATCAATGCACAGTAGGCTCTTCCCCACTCAGGACTTGTCTATATTCAGTTTCACTGGCTTAATTAAAGGTTTAGTTAATCAGATGCAAAAGACTGTGGATGCTTATATCATCTTAAATTAGTCTTATTTCTGTCTATTTTATGGGTTTGTCTACATGCACTTTCACAGAAATAACTAAAGTGACATAAATTCACACTTTTTGTTATTTTGGTGAAAGTCCATGTGTGGATCTTCTTATTTTAGATTGTTCCTTAAATGGATTTAGCATAATCTGAACTAAGAGTGTTGTGTTGTGATAATTGGGCCTACAAATTTACCCTAATTAAACACTCCGTTGTAAAAAGTATATGAAAGTTCTTAAGATGTTACGATAACCTATAATAACAAATGCTGATGGAAAGTAAGTGAAGTCACTTTCAATAGTGAACATAGGCGCCAACTCCGTGGGTGCTCCGGGGCTGAAGCACCCACAGGGAAAAATTAGTGGGTGCTCCTCACCCACTGGCAGCCAAGCTCCCCCCTCCTTGCTGCCTCCTCCCCCCCCCCAGCACGCCCCGTCCCCGCATCTCCCAGCGCTTCCCGCACTCCCCCCCCCCGCTGCTTAACAGCTGTTTGGCGGCGCTTAGGACTTTCCGAGAGGGCAGGGGAGGAGCGGGGATGTGGCGGGCTCAGGGGAGGAGGCGGAGAAGAGGCAGGGCAGGGTCGGGGACTTGGGGAAGGAGGTGGAATGGGGGCGGGAAGGGGGCGGGGCTGAGGTGGGAAAAGGCGGGGTGGGCAGGGACTTTGGGGAAAGGGTGGAATGGGAGTGGGGTGAGGGCAGTGCAGGGGTGGGAAGAGGCGGGCCAGCGGCGGTGCCAGGGGTGGGTGGGGGGTTTGAGCACCCACCAGGCGGAGGGGAAGTCGGCGCCTATGATAGTGAATGTTATAAACAGGTGCAATAGAACCAAACAGACTAAATTAGTCTAAACAAAAGGGCCTACTGATATGGTTCAAGAACTGTATTAAAATCATGCTTGGTAAAAACAGAAGATGTAAAACCAGAGAAGATTGGTGTGCTGGATATTGGGCCTAATTGGTGGATAAAATAAAGAGGGGGTGGGCTATTTCACCCCTCTCTCTCTTTGTGGATCCTTAAAGAAAGAGACTTTGGGGGGGGGGAAATGAGAAAAACAGACGTTGGCTACTGGAGTGAGCTTCACTATCATGGCTGCCGCAGGGCCGCCCGGGGGAGGGGCAAGTGGGGCAATTTGCCTCAGGCCCCACAGGGGCCCCCACGAGAATGTCGGAGGCTCCCCCCCGCCTCCACCTTCCCCCATCCCCCAGCGCCTCAGCGTGCCGTGTCCAGGAGCGGCCCTGGACAGCGCTGCAGCGATGTGGCTTGGGCGGGGCCTGAGGTCCTCCCACTCGGAGCTGCGTGGTAAGGGGGCGGGGCTGTAAGCCCCGGCGGGCCGAGCGGCAGGAGCTCCTGGATGCAGCTTGCTGAGGCTCTGGGAGAGGGGGTAAGCGGCATGGTAAGCCCCTCTGAGCCGGGCACCCCCCGACCCATCCCCCCCCAGCTCCGAGCCCAGCCCCTTTGAACCGGGCACCCCCCGACCCCATTCCCCCTCCCCATCCCGACCCCCAGCTCCAAGCCCAGCCCCTCTGAGCTGGGCACCCCCCGACCCCATCCCCCCAGCTCCGAGCCCAGCCCCTCTGAGCCGGACACCCCCCGATCCCTTCCCCCCGCCCCCCCAGCCCTGACCCCCAGCTCCGAGCCCAGCCCCTGTGAACCGGACACTCCCCTGACCCCATCCCCCCCCC
>NW_020664435.1:9701877-9712561 GCF_002925995.2 Terrapene triunguis | reverse complement strand
GCCCCGCCCCCTTACCACACGGCTCCAAGCGGGAGGACCTCAGGCCCCACCCGAGCCACGCCGCTGCAGTGCTGTCCAGGGCCGCTCCTGGACGCGGCACGCTGAGGCGATGGGGGATGGGGGAAGGCGGAGGCGGGGGAGCCTCCGACATTCTCGTGGGGGCCCCTGCGAGGCCTGGGGCAAATTGCCCCACTTGACCCCCCCCCCCCGGGCGGCCCTGATATTTTATTGTGTGCGAGTGCCTGTGATTTACTCTCTATCCTTTTAATGTACCCAAGAATAACAAATTGTGATCCTAGTTAGACAATTCATTTGTTTGTTCTGTTTTCTCAGTAATAATAATAATTAATAATACTGAACCCTCTATTAAATACAACAGTCTGAGGCTGTAGATAAAGAGTGCTTATGTTATGCAAGGCACTTCTTCTAAATTCTACTATGGTATATTCCTTACAAAACAGACTGTCTGCGGCATCAGAACAGCTGCAGTTGTTTTTAATTAAGAACACACCGAATCTGGAATAATTTGGATTTCTCCATCAGGGTCCTCAACTCAGTCTTTTGATCTAGCCACTTGTGAACCAAATTACTGTATTGTGCATGAGTGTTATCTTTTTACTATGTGGGGATAGCCACAGTTCCCTGATGCATCTTGCTTGGCTGGTCGACTCTCTCCTTTATGGCAACTGATGTTTGTGAGTTAGTCAGCACTGGCTGCTGCAGAAGGATGTAAGCAGTGACGCTCTTGTGGAGAATTGCCTTCTTGCTGGTACGGATTGGATAGTGCAACTGATGGGGATTACACAGCTCTGGGTCAGAGTTACTCCGTATTTGGTACCAGTGGAGGGAAGGAAGCATTTCTGTGTAGATGGGCTTTAGTATTTGCCCTTTAGAGGTGGGCGACCAAAACGTAATTTTAAACAGTCCTCTAGACTGATATGATGATTTTAAAAAGTATTCACACCAATAATACAGAAATGACAATTTGTGGTAAACACAAACTGTTAATACGTTGGAAGCAATTTACTGTTGGGTTCACCACATGGCGGTTAGTTCGACTCTGTGTTGACATATGACCGCACACAAGTCAAGATAATATATACGATGCTGATAGCAGTTGTACAGGAAGTGGATGTAGCTGGCTTGTAATGCTGATATGCTCTAGTTGTTGGTTGAATCCAAGGTGTGTGTGTGTATGTGTTTTTTACAATGCTATCAATTTTTAATGTGCTGCTGATCTAGAAGTGAAAATTCATTACTTTAGCAAAATCCGAACTGACAGCTGGAAGTATTAAACTTTCATATCTTGTTGGAGGACAAAATTGGAATCATTTTACTCTGCCTGGAACTCAAAATATTTTAAATTAAAGAAGATAGCTTATGATGACTGTCTCACTTTCAGCTGGAGAATGTTAGGGATATAAGAGATCATATTGCAAACACTCCTTTAAGGAGAAAGGAGTGGATGCACTGTTAAATATCTTGCACCAAAGTCTGCTTTCAGTTGCATCTGTACAAGTCCACTGAAGTCAATGGATTTGCAAAGAATTGATTAAACTTTCCAAAACAAAACATCACCTCTGAGCTGACAAAAAATAAGGAATTTCAACTCAAAGGGCATTTCCTCCTTTGAAATCATAAGTGCTTGAGAACGGGAGTGTATGATGGAAATACCTTCTCAGTCCTAATCATATTTCACTCCTAGGATAAGATGAATAATTTTACAGCACGTTTCTTCATGTTAAGAGGTTTAACATTTATTTTGTTAAAACTTTTAAAGCTGTTTTTTTCCACTTCTAAAGAATACTATGGTAAAGCATTGCATAGGAAGAGGTGCAAATGGTCCTGATCCTGCAAATGCTTATGCATGTGGGTTATGCCATGGAGTTCAGTGGGACTACTTCAGTGAGTAGAATTACTGAGGTGCTTAAGTTTTTGCAGTATTGGGCTCTTAAGTTGTAAGCTCCTCAGGGCAGGGACTGCAATTTCCTTTGACTAGTACAATGCCAGTCACATTGTCATGCCTTAACAAATAGTACATTTCCTTTTTTCACAAAAATAAAAGTCCAGAATTAACATTACAGGTGAAGGGCAAACTGAATATTTAGAATTATATAATACGTGAACAGTCTCCTTTGAGGAGATGACTACAAAGGCAGTAGTAGTTATGCAGACAGTTTGGCATGTTTCAGGAGTCTGTTCACTTCATGTTTTGTCAAAAGACATCATTCTTGATAAAAGGGGAAGGGAAATCATTAAATACTGGGGAACCAGTCCAGTCCAGAAGTCACTGGGCTGTTTTTGAGCTTTCATTCATCATGTGTCTAGAAATAGGTGAGAAGATTTGAGGGATAGGCCACTTGAAACTTTAGTCATTTAAATCTCTTCAGTCTTTCTGGATTAATTTTACTAATTTAATGGAATGGAAGCTACTGGCTTTTATCATGCTCATCATTGTTTTGTCTTTGTTCATTGAAAATGCATCTTTCAAATCCTTATCATGGATATAACCTTGAAGACCCTAGCCAGTTTCTAGGGACTAGGAGAGACCTGTAGAAGACATTGTGCTAGCTGTAGGGAGGGATGAGGAGGGACTCTTGGCTTAGAGCCAGTTAAGACCACTTACCATTTTTTGTGAACCAAAAATGTTTTTTCTTCAGGTTTAACTTTTCTGTCTTCCTGGAGGTACTTTTGAGGCCAAGTTTTGAGACCACCTTTCAGTGGATTTCCCTCTTTGCACCTACAAAACTGCAGCCTCAAAAAAATCGCAAGTGCAAAATTAAGCTTGCATTTTGCAGGTGCTAAAAGGAAAGGCTGGCTTTTGTAAATCTGGCCCTGTATTTGAAAAACACTTCCCTAAAGCTTCTGCTTGGAAGGGCATGTAGAACATGCAGCAGGAGGAGCACTGCAAATGTGACCCACACTGTGAATCCTTGGAACTTGATACTATATAAGTAGTCATGAAACATACTTACCAGTGCCTAGTTTAAAGCAAGAGATTTTCATTTGTGAGCAGGAATTTTTCTCTCATTGCTGGTTAAATTGCTACTTGTAAATTGCCACTGTGGGGATCGAACCTGGGATCTCTGGGTTAAAAATCATGAGCCACTACTACTTGGCTCTAGGACCAGATCCATTAGGTTGGAGGCAGTAGTATACTCATAATCTCTTTACATAACCTAGACACTAAAGAGAGTAAGAGCACTAAGCTGTGTTAGTGTGGGTGACATAAATAGTGGAAGCACAATCTGCTGGTAGAGTAAGGCAGTAGCAGACAGGATTTGTGGGTTCTGTTCTCAGCATGGCCACAGACTTGTGTGAATTTGTACAAGTCACTTATCTCTGTGCCGTAGTGTATCATCTGTAAACTGTTATAAAAATTGTCCATATGGAGCCTGTGCCTTGAGGTACTTCTGATGAAAGGTGCTGTTTAAGTCGTCATGGTGGTCGTGGTTGCAAGGTTCGTCCTTTGTGTTGTCTTTGAAATTATGTCTTATTGGCCATAGAATGCCATCCTACCAGCTAGTTTTTTTTCACAATTTTTGGATTTTTATTTTGTTTAGCTGCTCATGTTTCTCACCTGGAGAATGTGTCTGAAGAAGAAATGAATAGGCTGTTGGGGATAGTGTTGGATGTGGAATATCTCTTCACCTGTGTCCACAAAGAAGAAGATGCAGATACAAAACAAGTTTACTTCTACCTGTTCAAGGTAAGATGAAGATGTTTCTCAAAATGTAACATCATACAATTGTATTTCTGCAACTTTAGATACACATGTAGCATCTTGTCATATCTTTCATTCTTTTGTACTTACATTAATTTTATTGTCCTAATGGACCATTATGTTTGTATTGACTTAGACAATTTGTAGGATAAGCTCTCCTTTTTCCAGGATAGTAATAAGGTTTTTAATTTTGGACTAGATTCTGCTACCCTTATGTTGCACAGTACCTAACTTCTGAAGTCTTCCCAGTGATTTCAGAGTCTGGTCCCAAGTCAGCACCCATTTGGTATGTATTTTCTTTCCAGCCATCAGCAGCATCTTCCTTAATTACAAGTCAGAAGAAGAGCCAGTTGACAATGAAGCTACTTTAGCTGTATACTCATGGTCAGAACAGCCTTTCTTGGTGCATTTCAGAGGGCAAAGCAATTAACTCTGAAGTTAATTTAGCTGCAAACTTAATTTATTACATATACTAGCAAATATTTTAATAATAATAATAATAATAATTAATATGTTGTACCAGTACACATTTCACTGACTGTCAAGTGTTTATATAAAGATGTTAACCATTTAAAAATAAAATTGTTTTTTGATAGCTTTTGAGGAAATGCATCTTGCAGATGGGAAAGCCTGTGGTAGAAGGGTCTTTGGAAAGCCCCCCCTTTGAGAAGCCCAGTATTGAACAGGTAAAACAGAACATGATAATTTCTGTGAACAATGACCCTGCTGCAGTCCACATGAGTGGATTTGGGCAATGTGTGAATATTAGTTCCCTGTATCATTTTGAACAAAGGTGAATCTGAGGTTTGCATGAAGATGATTTCCTCTCCAGCCGTTGGGAAGGGCACTGTGTTCAGTTATTGAATTATTTTCCATAGTGGTAGCCGTGTTAGTCTGTATCCGCGAAAACAGCGAGGAGTTCTTGTGGCACCTTAAAGACTAACAAATGTATTTGGGTATAAGCTTTCGTGGGCTAAAACCCACTTCATCAGATGCATGGAGTGAAAAATACAATAAGCAGTGTATATATATATATATACAGCACATGAAAAGATGGGAGTTGCCTTACCAAGTGGGGGGTCATTGCTAATGAGGCCAGTTCAATTAAGGTGGAAGTGGCCTATTCTCAACAGTTGACAAGAAGGGATGAATATCAAAAGAGGGAAAATTAGTTTTGTGGTGCTAAGGAGGCCGATGCAATCAAGGTGGATGTCGGCCATTTCCAACAGTTGACAAGAAGGTGTGAGTATCAGCAGAGGGAAAATTACTTTTTGTAGTGACCCATCCACTCCCAGTCTTTATGAATTTGCAAACTAGACACCATAACATTAGGCCTGAATAAAGACTGGGAGTGGATGGGTCGGGTGAGGTGGAGTGAGGGCATGGCCTCGGGGAAGGGGTGGAGCAGGGGTGGCAAGAGGTGGAGTGAGGTTGAGGCCTTGGGGGAACGGGCAGAGTAGTGGCAGGGCTTCAGGGTGAAGCAGTGGTGGAGCACCCACTGAGAAAAATTAAAGTCAGCAGCTGTGGTTTAAATAGTAGACTCTCTTAAAGTACCTTTTTCATGTATGTCAGGTCTAATCTTTGTTTATTTTGGTATACTTGGCATTTGAAGTTGAGGAATATAGCACCGGGGTGAAATCCTGGTGCTATTGAGATCAGTGCGAGTTTTGCCATCGACTTCAGTGGGGCCAGGATTTCACCCCAGCGTTACAAAGCAGAAGCAACTGAAAGAAAACCAACAGTAGTTGGTGCCTTTATGAATACATAGGTGGATAGAGAAGATACACAGAAACTGCGATTTTGATTCAGCAAGATACATAAGCATGTGCTTATCCTCAAACACAGGAGCAGTTCTGTTAACTTCAATGAGACTGCTCACGTGCTTGAATACTGTACTGAATCAGGGCCTGAATATCTTTCA
Organism: Terrapene triunguis; assembly: GCF_002925995.2. Taxonomy (NCBI): domain Eukaryota; kingdom Metazoa; phylum Chordata; order Testudines; family Emydidae; genus Terrapene; species Terrapene triunguis. The sequence continues at coordinate 9,706,916 of NW_020664435.1, read as the reverse complement.
AGCAGTCTGTGGCTTAATGGGAAGTATACTCTTTTATTAAATAGCCTATTTTAAACTGGCACACTGTGTAAATGTTTTTGAGTTTAGCTTATCATAACTCAGTAAAATAACACTCTTCACAGTGGCATTCCTTGTTTTTTTAGGAATAATTAGAGTATACGTAATGTTATGTACTAAATTTCTTATTTCAAAAAATAATTAGTGTACGTAATGTTATATACTCCTAATCCCTAAAATATACATTTTGTACAGAACTTCTTTTTTTAGTAGTAAAGCATTTTAAGTTTTCCTTTTGGTTAATTGGGTTAAGAAATCTCTACAGGTTGATATGAGGGGGTAATTCTCTTTACAGTTTATTCGGAAACGATTTCATGTCAAATGAACAATATTTTCTGGTAAATTCTGGATTGCTATAAAATAAAAGAATCTAAGTCACACATTAAATTTGCTAAGGCCGCAGTGCTATTTTTTGTTTGTAAGAGTATGAATTGTGGCAGTTTATTTTAATGACACATTTTAATTATCTTTAACTGAGTGTTTATTAAAGGGGTAATATAAAGAGTGCAGTGAAGTGATGTGCATACGCAGTACGGGCAATTCATGAAGAAATAACACACTGTATAAACAGGAGTAAGATGGAAGTACTCCAAGCTCCACCCACAATTCAAAAGTAGCTGGAAGTTTTTGCTTACATGATCAGGAATTAAATATTATTAATGATCTCTCTCCTTAAATCTTCATCTGTAGTCTTCAGCACTAATGCCCATCGGCACTGCTAGTGAGGTGTGTCATTGGTGGGTCTGGGAGTGATGGGGACATGCATGCCACCCTTTTCCCCTCCGTGTGGGTGAGGAGGAGGGGAACGGGGGATCTTAGGCTCCCACTGGTGCCTCTCTTCCCTCTTGGGGGCAAGGGGAGTGGCTTGGCTCAAACAGTGTGTGAATTCTGAGCCTGTCCCACCCTCCCCTGCTGCCATTGGATGATTGGGATGAGGACAGACCCCTTGTTTGGCTCTCTCCTGCAGAGATGGGGAGAAGGAAGGAAGGGTTGTTTCTGCCCTCTGCTGATCCCCTGAAACCATTTTGGCATTGTTCTGTCATGGGGATGATTGCAGGAAGCTTACATCTCTCCTAGAGCTATTGCTTTAGTCTGTCTGCTGACACCAGAATGCAGAACTGAAATGGATTGCCGTAAAAGGATGTCTTTTCAATCATAAGGAATAGAAACTTTTTTTCTTAAGTGAAAACTTATATTTTGCAGAAACAGGAAAGTGTTGGTATGACTCACCAATGATTGGGTTGGTCTGACCCTGTGAGTTTAATGAATCCACGACTACATGGCACACATACAGTATTGGGGGATACAATCCAGAGACTTTGTTTCTGAAATGCAGACTGCCACCACATCAGCTAACACGTTGATGTATATACTCTTTTCCGGCTAATGCCAGAAGATAGTGACACAACCACAAATATTTAATCAGATCTGAATTCCTTCCAGCAGAAAACAGTGTTACACATACATACTACTATCTGACATTTATATTGTGATAACACCTAGAGGCCTGAGCCAGGGCAAGGCTCCATTGTGCTAGGTGCAGTACAAACATATAATGACAGCCCTTGCCTCAAAGAATTTACAATCTGTATCTCTAGGTCGGTGAAGCAAACAGTAAGTGGGCTGAGAGTGGACAACTCAGTAGCAGACGGATTGTGCCAAAACATTCTGCTAAGTTTGCATGCAGTTCTGGCCAGTCAGTAACAGTAATCACAATTGGTCAGCTGGCTAGTCCTTCTCAGATGGCAATACCCTAGCTAGGGTGACCAGACAGCAAGTGTGAAAAATCAGGACAGGGGGTAGGGTGTAATAGGAGTCTATATAAGATCAAGACCCAAAAATCAGGACTGTCCCTATAAAATCGGGACATCTGGTCACCCTAACCCTAGCTAGTATGTTACATGCTTTTCTCAGTCCCATGCCTAAATCTCAGAGCAGTTAATTTCTAACAAGTGAATGTCAGTTTACAAAGAGTACAGCATGGTCATCAACAAAACTGCACATGTGGGGCATCCAAGAAAAAGCGCATGACCTTTCCCCAGTAAAAGTTCTATATCATGTGAAGTAAGAGATTTATGTAGCGGTTTATACCCCTTATTATAGGCCAGTCGCTAGAGGGAAATAGAATCAAACACACTTGAGCAGGCATGACTTTCTATTTAGCAGAACCAATACTTTAGTTATACCTCTGGCAGGAGCAAATATTTCAAACGACCCAATGTGTATTTTCTCTGTGTTGTAATACAAGTTCTGTTATATATAAAAAAAAGTTAGTAGTGCTCACAGGAAAGAAGGTTATGCCTAAATTGTTAAATAATCATCACTTTCACCCTCTGTTTTAAGGGAGTGAATAATTTTGTACAGTACAAATTTAGCCACCTACCATCAAAGGAGAGGCAAACGATAGTTGAACTGGCTAAAATGTTTCTAAACCGCATCAATTACTGGCATCTGGAGACACCTTTGCAGCGAAGATTGAGATCTCCTAATGATGACATTGCTGGCTATAAAGTGAACTATACAAGGTAACTATGTTTCGCTTCAGTTTTCCCTTTCAGAATATAGGCCCTGATTCTGTAGCTAGATGCACCAACAGAGATTTCTTACAACCATTGTCTTTACCTGTAGACCTACTGGCTTCAATGAAGTTCCATGCTGTCATAAGAGGCCCATGCTGTCACTTCTATTTACAGAATTGGGGCTGTATTTAATAATTACTCTTAATCTGATTGGATGCTTAGTGGAATGTCAGGCTTCATTTCATGCACTTTAAGTTCATGAAGCTTGTTGTTTAAAAACCTTTTTAAAAAATTTAGAAATCTCAAAGCCTCTGTTTCAAACTAAAGTATGAGAAATGTGCAAATTAATACCATCTTTAAAGATTTGAGAGCCAACTGGTTACCTGGCATTATTAGAGTCCTTAAAATGAAAATTCATATGTATATTTTCACTACTTCCATCAGAATTCTAAGGAATGACTTATTGGAAAAAACTAATATATTTTAATTTCTGTAAACTTATATTTCTTAAAAAGTAGTATAGTTGCTTTTTGGATTAACAGCAGAGGTGCTACTTAGTCTTATATAATAACAAATGCTCTAAGGAGGGGGTTAGAAAGGACTGCAGTTCAAGATCAACCGAGCTCTCCATCCTTACACTGATAATCTTAATTTTATCACTTTTACAAAACTTCAATTCCATCAGCTGTATTAAAGAGGAAAGGCAAAAAGTGTTCAGATAAAAAATGAATGCTCCTAAGTAAATAAGAATCATTGGTATCATAATAGACTACCGTATTGGTAGTCCTTATTCCCCCATCTGTGATGATACATATTAGCGTGTATAAATGAGGGAGTATGATACCACATCAAACTTAAATCTTGATTATAAAATTAACTGTTATGCTGCTCTACATAGTCAAGTTTACTGCTGCTTAACCCCTTCAGTGCCACAATCCATCCCGTGGAGAGATGTAACACAAAATGCTGTATTTTTATATTGGTCTGCTAATAGAGTATAACAAAATCCTTTATGGAATGAGTCACTTGTAAGTTAATGGAAAAAAGGAGAATATTAGGATGAGATTTAGTGAGAGAAAGTGACTTGGAGAAAGGGAGGGATGGAAAGTTTAGATAGTTTTGGTCAGTCCTAATACAAAAGTGACATTCCTCCTGCACATATGCTATGATAGGGTATGTCTGATATGCTCGCTCATTCAGCAGCAAGAGTGTTTTACAGGGTCTGAAGGTTAGAGAGAGTTTGGGAAGATCATGAAAGGAGTTACCCATTTTTCAAAGAAATGGCAGACCATGCAAGTGCTACTTTGCTATATGTGCAGGGGACCTAATCTGGATTTGTATAGTCATTTAATCTTCTTTTGTTGCTAGTGGTTTTGACACATCAGGTTATTCCCAGGTAGAGGTAATTATCTGGCTTTTTTGCTGCAGGTGGCTGTGTTACTGCAATGTTCCCCAGTTCTGTGACAGTCTACCTCGATACGAAACCACACAGGTCTTTGGGAGAACTCTGCTACGCTCTGTCTTTACTGTTATGAGACGGCAACTCCTGGAGCAGGCTAGACAGGAAAAAGACAAGCTTCCTCAAGAGAAACGAACACTAATCCTCACCCATTTTCCAAAGTAAGGAGTAACTGCTCATCTTCCTTTAAGATTGTTAACTAGCAATATGCAATTTTGTCTTGAGATGCAAAAATGCTTGTTAGAACAACTAACTGGTTACATCTGCAACAGAAAGACTATTTACTCCGATGTTCAATGACACATAGATGTTACACCAGCCCTCTGCTGTCACTTGCACTACATGTAGTCATTTAGTATATTCATACCTTCTAGTTATATTTAATACAGTGGCTGTATCTCTTTGAGATGGAGTTTTGTTTTATACGTGGGGCTGTTTTTGTTGCCAGAGGGGTTGCTCTCACTTTATACTGGAATTTATGATTGGACACTGTTTCTGTTTCTTTTTCCTTTTCTTTAGACCACATAAGTATCTAAGGGCAAGTCTACACTACTGCGCTATGTTGGCGCAGCTGCATCGTGTCTGGTGAAGATGTGCTATGGCAATGGGAGAGTGCTCCCCTGTCGGCATAATTACTCTACCTCCGTGTGAGCTGGAAGTTATGTTGGCGGGAGAGCATCTCCCACTGACATAGCGTGGTGTCGACAGCACTTTAAGTCGATGTAACTTGCGTTGCTCAAGAGGGTGTCGTTTTCATAACCCTGAGCGATATAAGTTACATTGACTTAAGCGGTAGTGTAGACCAGCCCTAAGTAGTACAATAGATTCGTTCTCTATTAGTTTGTTTAGCTCCGCATCTTTCTATGCTCTCTCAGACAGAAGTTAGTCAAATAAAAGGTATTGGCTCATCTACCTTGTCTCTCTCAGCAAAGAGCTGTCAAATGCTAGCATGGATTAACACTAACAGGAGTAAAGAGCAATATAAACCCTCCTTGGTTAGTAAG
>NW_020664435.1:9632022-9701867 GCF_002925995.2 Terrapene triunguis | reverse complement strand
GTGGAAATTTAATTTGAAAAGCACTTTTATCTCTGCAACTTCTTGATTTTTCTAAGAAAAGCATGTACAAAAGGTGTGTGAGAAGTATGAATGGAATAGTAAACCTTTTATTCACTATACTCCTGCTCTGAATTATTTTTCTACTCTATCTCCCTCTGCTACTTAGACTTAGTTCATTCTGCAAGCTACAGTTTAGAATACTGAGCTAATTCTTATTTTCAAAGCGACGTTCTCAGCAGTCAAACCCTGTATGGTCCACTTGTACTTTGTTCAACAATGTCTCCACATGTGGTGAGTAAGCACGTGTGCCTTAAAAGCGATCTTTGAGGGATTTGTAATGTGACTTAGTTATAATTATAACATAAGTGTTCTAGAGCAACGTTTCTCAGATGTGGCCACCAGGGGCTTTTCGTGTGACCACAGCCTCCTGGGTGGTGATGGGGGGAGGGGCAAAGCAGTGGCCCCTCCCAGGGCTGCCAGTAGGGGTTGGGCCCTGTCCCCCTCTGGAGCCACAAATGCTGGAGGAACAGGCAGGCGGTGGGGCTCGGGCTTCAGATCTGGGGTGGCAGGCGGCAGGCTCCTGCCGTGTGGCAGCGGGCTCCATCCCCTGGCCATGGGCTTTGAGCCCTCACCCTGGCCCCATGCTCAGCCCCCCACCCCAACCTGTTGCCTCCTCTGGCCCCGGGCTCTGGCCATGTGCTCTGACCCCCAGCCGCAGGGTTTTGGACTCCACCCATGGTGCCACGCAGTCCAGCCCCGGCCCCCAGGCATGTGGCAGTGACTGCCGGCCCCAAGCTCACCACCCCCACACGTCGCCCCTGGCCCCCACTGCGTCCTCCGGCCCTGGACTCTTTGGGCTGTGCAGCTGCAGGGCTCTGGTCCCCGGGCTCACCCCATATCATCCCTGGCCCCAAGCTGCCTCCCTACCCTCCTCCCTATCCAGGTCTTAATTTGTCCCCCAGCTTGCCAGGGCTGAGTAAGTCTGTTGTGAAAAATGATATTTGTATGTTTGTTAATATCACTTTTCACTGCCTCCCTGCTAGCTAGCAAGTCTGCTGCTGTGAAAAGTGATATTAACAAAATACAAATATCATTTTTCACACAAACAGACTTACTAGCTAGCAAGTCTTAAAAAAATAATCAACCAAAAAAAGCAAAAGAAACCGCATCAAAAAGAGACAAGAACACGCAAAACACATTATTTGTTTCTATTCTGGTTAGGTCCAATAAAGAACAGAGAAAACTGTACATTATTTTTATTATTGTCTGCGAAAAAGCCCTACATAAATAAATTACAATGATTTGGACATGTATCTGTGCATATTTATTTGTTTTTCCTAAACTTAATTAAGTATTTTAGGAAAAATTGTCAGAACGGCCACTGGCAATAGTTGCACTCTAGGCCACCAAAAAATTTCTTGTGAGAACCCCTGGGTACATTTACACAGCAATAAAAGACCTCTGGCACAGCTGCTGCTGGCTCAGGTCAGCTGACTCAGGCTTGCAGGGCTTGGGCTGTGGGGCTATAAAATGGCAGTGTAGACATTCAGGCTTGGGCTGAAGTCCAGGCTCTGAGATCCTGTGAGGGGGTGGGTCTCAGACCCTTGGTCCCCAGCCCAAATGTCTACACTGCTATTTTTAGCTCTGCAGCCTGAGCCCCACGAGTAAGAGTCTGCTGACTCAGGCTCTGAGACTCAGCGCCATGGGTTTCTTATTGCAGTGTAGACGTACCCAGAGGTTATTGTTTTCTTAACCAAGATAATATTGTAATATTAAAAAAAAAATAGGAGGGTTAATTCAGAAGTAGTTTCTGAGGTCCAAGTTTAAAGTCCTTTTGACACAATGACACAGTGACAGTATACACATGTTATATCTGTGGGCGTCTAGGCAATGAGGGGAGTACAAGGACCATTGTGTACTGGGCAGGTACATACAATATTTCTGACACCTATAAACAGCCTAGACTAGACTTTAACTTGTGGTTATGCTCACTGTCAGTGTGACTGAAAATGGTTGGGGAGGGTCTCAACCGCTTAAAAAGTTATATAGCCATTTTCAATTATAGTGGATATCAGCTGACTCCCCATGTGCCGTATATGTGTATAAATGTACAATGCACATTTATGTATGTATTGTATGTATTGTATGTATAAAATACAATCCTGGGACTCAGTCCTCCAAACCCTTATTGAGCAGTCCTTACTCATAGATTCATCACTTTGTTTTTTGTTTGTTTTTTTAAAGCCGGAAGCGCTCATTAGATCGTCTACCCTGCCCTCCTGTATAACACAGGCCATTAAATTTCTCCCAGTTATTCTTAGATTGAACCCCATAATTCGTGTTTGACCAAAGCACATTGTCCGGAAAGGCATCCAGTCTGGATCTGAAGACATCAAGAGATGGTGAATCCATCACAGCTCTTGGGGCTTTGTTCCAATGGTTATTCACCCACATTGTTAAAAATGTGGGCCTTATTTCTAATGGGAATTTGTCTGGCTTCAGCGTCCAGCCATTGGTTCTTTTTGTGCTAAAGAGCCTTATGTACCTGCTATTTAAACCCAATCCAGTCATTAAAACACCACAATCAAGTCACTTCTCAATCTTCTTACCAGAAGTCCTGGGTTCTGTTTCTGCCTCTGCCCCTGACTTGCTGTGTGATCTTGGGCCAGTCACTTTCCCTCTCTGGGCCTCTGTTTCTTCCCCCCGCTTTCTCTCTCTTGTCTATTTAGCTTATAAACTCTTGGGAGCAGGGACTGTTTCTAATTGTGTGTATGTGCAGCACCTAGCGCAGTGGATCCTGATATCACTTGGGGCCTCTAGATGCTAATGTAATACAAATAATAATTATACATTATAATTATTAATAATGTTTGTTATTATTACTGAAAAAAGGAAGGACCATAATAAGGGTTAAAACTGGACTGAGGTTTCAGGAGGGATGGGTAGCCTTTAATACTCAGTGCTTCTATAGCAGCTATTGATCTGGAACTTGCAAAGCACTCTGCAAAGGTGCCTATTTTACAGTGGGGAAACTGAGCCACAGATATGGGAAAGGAGGTGGGAAAGCAGAGCTGGGAACTGAATTGGCCATGATGATCTAGGTTCTTATTTCAGTGAGATATCACTTGGGAACTGAGTGGTGTCTGTGTCCACTGCCTAGTGTCTGGGACTGTGTACATCTATATGTGTGTGTGTGTGTGGATGGGGAAGGTGGTTTGGGTTTTAAACTAATACAATCAGATGGTCTTCCAGCATTAAAACCTATCAACAGTCCAGCTGCACTTACTCCCAAAGTCCTTCTGAAATCTTGTACTTGCTGTGGTTATAGGGGACACTGGAGATGAGTAGTTGAGGTTGAAGAAGGAAGGACATGGACTAACAATCGCATCTTCAGCCTTTTTTCTTAGTGCCCTTGGCAGCACTTTACATAGTCAGTATCACTGAATCTCCTGCAAAGTCAGTTTCCCTGTTGTTTTGTGAGGTCTCTTACACCGGGATATGGCAGAGAAAAACATTTACAAACAAAAAATGAGGTGGTAAAACCACAAAATGTGGTAGGGGGACCTTGGGACAGCACCTGCAACTACTTTTAATCCTCTTTTGAAACTGCCTAAGTTACTGGTTTGACCTTTAAAGCCTCAGGGAAATTCACCCCTGGATCCTGAGTCAGTTTCACTGATTTCTCACTCAAATGATCACATTTGATTTCAGTTGGACAATTCACATAAATAAGGATTTGTCTAGAGAGTGTGGTGTCAAGCTTCTGGCCTCTAAAAACCCTTCCGTGTTCCACAAGATATGACTGCACTGCAGGGGGCGTTGTTCCCAGGATGGGGACGGACAGACAGACAGACGCACACATGCACGCACGCACACACACACACACCCCAACCAAGCTAACACACTAAAAGTCACAATATGGCCATGGAGGCATGGGTAGCAGCTCAAGCCAGCCACCTGAGTACAGTGCTGTCTGAGATCCTTGCTGCATAATCTGGTGTCTAGCCTGTGCCATTGTCGTCTCGCTGCCATTTTTAGCACGCTAGTTCAGTCAAAACTTGTGCATGTATGTGTAACAGAGCTAGGAATTACACGGCCCAGCTTCAGTGTAGACCTATCCAGAGGGTGTGCAGCTGTCTGAGCTATGAAAGGGAATTGATGTAGTGGTCCTATGAAGGCATGCTGGATGTTCTGATGTGTAACACTGAGTGTTATGCTTGTGAGACATTCCATAAAAGAGTGTAAAGTAAGTTCATTTTTTCTAAACATACACATACATTTTTTTACATGTCATATAAGCACTAGGTGCAATTACACACTTACATGGAAGTGTTTTCATAAGACCGATGTAAATGGCTAGTGCTATTGGGATTTTTGTACATGAACATGAAAGTAAGAATGCAAACTCATGCTAAATACTAGATTTTTCAGAATTAATAGGAAATAAATTTCTTGCAGTTGCATAAGACCAACACACTCTTGCTTGTCAACACACAGCTCTCCTATTAATGCCCTCGCTTGTGCTATGTAAATGTAGTATGCCACCTGTGATCGAAAAAAGTTTTAGTAGAGGAAACATTTGCATCTAGTTAAGGTGTATAACCTCAGGTTTTACATGTTCATCATGGGTATTTTATTAAAAAAATATTTTTAAAAAACCGTCCAGCAATGTTCAGTTGTAGAATCACCAGCTTCTCCAGTTTCTTCATTCTGTATTCAAAAGATTTTAATGAAAGGCCTTCCTTCAGAATAATCATTTAAAACTATCTTCCTTTGGGTAGTAGTAATTCTTTGGTGTTTAATATTGCCTCTATATTTCTACATCTAGGTTTCTATCCATGCTAGAGGAAGAGGTGTATAGTCAGAATTCTCCTATTTGGGATCAGGATTTCATGGTGTCCTCTTCTCGAACTGGCCAGCTAGGAATCCAAACAGGTAATCTGCATTTAGGACAGGGTCAGGGAGAGACTGTATAAAGAACACAATAAATCTGCAAAATCTTCCACTGAGAGAAAATGGTGTAATTGTAAGCAGGCAGTACTGGAAATGCAGATTTATATGGCAGCTTCTGCTGAAACTGGTAGCCTGAATATCAGTCCATGTCCAGATGTACACAGGAAGCAGTCTCTCTGGTTCCTCATGGAATGATGAAATACTCTCCTCTGCAAAGGCATACAACTGATGTCTTATCTCAGAACATTTTATATCTTGTTGCTGTAATACGTACTTTAGCTGTCTTGTTTTTTTAGAGCTCCCTCAAGCATTGCCTGGTGTCCATTGACACATCCTGCCCTATACCAGCTGTTCATCAGCTCAGTTCAGAGGAATGCTTTCTCTGAGTCACCGCTCCCCAGAAGTCTACTCATGGCTGTATCACAGAAGCAGCACTTATAAATTTCCGGGGAAATCTGGAAAAGATGTATCTGTTTGTAGAATATTTAAAATCCATTCATACTGCTCAGTAGTCTGTCTATCTACTAGACTACCAAAGTTAGGGTTGGGGATATTAAAGCATCTGATGTAGCTTTTCCTGACTGTCAACTGGGGAAGCATTGTGTGTGTCTGATAATGGGGCTCTTACCACATATTAGGGACCCTTCTATTGGGACAGGCATGTAACTTTGAGTAATTCCTAGTTTCTAACTAGTATCCAATCATATATGGGCATTGCGAGGTTGGGGTGGAAGACCCATGTTGAAAAATATATCTATAAAAATAGGTAAATTGTTAAAGGGCCAAGTGAAATTAGACTAAGCTGTCCCCCACCTCCACCTAATCCATCCTATTTATGAACGGTATAAGAGAGCACTAAATGTATCTTGGTTATAGAGGCCATTTCATCAGCTAATCTTCAGTAAACTTCAAATTTTGACCTATACTCCTCCGGTGTCAAAGTAGCAAGGTTCTTCCCATGTGAATGCTTCAGAAAACAATTAAAAGGGTGCCTGTTGTTTTTGAGGACATAACAGTAAGGGGTTACAAAAAGAGAGACTGCATGTGTCCAGTTTCCAAGGAACCTTCTTGTCAGAAAATGATTAGTGGCACTAAACAAATCTGAGCATGTGGCATTAAATATATTTTAGTAGGGGTGGAGAAGTGTGGGGGTTTTATTTTGAAAAATAAATGTATAGCTTTAAGTGGTGCCACCAGAGTAATTTTCATTGGATTTGGTTTGGGCAGCATGTTCATAGAATCATAGCAATGTAGGGCTGGAAGGGATGTCAACAAGTCATCAAGTCCAGCCCCATGCGCTGAGGCAAGACCAAGTAGAATAAGGGAGTGCACTTTAGTGAAATCGTACATCTTTTCCTAGAAGACCCTTGAGAACTAGCTGCTAATCGTTTCTTGACGTGGCAGAATGCCAGCTAGCTAGGTAGGTATGTTGAGGAAGCCCATTGTTACTAGCATTTGCACAACACTGCAGAGGAATAAAGCCTGACATTGGCAGTGGAGTAAAATTAACTCTGTAATACAATGGAAAGGTGTTAGAGCTATATTTGTTACCTGGAAGCTTTTAGAAAATATAGTTCATAAATCCCCACCTGCTCACCACGGAATGTGGCTTGCTGTGCAGTATCAAATTTTAAAATACAATAAAAGAAATCAGAATAAAAAACCTCTTCTAAAAATATATACAATAACATTCTTTACCCTGGTTTTTGATTGCACTACATAACATGGAGTGCTGTTGAAAACCCACTGGATACTCGCTACCAGTGTAACTCTTTGAAGTTGTTTGTTCTTCCGGTCAGTGTTGTGGTGAATTCTAACGTCTTGAACATTCTTTCTCTTTTATATTGTTGCAGTTATCAGTCCTCCCCCTGTGGCAAGGTCTGTTTCATATAGTGCAAGTCCTTCATCTCTAGAACAACCCAACAGCGGAAGTATGAGTCCTGCTTGCAAAGTTTCTTCTTGCCATGACCCAGCTCTAGGTAACTCGAAAGGAAGTTGATCTTGTCTTCTGTTCAGCCTAATTATCACAACATGGTTTTATGTTGTGTCAAGCCTATAGTTTTCTTTGTTTTTAATGGCTGTGGCATAGCTGAAATCTCCAGATCTTGTTCCTTGGGGGATGGGAGAAAACAAGTCAACTTTAAAGAATCGGTGTCCTTTCTAATGTAGACAAATTCTAGCATAGCATTCACCACATATTGAACTCTGGGGCATATAGCCACTCTAATGGAAAGCAAAATGATGCCCAGTTTAGTTCAAGCTCTCAGTTATTTACTAGACCATTGTTTTGTTTACAGATATGATTTAAAACTCCCATGTTAATCCAGAAGAAAAAAATCAAAGGTGACCCAAAAATCTTTTTTGAAAAATGAGGCAATTTTAGGGTCACATGCGTAATGTTCCAAGTAGTAGGAAGCAGAGGGATATCAGCACATAACTGTTTATGAACTTGCTTTTTTCTTGTAGTTTAAAGTCCTTTGAAGTCATGTTACCAGCTTCCATTCCACTGCTGTGCTCCAACATGTATCAGCGTAAGCTATTTGGGTTACAAAATGAGACAATTAAAAAAGCAACAACCAAAAATATTTGCAACGCAATAAAAAAAATCTTAACCCAGACCCCTTCCCTTCATATGTTGTCTCTGTGCTCCAGAGTGTTTACTTGAAAGCTGTAACATCTCAGTGTGATGCTTATTGGGGCATCATAGCAGAGTGGAAGCCAGAGAACTGTGACCTAACACAAATAAAAGATAAATTTACAATTAGCCATATAATGGAAAATCTCTGCCCCATGCTATTTGGGAGATTCAGCATTTAACTCATTTTAAAAACAGTCTTCAGTCTGCCTTTACTACATTGCATCTCAGTCTATAATTAACACCAGTGTTGTTTCTATTGTATTTTGATTGGGGGTTTTAATATCTTGGTTTCTTAAAGTTACATATGGTTGAAATATGATATATATATACTGTCAGACCAGCTGCACTTTTGTTCCCACAATGAGTTAAAAAACATCAGTAGTGGATATTTAGTTCTAAGATATCACAACATGTAAGACATAACTAGCTTCACTTTTATATCAAGTTTTGGATAAAATTACTTGAGTTAATTTTTTAAAGGGAAGTGGATTTAGTAAACTTTTGATGTTTTGAAGAAAATGGCAAAAATATATACTATTGGTAGGGCCCTACCAAAGTCACAATCCATTTTGGTCAATTTCACGGTCATAGGATTTTAAAAATCATAAATGTCATGATTTCAGCTATTTAAATCTGAAATTTCACGGTGTTGTAATTGTAGGGGTCCTGATCCAAAAAAGAGTTTGGGGGAGGGGGGTGTCACAAGGTTATTGTAGGGATGGTTGTGTTACTGCTACCCTTACTTCTGCACTGCGGCGGCGCAGCCTTCAGAGATGGGCAGCTGGAGAGCGGCGGCTACTGGCCAGGAGCCCAGCCCTGAAGGCAGAGCTGCTGCCAGCAGCAGCGCAGAAGTAAGGGTGGCACGGTATGGTATTGCCACCCTTACTACTGCACTGCTGCGTGCAGAGCTGGGCCCTCAGTCAGCATCTGCCACTCTCTGGCCGCCCAGCTCTGCAGGCAGCAGTGCAGAAGTAAGGATGACATGGTATAGTATTGCCACCCTTACTTCTGTGCTGCTGCTTGCGGGGCGCTGCCTTCAGACCTGGGCACACGGCCAACAGCTGCTGCTCTCTGGCCACCCAGCTCTGAAGGCAGAGCAGAAGTAAGGGTGGCAATACTATGACCCCCCTAAAATAACCTTCTGACCCCCTGCAACTCCCTTTTGGGTCAGGACTCCCAATTTGAGAAATGCTGGTCTCCCTTGTGAAATCTGTACAGTATAGAGTAAAAGCACAGAAAACACCAGATTTCATGGGGGGAGACCAGATTTCACGGTCCGTGATGCGTTTTTCATGGCCATGAATTTGGTAGGGCCCTAACTATTGGCTTCTGAGCGTGGGCAGCTTTTCAGAACTTTTCTGTGATTGTGCTAATTCACCATTCACTTTATTGGGGTTTCTTGTCATCCCCAAATGCACATAACAGTGTTAGTGCAAGTCTGTGAGGTTGATGTGATCTCAGGATGATGGCAATACAAATCTCTGAAGAGGATTGTGATGATGAGAGGCAAAATGGTTTTAATGTGAATTTATGGAGATAAAATAGTGCAAGCAAATGTATGTATGTCCTCAAGTCAGTGCTGACATTCCAGCATAAAGGCAATGTTGCACTGATGATGTTTACATCTGATAATTTGATATAAACAAACATACCAGTGACATTTCTTTCTATTTCTAGGTTTAAAAAAAATGAAATTATATACAAGCACCAGAATCTAGGACTAATGTTAGAATGCAAACCAACTAAAGCAAGAACATGGTCTAAGTTGATGATTCATAACCTAGTCCCATAGTGCTTAGACACACAACATGCTGCCAACAACAATAGGAGAAGATTAAAGTGCAGATAAAGGCAAACAAGCAATTATTAAACTGACATCATTGGGGTATCCTCTCAAGGACTTTCATATTTAAGCAGTTAATACTGCAAATCAAAATATGTTTATTTTTTAAATGCCAGCCTTGCAAATGCAGCATGGGACCTGAAAGCTAAGCTCTTTTCTTCCTGTCTGTTACACAAGTAATAGATTATGCAGCTGGAATTTAGCTGCCAGATTTGTGGATGGTACATGAGTGAGAAAAGAATTCAGCTCTGTCTTAAATAGCTATATTGTCTCTAGTGCAGAGTGAAAATTTGTTTTGGTCAGTAAAGCCATGCAGTGAGCAGCTAGGTTGAGTTAGAGAAGGTGCCATTTTTAGTCACTCCTCATACCATAACTACATGTTAAATAGCAGTGGGAAGAGATTTAATTATTATGGGACAGGTTTGTGGAGAGAGAATTGTTTTCAGTGCTGTGTGCTTTTATTTGTAAAAGTGGCTTCCTGAGGTGAGTATTGCTCAGAGCCATAACTATGCATTTTAGCGCCTGGGGTGAGCAAGCATATTTGCGGCCCCTAGTGGTGATGCATGAGGGAGCATATGGGGTCATGTGCACCCTCCCCCCCCAGATTTCTGCCATCCATTTAACACACAGGTTTTCAAACTGTGGGGCATGCCCAGTTTGAAAACCGTTGGCTCCTTCCAGGAGCTAGTGGATCGGACGCTGGATCCTGCCAGGAACCTGTGGTGGAAGCTGCCCGGCCCGTTCAGGCTCCTGGCTCTCTGCGGTGTGGGTGCAAGGTGCTGGTTGGCTGCCCGGCAGCCTGCTCTGCCCTGCTCCCTGGCTGCCAGCAGCAGAGGTAATGGAGCACCAGGGTAATGGTACCTGTAGTGTGCCCCATCCATATTGAACAAGGAATAGAGTCTGAGATTCAAACTCTGACCTGCACCTTGGCAGTACATTGCTGTGCTATCTCTGTTGCTAATTTTTCTGCATTTTTAGAACTTTCTTTCATCCTAAACGTTTCAGCTTTTAATAAATAAATGTTTCTTTTCTCAGGTACCCCCCTCTAACCAACTTCTTTGTCTTTTTTTTTTTTTTTTTTTTTAATTTGCTCTTTGGAACATGAGCTGCCTGCATTAGTTCAGTGGTAGCTCAGATGCAACTTAAGTGTATAGTGTGGTTTCTTAGCAAGACTTGTAGTGATTTCCTAGGGCTCTGAGTAATGGATTCATGCCTAGTACAGACTTATTAACATAAAATTTATCACGTCAGTACTGTGAATTGTAAAATTGACTTCTGGCATTGCTGAAAAAGCACCTCAAATCTTAGTTCATTTACAGAAATCAATTACATTAGGAAAGTGATTAACTGCCGGCTTGTGCTTGCTTTGATCCACTGCAGCGTTCACTAGGCTAATTTCTTGCTGCTTTTGTCTTATAAATGGAATATGTTCTGTGTCTGTGGCAACCTGTTTGGCCTTTAAATTATCCTTTCTTTTTGTTCTGATTTGATTGTGTAGGAGAGAAGAGAAAGAACACTGAACCTTATTCTCAGGAAGATTCAAAAAGGCCTAGAGTTGTAGGAGATATTCCTATTGAATTGATCAATGAAGTGATGTCAACAATTACCGATCCAGCTGCGATGCTGGGGCCAGAGGTGAGAAATGTACACCTGGCAGTATTGATGGTTCACTTTTGTAACCATTACAACACAAATAGGATAATATAAACTACTAGAATTTAAGGATCCATTATAATTATCATGCCTTGTTTCTCTTTACTTAAAATGAAGGAAAATATTTGGTCTGTTTCTCAAATGAAAGGCATTGTTTGACAGAACAATAAATAGAGAGTCAAAAAAAATCTGTTATATAATATGTACCGCTTACAAAGACACTGATACCAGCGGTAGCAAAGAAATGCTTCAGCAAGTCAGATTGCTCACAGCTTGTTTTACAAGGTACTTTTACTACAGAGCAGTTCTATAATACTGCATTATTAATTGCAGATGT
Source organism: Terrapene triunguis (assembly GCF_002925995.2). Lineage (NCBI taxonomy): Eukaryota > Metazoa > Chordata > Testudines > Emydidae > Terrapene > Terrapene triunguis. The sequence continues at coordinate 9,690,443 of NW_020664435.1, read as the reverse complement.
TTCATATTTTCTCTTGTTACTTTAAGACATGGGTGAAGTTGGTACAAATCTTGTAGCAGAATATTAGATTCAGATTTGAAACTTCTGCCAATCACAGCAGGGCTGATTTTTTCTTTAGTGAATATGTAGATGTGCTGAGGCTCAAAAATGAAACAACTTCTTTGCTTTTTCTCCTATAGCTTTTTCCTTAACTGAGGGGGGACCCGAGAGACTGAATTGCATTCTACCCATTTTCTACATTAGCATACACACCACAACATTGCACACATTTTTGGTTTGCATTGCCGGCTCTTCCTTCTCCTCACTCTCCTCCTGATTATCTTTTGCCAGTCTTTCATATTTGCCAAGTTTCAGCCAGAGGCTGCGGAAGATTTGGAGCTTTTACAAGGTTCTTACCCAAATTTTGTAATCTGATTGATGGGTATGTTCATTGTGAATGTTGGGACAATCAGGACGCAGGGCCTGGCAGTGACTGGATGCTCAGCAGCTAAACTTTGCTCTGGAAAGCAAACAATGCATGGAAGTCTGGTCGAGTGCAAAATAAAAATTACTGTGGGCACAACTGTAATTGGTGACAATCCTATGTCTGTAGTGTGTTAGTTCCAACTATGCAAATAAGTATGTGGGTTTTCCCAGACAGCATTAGAAATATTTTAGTATTCAAAAACTATCTTTAACCTTTCTTTTCTTTTCTTTTTATCACATTCTAAAGGATAGGTGGTTGGGAGTACTTCAGGCTTGTTTACTATGAGTAACTATGATGAGCTTTCATTACCTGTTCATTTAATTCACCATGATAAAGCTAAAAATTTAAAAACAAAATATAGCCACAATTTTAATAGGACCCACAAAAAGTATTTTTTCCAGTATTGCTAGAGTAGCAATTAACAGATACTATTTTCAGACTTCCTCAGTAGATGCCAATGTAAAAGCAAAAACGTTTGGGCATGGTAAGGTGTTATACAAGTAGAAGTTGCTAAACAAATTGGCTGTATTAATTTCCACTCTATTCAGATATAGACACACAATTGCCAGATTTTAGAAGCAAAATTTAGAAGGAAATGAAATGTTGTTTTCAAATTCTTAAGATAGTTGTGTAATCATGGAAAGTAATAAAATCAAAACTCTGTCAGGCTTATTGGCAGAGTTACTTTTTATTTAATACACAGAGGCAGCTCTGTTTGTAAAAGGATGAATGGGAGACTTGGAACATTTCTTGATTGTCCTGTTGATAGATGTGAGATTAAGACAATATCTCCTCAGACTCTCTCAAATGTATTTTTGTTCCCCTCTTGCACGACACAGACTAACTTTCTGTCAGCACATTCAGCCCGGGATGAAGCAGCAAGACTAGAGGAGCGTCGGGGAGTGATTGAATTTCACGTAGTTGGAAATTCCCTGAACCAGAAGCCAAACAAAAAGATTATGATGTGGCTAGTTGGCTTACAGAATGTATTCTCCCATCAGCTACCCAGAATGCCAAAGGAGTACATTACACGCCTGGTTTTTGATCCGTTAGTATCTTCTTTCTGATGTATGAGAGTCTGTAATGTGCGGTAGATAGACAGGAAAGGATCAATTTACAGGACAAAAAGGACAGAAAGCATGTCTGTTCTATGCTTGCTTTATTATTTCAAACAGAGATTGAGCCTGGCAAATATATTGGGTTGCTACTTTCCAAATTTACTTAATATAGATATCATCAGAAGGTGTGAGAAATCTGGAAATAATCTTTATTTTTGCTGTTATAAAAGTTAAAGATTAATAGCACTGGTTATTGGCTAGTGCAGGGAATGGATGCAGTGCAAATTTTCCAGACCTTGAAGTTTGCAATAAAATTCTTGAACCTTGCCATAAACAGTTATGAAGGGTTTACTGATGGCAGTCTTGTCCTTTTAACTGCTAGCACATGGTGTAAGTGCTGCTGAAATGGATATTTCTTCTGGTTTTTGCATACTTTTGAGAATAGGTGCTTAGCAATACCTATAATAATTGACTGCCTGATCACCTATGCTGGAAATTGATCACTTAAGCTATGTAGAATGCACACAGGGAATCAGGCATCTGGTAGTAAAGGCTGAATGTCCTGAAGGTCTGTTAATCTCTTATTTAGCCAGGGTAAAGTCATGATAAGAAATGCAACATAACTGTATAACTTATAGTGACAAAGGCAAGAAAACTCTTTGAGGCTTTTTACAGTAGATGCAGAACATGATGTTAGTTAAATCAGCAACTGTTCTATAGATACAAGCAATTGGTTTAGACATTTATAATTGCTTTTGGAAAGCAAAGAATAAATTTCTGAGGGAAAGATGGCACCTGTGCTATGCCCATGAACTAAGGCTGTCATTATTTTATGCATTCAGAAAACACAAGACCCTTGCATTAATAAAAGATGGTCGTGTGATTGGTGGTATCTGTTTCCGGATGTTCCCATCTCAAGGATTTACGGAGATTGTTTTCTGTGCTGTGACTTCTAATGAACAAGTCAAGGTAAAGACAATATTAGAAGTGGATTTATTGTACAGTTGATTAAGTCTATTTGAGTTCTGCGGGGCCAGAACTCACTAATGGATCATAGTCATAATTTTAGAATCATCTTCTCACTTCCCTTTCCTGTTCAGGAATACTTGGCGATATATTTAACACACAAAGCAATTCAACTGCCTAAAAATGTTATAGATCTGAGGACCACCCCCTTCAGAATAATTAAAAACATCTTCCATCAACACACTAATCTGTTGGCTCCCGTTATTGGGCTCTTTACTCTGTAGTCTTCACTGACTGGCCTTATATCAGCTTATTTTAACATTCACAGTTGAATGAAAATGGGCATTCTGCTTGTGAGGCAGTAATGCTATGGACCACAGCCTTAAATCACTTAAATTAACAATACCATTTTTAAAAAGTGGGCACATTCTTGCATCTGGCATGCTGAATAATTCTACCAGTGTGTACTTGAAGGGTATTTAAATGTTAGGCCATGTCTACACTATGGGCATTATAGTGGCACAGCTAGGATGCCGTAACTATGCTGCTGTGGCACCCATAGTGTAGACGCGTCCTAGAGTGACAGAAGGGGAGTTTCCATTGCCATAGACACTCCACCTCCCCAAGTGACGGTAGCTAGATTGATGGAAGCATTCTTCTGTTGACCTAGCTATGTCTGTACCAGGGGTTAGGTCAACACAGCTATGGAGCTCAGGAGCGTGGATTTTTTGATGCCCCCGAGCACCGAAACTATATTGACCTAAATTGCCTGAAGAATGAACCTCTCTGCTTAAAGAATGAAGAGTGTAAAAGTACAGAACCAGATTTCCTTTTAACAGAGGATTTCAGGTGAATCAAAATTATGGCTGTTTGATTTCAACCTCTTGCCTTTAGATGGTGCTGTAGCTGTATATTCAGTCAACTGTGTTTATAGATGAGAATGAAACTAATTTGGAGTTCACATCACAGAGTTGGCAGAAGTTATGTGCTACATGCAGGCTCTTGGAAACAAAGAGCCAGGGTGGAGGAATAGCAGAGTGGGAGTTGAATGCTTTTACAGCCTTAAGTATCTTCCCTCAGTCTTGGATTCACTAAACTCCAGATTTAGATCACTCTCTTAGCTGGCGGTCTGTCACAAGGGCATTCATCCAGCATTTCAGCAGATTTGAACAATAAAATATAACAGTCCAGACATGTATATTTCTAAGACTAAATAAATAGAAAAATGTGTGTTCAGTGTTTCATGGCTTTTGCTGTTTTAGTACAAAGTTGTGCTGACACACTTTGTGTAACAGTTCTGCTGGGGTAGCCTTTCAAAAAAACAAACAAAAAGGCCAACTGTCAAAAGTAGCTGCTTAAACAATACATGCATGGGCACTTTGGTGCACAATTATCAATTTTACACTCTTGGGTGCCTGTTAACATACATATATATTTGAGATAACTACATCTGAAAACTGGGCTTCCCGTGTTCCTTTCTGTGGAAGGTGGCCAGCGCCAGCAGCTCACTCAGAAAATGTTTACAAATGGATCTTAGGAAGTGTTTTTCAGCAAGAAGAGGCAATCTTTATGAACTTTCAGATAGCTGGACTAAGTAAAATGGAGGACAATTTTTTTTTTAAAATTTAGCTTTTGAAAGTTGAAACAGTTTTGAAGTAGCTGCATGTGACATCTATGTACAAAATGTGCATTGTAGCTTGCATGTCTTAATTTCTCTGTATGAATATTCAGCTGCAGAAGTTTTTGTGAGAATGAATACAATTTGAATAAATGAAGAAATAAATTTACATAAAATAAGATAGCTAAATTAAAAATCATCTCTAGGACAAAATATTCCAGGTATATGTAATTGCCACCGTCATTATCAGAATTACTTAAAAAAAAATTCCTTAAAGCCTCAGATGTGACATTGGGTTGGCTGGCAGACAAAATAATTTAGAACTCTTGCAATGGGTCACTAAACTTGTGACCAGAGAATGATGGGCACTGAAAATGTCATAGTGTATGTCTATACTGCATTTAAAAACCCGTGGCTGGCCCATGCCAGGTAGCTTGGGCGAAGGGGCTGTTTAATTGTGGTGTAGATGTTCAGGCTCAGGCTTCAGCCTGGGCTCTAGGACCCAGCAAGGTGAGAGGGTCCCAGAGCTTGGGCTGCAGACAGAGTCTGAATGTCTACACTGCGGTTAAACAACCCCTTAGCCTGAGCCTTGCAAACCAGAGTCAGCTGGCATGGGCCAGCTGCGGGGGGCTAATTTCAGTGTAGACAGACCCATAGTCTCTAACTTACTGTTTGGATTGTTCTGCTACAGAGAAATAAGCTTGACTAGCACTTACATCTCTAGTTTTTAGGTAAAAATGATTTTTCATTACATTTTTATCATGGTTTCTCCTATTTAAATTAAACCCTTGTGAATTTAGAATTTGAACACTGAAAATCCCTTTATGGTGAGCACATCGTAGAATTCTAAAGAACTTTTGGGACCCCTCAACAGTCCGTCAGTTGTCAAATCACGTATTTGATACCTGTCGTACTCTTGGAAGGGTGAAACAAGTATCTTAGTAGCTTACTTAAATTTCAGAAATATGCAATTTAGGATATAATCTGGGGTTGTAATTTGAAATGTGAAATCTGTAAAAGGGCCCCAAACTTTTAAAGGGTAGCCACTGAGAATAAGTTGATGCACAGGTATTATACCCCACAGTGACAGGCTTTTCAAGCATGTGTCATTATTAAGTATTCTGTATTCAATTTCCAATATTTATTTATTCCTGATATAATTTTGTTGCCGTTTTCCAGAGGCTATTAAAGATAGTGAATGTTGTACTTTCCATTTTGTAATTTATTGCTCTATCTCGTGTCAAAGCATAAGAAGTCTCCCAACCTTCCAATGAAATAAGGAGACCCCAGATATGTTTCCCAGACATTTTTAAAAGACTCCAGTTTTGTATCCATTGCCTCAATAATTGCAACATAAGCAGGAATGATTAATTCAGTTACATTGTGCGCAGTTAGCATAAAATACTCTGTCTCATTAGTGGGTTTAGTGTGTATCAGTTCTTTTTCATCACAAGAGAAAAAGAATAGGACAGTTTAGAAATGTAAATAGCATATTTATTTTCTGTAGGATTATTCACTTTTAGCTACATTATTGCATAAATCTATTTCTGAATGAGATTGGGAATTGTTTTATTTGGAGTCAGAGGACATCTTTATTCATTGTTTATTAATTTATATTGTGATAGTGCCTAGAGACCCCAATCAGAGATCAGGCCTCCACTGGGCTCGGTGCTTTGCACATATAATAAAAAGATGGCACCTGCCCCAAAGAGCCTACAATCTTAGCATGTGATGAAAAACAACAGGTGGGTAAAACGAACAAGCAGAAGGGTAAGAGGACAAGGTAGCAATGAAACAATCATGATTACCATAATAAACAGCATTCTTAGTACATCAACTGCCTAGCCATTACAAAGTGTTTTGTAAGTGACATGACCAAAGTAAGTCTTAAGGAAGAATCTGTTTCTCAGATACATCATTGTAGCATCCGAACACCTTTAGCTTTGTTAGTCCCCAAGGTTGTGACTCTATATGTTGTATTTAAGTTAAATATCAAGTATATATAGCTATATTCACCTTGAATTACAACTACCTGAAAAAATTACCTCTAGATCAACACTCTACTCCCCAAGAGAGTTGAGGTTGTTTCTTTTAGATCAAAAGTGAATCAATAACTAGAAGCTATGACATTCTGTGTCCTCCATTGGGTCACAGATGTGACCTTCCACGTATTTTAAATAGTTCAGTCTTTAATCCTCTCTAAATTATGAACCTGAGGTCCTTGAGTACAGCTCTGGAGAAATACTCCCTTCAAAGAACAGCCCTCCCTCCATAGCTTCTAATACATGTAACACCAAAAAGGTTTTCCTCATGAGATGAATTTCCTTAACTATTTCCACATAGGGTTATGGAACTCACCTAATGAACCATCTGAAAGAGTATCACATCAAACATAACATTCTCAACTTCCTCACGTATGCAGACGAATATGCAATTGGCTACTTCAAGAAACAAGTAAGTCAGCCCAAGAAAAGTCTTCAGCCAGTTTAAGACATTGAAATGTAGAAATATTACGGCCGTGTCTACAGTTACAAGCTTACAACAGCACAGCTGTAAGAGGATTTGTATAGCTGCGTTATGTTGACGGCAGAGAGCTCTCCCATTGACATCATAAAACCAGCTCAACAAGTGGTGGTAGCTGTGTTGGCGGGAGAGCTTCTCCTGCTGACATAACCCTGTGGACACGAGCACTTATGGTGGCAAAACTTGTGGCACTCGGGGGTGGTTTTTTTGCACCCCCCGAGTAACAAAAATTTTGCCAACATAAGTGCTAGTATAGGTATGGCCTAAGTAAAATGTATTAGCAGCTGTGTAAAATGTGTAGTCTCTTTTTATTTTAATGTACAAAATATGTTCTGTGTTAGCCAAAGTTAAGGTACTATCTTTATAGAACAGTGTATTTTGAAGGAAAAATGTGAATATATTTGCAGATTACATAATACTCTCAATTAAGTGTTAAAAAAGTCACAGCTGAACTTGGTTAAGATAAATTCAGACTTTCTGATTTCCTAATTGTATGTTAAAAAGCTGTTACTAGTTGCATGCTCTTAATAAATCACTATTTTTGGAAGGAGTTTGAGGTAGGACAGATGTATGTGGGAATACAGTATTCTTACCACACTGAACAGAAATAGATTTAGCGCCTTATCTTGTATCTCTTTTGTGCTCACAAATCACATAATCACAGTGAGTTATGCCAGCAGAAAATTTTAGTCTAGTGTATGGTGACTTTGTGTTTTAATCTTACTTTGATCCTTCTTTAAAATACATACTAAATAAGAAGTCAGTTCAGCACTGAAGCACCAGTCCTGTTTTGGGTCTGCTACCATGGACCCATACACAGTTCTGTAACTTCAGTGTGAATCCATGTGAGTATGAATCCATGTTATCACAGACCCAAATGCAGAATTGGCGCCCTATATTGGCAAATTTAAACAAAAACAAAATAAGTCAGATTCCGCTAGTCTAAGAAAATCCATAAGGAAGTGGCCAAAGGGGAGAAAAACTTCCCCCCTCATTGTTTCATCAGAGAATTGTGGGGGTTGCCCTCCTATAGTACGTGTGGGTGTGGTGGGGTGTTCTGTCCCCAGTACCTGCAGATTTTATGAGATCTGTATGCTCTAACCTCTGGAACTTTCTTTGGTTTTATATTTTGTTTTTTATTTTTTGCACTTGATTTTTATGGGGGGGGGGAGTTGGCTGATTTGGTTTTGTTCTTTTGGGGCACAATGCAGCAGCCTTACTTAGGGAAAACTTTCATTGACTTCAACAGAAGCCTTGCCTGACTAGTGACTGCAGGATTGAGACCCTTTAATGTAATGTTGAAATAGAGCTGAAAGTTGCCTTCATACTCATCTATAAACATCTTACTTAGAATAAAAAACTGTGTGTCTCCCCGCCTCCCCCACAACATAACTGGTTACACTTTGGAGTTTAGTTTCTACTTCTGATATGGGCCATGATCCTGCATGCGAGTAACTGACTACTTGTGTGTAAAGCTACTTATCTTCTAACTAGGGCCATGGTCTGTATCTCTTTCTCTATATTTTTGGTGTTTTGACAGTGTAATGAATCTGATTGTAATTCATAATTGGTTTTTCAAGTAATGTGAATGTAAAAAGAAAATTGCATTGTATCAGTTTGAGTTTATCATTTCTTAGGGTTTCTCCAAAGATATTAAAGTACCAAAAGCAAAATATGTTGGCTATATCAAGGATTATGAAGGAGCCACTCTAATGGGATGTGAATTAAATCCAAGAATTCCCTACACTGAATTTTCTGTCATCATTAAAAAACAAAAAGAGGTAAATAATTAAATAAGATATTGTTTAATATTAACACTGTTTTAAAAAACCCTACACATTTAAAATGGCTTATATAAATATTTCTAGAACACTTTAGTCAGCACTCAGACATCTATCCCCTTTCATGCCCATATCTGGTATTCAAAATCTCTCACAAGCCATTTTTAAAATTAATTAAAACCTATATTTTATTCTGGCCTTAAAATTATCATAAATTTACCATCTCTCAGGCATAAATTCTCCTTTCCTACAGTTAACATTGAAGAAATTATTGATGTATTACTGATGTCACAAAATGAAATTACTCATTCTGGGTGAGCAGATGTGTGAAATGTTGTGAGGTTGCTTTAATTATTTTTCAAATGGTTTTTTTAAAGTATTTGATTTACATAATCATTATTGCAGCATTCATTAATGGTAACTTTGAGTGGAAAGTTCTTATTTATATCCTTTAACTAGTTCACAATTTTTTCACACAAAGATCCTGGTCCAGCAAAACATTTTAGCATTAAAGTGACAGTTAAGCACATGCTTAAATACTTTTCTGAAATGTGGTCCAGCTGGGTAGCCGATGAAACAGAAATGTTCACAAATATGTTTCTTTAAAAAGCACAAGGCTACTGGGTCCTTCTGTGATGGAGTCAGATCTTGTGATTTCAGTTTTAGTTTGTAAAATAGTGTTTGTGTCAAGCAGCCATTTCCTTTTAACAGGAGAACATCCTGACTGAACAACAGCCTGCTCTGTTTGACAGAAGCTGTTTCCCTTATTAGCCTTCCAAGTTCCAGTTGCTATTAATTGCATTACCTCAAAGGCAGAATTATTTTAAAAGATGAATGGAAAATGCAGTCTGTTCTTAGAGAACAGAGAGTCAAAACAACTGATTCTGGCCTTCATTTTTTTTAAAATCTCTCCTGATGCCTGTGTGTCTTAAATCTCACACACATTCTGTCTCACTTCCTTTTACTTTCTACAGTTGATGCCAAGTAAAACAACTTTTTGTAAAAAATTCAGTCTTTCCGAGCACATTAGGTTCCTGGACATCATTTAGAAACCAAAGTTGCATGTGTACTTAATAGCTAATTTGGGGATCCTTCAAGTACTAACGCTTGTAATATATCTATAATAGATCAAAATGAATGGAAATTTAAGATCTAAATCATGAAAACATCATAGTTTTTTCCTTACCATTGTTTCTTCCTTTATGTGTGTATTTAAGTATAAGGAAAGATAATGTGAATAACTATAGTCATCCCATCTGATTGTAGTAGTATATTTCGTGACATTGAACTACCTGTATCTATTTAGATTTCTCTCACGTTTTGCCCTTCTGAGCAAAAAGTTCTTCTCCGCAGTAGCTAACTTTCAGCATCTCAGGGCAGCTTGAATTTGACACATATGCTGTGTCTTGCAAAACATATTTTTGAGCTAATCAGGCAGCCAGATGAAATTTCAGATTTCTTCTCAATGTAGGTGTCTGTAGGCTATATGGTTTTTTTTCTCCCCTCAGAAAATTGAGCCCAAGGATAAAATTTGCAAAAGCTTCTAAATACCATTTTCAAAAGTGACCTGATCTGCACACACATTTTGTACTGATTTCTGTTAGAGGTGTGATCTTTTTCCCCCCAGAGTAGTTATGCTTGAACATCTCTGGTGTGGGTGCAGTTATAATGGTATAAAGATGCCATATGCCAGAATAGCTTATTCCCCTTCCTACATGGGGATAAACTATTCCGGTATAAGCACCTTCATACCGGTATAATTGTAGCCATACTACAGGAGTTGTACTACTTTATCTATACCAGTATTGTTAAAGTATACAACTTTTGTGTGTAGACAAGCCGTTAATCACCCTTAAGCCTATTTTCAAAGGTGACTTAGACACTTAAGTCATTTAGGTGCTTCTGAAAATTTTACCCCAGGTCTGGTTGCTTAGTTATTTTATGTCAGGTTTATTTTATGGGTTTTTCACTAGTCGCCTTTGTTTAAAATGTTTCAAAGGAAGTTGAAGTGTCTCAGTTTGAAATAGTTTGAAATGCTCCATATCCTGATTTTTCTAGTTCTGTCAGCTTGTACAGAATTTAAGCTTCCATTTAAAGAATTGGGTTATACTCCTGTGGCTGCAAAGAAGAAGGTTCTGAATGTGAACCAACACACTGCTGTTTGGCATAGTCTGTAAATAAAGAAAAAACAATAGTTCTGGGAGGTATGAAAAATCCCAAATCACCTTGATGACTCGTTGTCTTTGAAGTCTAATTAACATGCTTAAATGTCAACATTAACTATTCCACCATTCATTTCTTCTGTAACATCCAGTAATTCTGGGATTGTGGGTGGAGTGTGAGGATATCACCACTTCCTTCTAACTTGGCTTTTGCAACATGCTGGTGGACTAAGCCTCTGGTGTAGCCCGTACTGTAGTTCTTTGGCATTTTATCAGGTGTGTCAAAAATCTGAATTTTTTTGAGAGAAAAATAGTAAAGGATGAGTCTTTAGAAATCTCAGGGGGAGGGAGGGTGGTGCTGGTGGTTTTGTTTTTGAAGAAAATTCTCTCCCCCATTATTAAAGGAAAACTATTGTAATGTAAAAGATATTGTGATTTCCAACTAATTAAAAAGATAAGTAAATAACCAATATTAAGTGTCCTAAATGTATAAAAGAGCAATTAAACAGGAAGCAGTCATCTTGACCGTGACATGTTTGAGAGAAAAAGCATAGCTAAGCATTTTAATGTACATCAAGAGCAGAAAACCAAATTACTTTGAACTGAGGTAACCAAAGGGAAAAATCTGGAGTATAAACAGTATTTTCATTTAGTAAAACATTTGTTGACGGGGTCAATCCTGCGTTCTTTATGCACCCAAAATGCTCACTGATTTTAATGGGACTCTGTGAGATCAGGGTCCTGTTATGTTTCTCACTGCCACAGTTTTCTTTAATGTCCTACCACTTCGCCTTTGAGCCAGTCAACTACTTTCCTTGACTTTCAAAACTAAAACGGTCTCCCCCGCCTTCTCTGCAATATTATTACAGATCATTAAAAAGCTGATCGAAAGGAAACAAGCGCAGATTCGAAAAGTCTATCCTGGCCTTTCCTGCTTCAAAGATGGAGTACGACAGATTCCTATAGAAAGCATTCCTGGAATTAGTATGTACCAACCTCCCTTTATAAATGCGGAGCTACATCAAAACAGCCAAGGCCCAAGATTAGAGAAATTTGAATTTGCCAAGTATTGTCTTTTTAATAGGATTCAATTATCTAGGTTTGTTAATCTCATATAAGACAGGCTGGATCTGTTTCTAGTACCATTATTCACTTCTGGCTTAGAGACTTCCCTAAGGTATTCTAGTGTAGTGCTTCTCTACATACATTTATTTAATTCTGCCCCCTTTGTTTTGCTTCACAGTGCAATCGGCATTTTCCCTCTGAGTTCATCTTACGTTTACAATCCTAGACCGCAATACAGTTCTGTATTAAATAGATACTTATTTGAATGAGGGCACAACAATGCTACAACCAATTATTTTTTCAGTTGTCTGTGTAATATATTTTATGTCCATAAGAAATTATTGTGTTGAATCATTTTTACATCTATTTTCTTTACATAGAAGAGGCTGGATGTAATGATAAAAGATGGTAAAGAATTTTTAAAAAACAGTGCATTCCTTGTAGAGCATGTTACAGCATACTTGAGTGTGGTATGTAGGAAATTAGATTGGGTGGGAGCTAGAGTGCTGTAGTTTTATTAGGATTAGTCTTTAGAAAGCTTTTTATTGAGGGAGTACTGTAATTTTATTAACATTTTAGATTCATATTAATTTCAACCTGAAGTAGTTCTCATGTAATGTTTAATTTTGTTGGTGTGCAGGAGAGACTGGCTGGAAACCAAGTGGAAAAGAGAGAGGGTAAGTACTGCTTGGACAAAGGATAATGATGAAGCAGTTTGGGAATCCTTTGAGAACAAACGTCTCTAAACTGAGTAACTTTGAAATATTTCTTTCCATCTATCACAAAACGGAGATAACTACTCGGCTGTAGAATAGCTCTTGGGTCTTATTTTTCCATTAATGATAAAATGTTTTAAGTTTGTGAGTTGCTCTTATGTAAGGTGTAGCATTGTAGAAAATGAACATAAGAGATAAAGCTTATCTTCTTTGTTAATATTTTCTTTCAAGTAAAGAACCCAAAGATCCAGATCAGCTTTACAGCACATTAAAAACCATCCTGCAGCAGGTGAAGGTGGGTATTAGTTTTAGTTTACCTACTTTAAAGATTTTGAAATGATTTCCAATATGGAGTTTCCATATTAGATACCTTACTTTTTTCTTTACCAAAGAGCCATCAAAGCGCTTGGCCCTTCATGGAACCTGTGAAGAGAACAGAAGCTCCTGGATATTATGAAGTTATAAGGTTTCCCATGGGTAATGCCATTAACATTTTTAAAGTATAAACTTAAAGATCTCTCTAGCTGGAGACATGTGAGACAAGTATAATCAAGATTTATTGTTACAAACATTTTCTAATGTATTGCTTGCAGTGCGATAGTTTGCAACTCAGCAGTGGCAAAAATATATTGCTATCAGTTGAAATGTATGAATAGCTTGTAACCTCAGTGAAGCATCTATATTATGCACTCCTGTAAGAAAACACAAAATATTACAGTACCTGAGAGGATCCCAGCAACCTCTTAACCGGGTCTATCCCAGCACCTTTTAGCTGACTGTATGGGTTAAGAGACCTGTGAAGATATGATCTCACATGAAGGGTAATTTGCCATTGCATATTTTGTTGTATATTTTTATCTAACTTGTTAAAAAACCCAGAGACAAAATTTCCAGACTCACCTAAGTGACTCAGAAGGCTAGGTCCTATTGTCCGGCTGTGCTGGAAGAAAGACAGGAGGCAATGGGTGTGGTTCCATTAGGCCAAAACTTCGTTCATTTGAAATATCTGGGAGTACCCGGCAGTAAATTGTACAGTGCACTCATTCTTTCCTTAGTCATTTCCGCATAATACCCAGGCATCATGCTGCTGGGACCTCTCCACTCTCCCCTCACCTGAGGTGAAGGGGAGTTATGAAAGGAGGGAGGTCAAGATATGCAAGACAAAGGAGCCTCAAACCCCCTTCCTCAGCTCCCTTAAGGGATGCTTTCCTTCAAACCCTTTTCTAGTCGATTTTATCCAGTAACTGTGTCCCTTCCATACTGATTACCTGCACTGGACATCTGCTCAGGGCCGGCGCAACCCATTAGGCAACCTAGGCGGTCGCCTAGGGTGCTGCGATTTGGGGGGCGGCGACCGCGGCGGTATTTCGGCGGCGGGACCTTCCACCGCCTCTGTGGGGGGGCGGCATTTTGGGGCGGGACTGGCGGCACTCCAGCATCTGCTGCAAGTTTTATGTACCAGGTTGCAACATTATAACCTACCCCCTGTGCCCCACTGGGTCCCAGACCTGCTGTGGGGAAGGCAAAAAAAAAACAACCCACCATAAAAGAGGGCTTCTCTGCAACTGGCTGGGTATAAATACCTCCTCCTCCGCCCCCTCCACCCCACTTTTCTGGTCAGCAGGAAGGGCAACAGAGTGATGGTCTCTTGACTTGGCCCCAGCTATGCCCTGCCCTCCTGTCCGTCCCTCCTCCTCACTCATTTAACTTGTAATTTAAATTTAAATCAAGTGCTTGTTTCAGTTTAAGCTCAGCACATGTGCTAATTTATCATAACCAGTCTTACAACATTTTTATTTTGAGATCTTGAAAATCACTGTGTGTGTTTTCTATGGCCCAGCTATTGTTCGTGCTTCTATTGCAACACAACTGCTAATGAGAAAAAAATGAATTTTTACTTTGCCTTTGCTATGCTGTACAATCATATATAGTGATTCCATCCTGTTCTAAACAAATGCTTATTTGCTTTCTGGCACCACAGAACTAAAACTGAATCAAACTCTGCATTCATTGCCTTACAAATCATTCCTCCCTCTCTTACTGCTTCCAGTCATGGTATTTTCTCTTGTGATTGGAGAACAAACACAACTTCATTGAGGCCACTGTCGGTATCTCTGTGAATCAGTCTGTAGGGCATAGAAAGTCCTCTGTTCGGCTACACTGGAAGGACAAGAAACACTGGATGTGGTTTAATTTAGGCTGCAACTTTATTACAACTGGCTGGGTGCACCCAGCAGATAAAAGTGTACAGTGCAGGTAACTCTATGACTATTTCAATATCTACATAGGGTGTGGGGGGGAGGGCTTCCGTCAGCCGCCCCCCCCCTTTCATCTTTCAACTGGCTGCTGGGTCCTTACCATCCTCCCACCTCAAATGAGGGTTAAAGTGGGCTCTAAGGGGTGGGGGTGTTGGCTCCCTGCCATGCCAGTCAGAGAGTAAAAGTGGGCTATCAAGGGGGGGAGTGGTTGGCTCCCTGTCGTGCCAGTCATAGGCGCCTCCCCTTCTGCTCCACCCCCATTTCCACTCCTTTAACAAACACCTCCTTCAAATCCTTTACCAAACCATACATCTGATAACTGTATTCCTTCCCTGCAGAGTACGTGCACTGGACGTTCGCCCCAGGCTTACAGAATGAGTTGTGACATCACAGCCTAACTCCTGTTCTATGCTTGCTTCAACTAAGTCCCCACCCCCGCCCCCAAGAATGTGCTGTGGGGAAAGTGAACCCCCCCCCACCACTCTGTCTTGGCCAATCTGGTGGTGAAGGAAAAATTCTTTCCCAGCCCTCCCGCCCCCGTGCCCACAAAAGATCCTAACCAAACTTGGTATTTCACCACTTTTATGGCTGGGAGGGTGGGTGCTTCTCTGCCTGGTCCAGATAAGAGAGCTTTTCCTGCTTGGCTTGCATCTATGTACTCTCCCCCCCCTTCTGGTCACCTGCGGGGGATGAGTCAGTGTGCCCAGGCTAACCTGCTCTGAATCTGCAGCAACGCCCTTAAAGAGGTATAGTGCTTCCCCCAGCAAGCCAGACAATGCCCCTGCCACCACACTCTTAAGGTGTGGTGCGGTCATTCTAAAGAGTAGAGATGCAATACATAGCTTTTCTGTGGAGTCCTCGATTAGTTACTAGGAACATACCCACCATTCTGCCTTAATGATTATTGTACATAACTAATCCTTGCCATATAGGAAGTATATGTATTTGTATAAAATAATAATCACCTTCCAGTATCCTCTTAAAGCAGAGGTATTTCATTTTCTCTTGTCAGTGAAGAAAATGAATGCCATATTGCCATATGGCTGAATATTGTGAACCTGCTTTGTGCACAGAGTTTAGGCCACCATTTACTCAGAACAGTAAGTGGTGATTATAAAGAACACTTACTGCCTGGATTGGATAAATATTATCCTTCATTTTTTTAAATGTTCCGTGCTGTGGATAAAATAAACAAACAATCTCTGTCAGCCTTCATTTTAAGGTGAAGATAAGTTTATCGTCTCAACTAGATCATCCAACACCAAACAACTGAAAGCTCAAGAGTTTTTGATTTGTGAGCCTGCACATTGTACTGTCCTCCTGACTGCCAATATACTGACACTTTAAAAAAATCTTCATGTGATTGAACATATCAACAATGATAAAAGATAAACAGCCCTCAGCTTTGTATTTTTCTTATGTGGGATGAATGTGTTTTGCCAGATTTCTACATCCTTGCGTTATCAAACATAAAACACCCATAATAATGTTTTATTTTTAAAAAGTTCCCGTGCAGCCTAAATTGCAACACATTTTATGGGTTTATAGCCATAGGTTTTCTGACTACATCCAAAGGCAGGTTTTCTCCGAAAGTAGTCCCAAAGATGGATAACTAGCCCGGGTTTATCTGGGTTTCCACTGATATTCCGAGTGCTTTTGCAGCTACTTATTTATCTAAACTTTATCATTTCTAAATGGTGCCTTCTTACTTCATTTAATTTTTTTTCTTTTCACCTGTGGTAGTCCAGGGTGCATGACTAAATGGAAGACACGTCTAGTTTTGCTGGCCATAGCTAGGCTTTGATGATAACGTTCCTGTCAGATGAATGGAAGAATCTACCCAACTGTTGGAGCTAGATTATACTGTTTGATTCCATAAAACAAAAGAGTGTTATGATTAAACTAGTACAACCTGTTAATCTTTTTCTATATGCATCCTTTGTAGAATTAATACCATTTATGTTTTTCCCCAAATCAGTCTGAATCCTAAAGGTACAAATCATCCCCATGTGAGCTGAGCATGAAATTAGCTTGAGGCCTACATTTCACTGTGCTATGGCCAGGCCTGCACACACAAGTTGCGCTGATTTAACTAAATCAGTTTAGACAGATTTAGCTACATCAGTGCAGGGCCATGTGTTAGACCCTTTTAAATTGGTTTAAGAGTGTCATATGTAGTCTTAGGCCAGGTCCACACTAAAAAGTTAAGTCGACCCAGCTACGTCACTCGGGTGTGAAAAATCCACACCCCTGAGCAATGTAGTTAAGCCCACCTAACTCCCAGTGTAGACTGTGCTAGGTCAGCTGAAGAATTCTTTCGTTCACCCAGCTGCCACTCTCGGGAAGGTGAATTAACAACAGTGACAGGAGAACCCCACCGTTTGCTGATGTGAGTGGCTACACAGCAGTGCTGCAGCTGTTCCTCTGTAATGGTTTAAGTGTAGACATAACCTAAGCTAATGTTAGCAAGCAATCAACTTTAGCTAAATCGATACAAAATGCTCTTAATCTGATTTAAGAGTGCCCTCAGAAGGGGATTACATTAATCTAACTAAATCTGTTTCTAAACACATTTACTGATAAATCAGTTCAACTTTTGTCTGACAAGGTCTGAGTCTCCAGAGTGGGAAGGGCTTGACTTGTATGCAGCTGGCATATACTACACGATTCCTAGTTTTTGTGAACTCAAGGTTCAGTGCTGCCAGTATTCCATGTAAGAAACATAGTGTTCCCTTCATTTCTCCAAATACGTATACTCAAGGCCCAGAAAAGAGCCCTAACACTGCTCCAAACTCCTGTGGTGGTAACACATTGCTTTCATGCTTCAGTTCCCTTCCCACCCTCACTTACCCATTTACATGCTGAAATGTCCTCAGTTTGGTGTAACGAACATAGTGGCATACTTTTGTGTTACATTTTTGCATATTCCTACTTATTGTGCACAGTATCTGCTTGTAAATTTGGGGTCACTGGTAGAATTGACTTACATAAAATGTTTTGTATCGGGGGTAGCCGTGTTAGTCTGGATCTGTAAAAAGCAACAGAGGATCCTGTGGCACCTTTAAGACTAACAGATGTATTGGAGCATAATCTTTCGTGGGTGAATACCCATTTCGTCAGTGTTTTATTACTTTTGATAGTGGCTTTGGCTTCTAGAGTCAATGACTTACACATTCTAGTGGCTGTTTTTCTCTTTTTTCTTACAGTACATTTGCCACTAAGAAAGTGGTTTTTCATTATGTGAATTTCTTTCCAGTAGTAGAAAGCTGAGGTCTGACATCATCCTACTGGTATTTTCCCCACTGCCAATAACATTCATGGTCTTCCTTCAAAAACTAGATTTAAGGGCCTTTGGGGATCTAGCTGGAACTTAAAAATGCTATGCAGCTCTGTTTTGACATAGGCAGAACTGTGGCCCAAATAGCAATTTGACAGAAATCTGAAAGGTACACCTAATTTGTGTAGGGGTGTGTGTGTGTATTCACGTGTGTCTGCATTAATTTTTTCTACAATCTAAATACATGTTTGTGCCGTTGATTTAATAATGCATTTCATAAAAATTAAAATAGAGATTCAGCAGAGATTCTTTCGCAGCCAGGAAGTCTGTGTCAGCAATTTTTATTCCTCTCTCTCTTTTCTCCTTCATTTGTATGTTTTATTTAGGTGGATATTTCATTATATTCAACTAAATAAAACATACAAATCAAGGACTTTGCAAATCAAGTTTAGCAACATTTTGAAACTTCTCCCTAAACTGATGTGTGCTTTAGTTATTTGTGGATTGCTCCAGAAAAAGAGACACGAAATCATAGCTCAATGGTTGCTTTGTGTTTGTTACATGCAGACTGTACAAATATTGTTCTACCTAATTGGGAGGAAAAAAACCTGCGAGGAATTGGGATGAAAATGTTGACTGTATACTCAGATAAAGAACCAGTGTTTTAATGACTTTACTCATTTTTAATATATGGAAGAAGATGTCCATTAATTAATGATTTTTGATCAGATTTACTCATTTAATGAAGAAAACAGTGGTAAAAATGGAGACGAAAGTGTTGCTGGATTACTGTCAGAGAGACAATTAAATAGTTTGCTTACCTGTATGGTTGATTTACATTCTGCTAAAGTCAGTAGGAGCTTGCCTTTGTGAGAACTGAGTCAGGATCTCAAGAATTAGCCCCCAAAATGAGCACAGGACAGAAAGCCCACAGTTGTTAGGTGCTAGATAAATGCAGAGTGTTCCAGATTGTTGGAGGTACAACATGATAGGAAGTGGATAAGCCTTTGCCTTTATAGTAGCTGTTACTGAGTTTTTTGCCTCATTGCTATTCATAGGTGGAAGCACGAGTGTCTGTTAGCTGTTTCTTTTGTAGAATGCTGTGCAACAAAACTAGCAAATGGCAGAATGGCTATTTGTGGGTACTCAGCATACCTATTCTTCTTTTCTGAAAGAATTTCACGTTAGTCGTAATTTATGTAGGGCTTGTCTCTTGTTTGGAGAGTCATCTTTTTTGCAGATCAATGGCAGAAGGATGGGTGAAAAAAGCTCATAGTATCTTTATTTCTGCAGGGTCTGATACTATCACGCCACTGTAACGGAGACACGAATGTCATTTTAGGAGCTGTGCATTCTTCTTTAGGGATCTCATGGCTTTACAGTGAATGTGCCAGGATCTCCACTGCGAGCAGTGGATTGTGTGGGCCTTGGCAATGAGTAAGATTTTTTTTCTGGTGCACTGATTAGATATTTTATTAAAATATTATTATTTTTCTTTCATGTTTCTAGAGCCTGGGCTCCAGCACTGCTATGATATAGCTGTGAACTGGAAAAGCATTCTGGCCATCTGGTTATGCCAATGCACACAGAAAGCATGTCACTACCTCAGAATTTTTATATCCAGTACTAGCACCTCCAAAATAGAAACAAGGTTTTAACAAGACCTAGTGTAGAACTATGGATTGCAAGGTCTAGATGTGTGTTGAGTTCATTGATGTGTTTTGTGAGCAAAAATAGTGGAGGACTTTCGTCACTTTGTTTCAAAGCTTCTGAACAGTAGATGGTAAAATACACTTGCTTAGATTGCTGAAAAACAGAAATCTTGTTTCATAAAAACCCTGTATATTTTACTTGGTTTTCCTCCTCATTAAAATATAAAATAGCGTTAGTGATTTACTCTGTGCATAGTATATTACTTCTATGCACTTTTACTTACCATATGTAATAGAGAGATGTGCATTGTTTGCTGAATGGCATATGTTGATTAACCTGATGCTGTTTTTGTTAATGCAGATAGCTAGAAATTACATGGCAGTTTGAACTTTTTATTCACATACTCTAGGGCCTCATCCTTCAAGGTGGTGAGCTCAACTTCTGAGGTTGAGGAGACTCAACGCCTTATAGGATCAGGGCCTTACAGAGACAAACGAGTATCAGGAGAACAGCAAGTATGCCTTAATCTTTAAATTGAAACATTTTAGGTGCTGCAGAATTGCATTCATTGTTAGTGGCAAAGATGCTTATGTGACATAGGGCTTGATCCTTCACTACTATTCAGTTTTGCTATTGACTTCAATGAGAGCAGGATCAGGCCCTAAGGGAATAAAAGTAATTAAGAATAAGTAATTTTCCATTAAAAAAAATGAGCTGATGACAAAGATTGTGTATCCCAAGCACTGTATATGTCTTTAGTATTATAGGAATCAGATTGCTAATCTTTTTTTTCCTGTACAGATCTGAAAACCATGAGTGAACGACTCAAGAATAGGTACTACGTGTCTAAGAAATTATTCATGGCAGACTTGCAGCGGGTCTTTACAAATTGCAGAGAGTACAACCCCCCTGAGAGTGAATACTACAAATGTGCCAATATATTGGAGAAATTCTTCTACACGAAAATTAAAGAAGCTGGATTAATTGACAAGTGACAGTTGTTTCTTTCAACCAATCAGTGTGCCTAATTTATAGGCACAGTATGCTATTCACCTTCATGTAGATTTGGGACTTAATACATATATGTTCAAAAAAACCTCTGTGTATTTTAACTAGCACTTTTAAAAACCCTTTTAGTTTTGCAAACATGTATTATACTGAAGTTACAGAAAATGTTTATTTTATTAAAATGAAGCTTTATAATGTATTTAACATTACTTTAAAACTTCTTTTGCATACATATTTGCAGTATGGTCAAGAATAGGCTTTTTATTGGATATCCCCAAAACTTTCATATGGGAATTTGCACACGTTTGGGGATTTGGAATCAGAAATTCCCATACAATGAATGTTTTAGCTTATCTAATGCAGTATATATTTGAAGAAGTTTTATTTTTTTCCAGTAAAAACAAAACATTAAGGGAAAATTACAATTTAAGAGGCACTGAAATATGTTTTGTCTCTACGTTTCATTGTAGAGTCCTTTATATATATTATTTTTTAAAAGAAACAGTCAGCTAGTTGAGACACTATGAGAGAAAAGCAACTTATTCTGGAAAGGAACTGCTTTGAATCTTTAGGAAAAAATCCTATATAGATGCAAACTTTTCTATGGATTTGGTTTTTGATAAATATCTACCTGCAAATAACTTGTGATTTCATAACCACTATTTAAAAAAAATCATATTGACTTCGCTTATGCAGGACATAAGTTCCCCAAATAACTCAAAAATTGTAGTAGGCATATACTATATGTAGTAGGGATATGTTTTTGATGTACTTCAGTGAACCATTCCATTTCCTGGTCGTTTATTTGATACATTCTTTAGAGTTTCAGACACAGATCATGAAAACTGTTGCTTAAGTACATACAAAAATGTTACCATATCACAGCCTCTAGTTTATGTATTTGCCTATGTGGTAAACTGGATTTTCTACCAAGTTCTACTGTAAACATTTTATTAATTATAATGATATTTAGACCCAGGAGTATATTTAAAAAGTTACACAGCTCATGTTAATACATCATTAAGTATCAAATCAAGCACTTCTGTGTACTACTGCTTACACTACATATAGGAGGTACTCTTACCTTTCTAATAGAGAGTGAGATTAATACAGGCCAAAAAAGAAATTGTCACTTGACATTAATTTTATAATTGAAATTTATAAACTGGTTTTGTGAAGCCTCAACTTTAACTTGGTGTTTTTATATGTACAGATGTTACATGGTAAAGTGCAGTAGTTATCAGGTTGAAAATAACTGAGTTGTGACGAAACATATTCTTGCAAAATACCTGTGCAGTGTTAAAGCACAATTCTATTCGACAAGTAGATGCCAGAAATTAGTTGGAAGTAGCTATTGTGGTACTAAAGGTATTCAAAATGTTAACATTAGAATTGCCTCAATGCTTAATATCTGAAACCAGTCTGAATTACATTTAGATTTGTAACTATAAAGGTACAATACTAGAATTGTATTAAAGCATCCAGTACTGACTATAAACTATATTGTAAACTGGGCCTACAGATGCACCTGTTGAGCTTGGTATCCTGTGAAAGTTTGTTATTTTCTGAGTAGATTTTCTTACTGTCTTTAAATCAGATTGTCTCTTCTATATTGAAAGCATTTGTTTTCTAATTTAAAAATTAATATTTTCATAGATATTGTGCAATAAAGCTACAGTAGGATGTGTGGTTTTGCAAATGCTTTAACAGCTGATAAATTTTACATTTGTAAAATTAATATATTGTACTGGTACAGAATAGTTTTAAATTATATATAGATATAGATATAGATATATACATACATATATATATAAAACCTAATTATTTTGGTCTCTTATTTCAATAGGTGACTGCTCTGAAGACAATATTTTATTAGTTCTCACATTTAAAAAAACACACAGAAGCGGTTTATATTTTCTTGTATTGAACAGAGATTTGCAAGGCCCAGCTATGCAATTCGTTTATCTACCAAGTTGCACTGTGGGTAGCTGCTCTAAAGTTAACACTGCAAGCCAATGAGTTCATTTGAAGTGTAAAGTCTGCAGAGTTGGGCCCTTCTTTATGAAGAGCAATGAAAATTCCAATAAGTCTGCAAATACAGTATATGCACTATTCAAGCTGAAACATTCATGCTACAAGTGCCTGTAATGGTTTGAATAAATCTTTATTGGCTTTAGCTGTTCAGTAAAGTTGACAGTCTATATTATTTTTACTTGGGTATCTGCTCTTGTGTGGTTAATGGTATTTTTTGCCCTCGCAAGAGCCATTTGCTGTCTTCATTAGCTCCTGGCTTTTGATGTGTGTCCAGTTAATTCCTTTGTCTAGATACTAGAGTACCTAGTTTTTGGATTTTAATTCTCTTCCACTTGGACACCACCTGTGAAGCAGCAGATGGTGGTAGATACAATCCTTCTGCTGTGCTCTGAGCAAGCTGCAGATTATGGATAACTTTCTTAGGCAGTCCTAGATAAAGTGCAGCACTGCACTAGTCCAAACTCAAACACAGGCATAACTTCCAAAAGAGTGTGAAAGCGAAACGATCACACTGTTGAGAGTTGGAAATCATTAGCCTTGCCCCTATGTGACACTTAGTCTGCCATTGTGTGTAAGTTGTAGCTCTGTCAGCCCTTTAGGTTATACCTATACTGCCCTTAAAAACCCACAGCTGGCCCATGCCAGCTGACTCAGGCTCATGGAGCTTAGGCTAAGGCTGTGTTTAATGGTGGTGTAGACATTCAGGCTGGGTCCCAGAACTTGAGCTCCAGCCCAAACCCAAACATCTACACTGCACTTAACTTAGTAAATTAGCCAGTGAGCAAGCAGGTGCCTTTCAGGACCAGCCTAGCCAATCATCTGGGTAATTTTGGAAATGATGCAAGAGAGCAAAGGGTAGGGCCACGTTGAGACTCTTGCCTGCAGTGAATCCTACCTGCTCCATGCATAGGAATGGAAAACTTATACATAATTTCCTTTCTGCTAGCAGCATCTCCCTCAATTCTGGACATCTGGGTTGCTTTCCCCTCTCTGCAGCTCACAGAGACAAATCAGTGTTTTGGCATGGCATTGTCTGGTCACCCCCTCCACCCCACTCCTGCTTTTAGCCAGATGAGTTATCAAGCTGTAAAATTTGCATAACATCTTTAACAAATATTCCAGAGATGATGATAATGACTATATACATTAGACCAAGGAAGACAGTCACATGATAACAATTCCACTTAATACCTGACTCATGAGCCATCCAGGGAGGATAGAATTGTGGGAGAGACTGCTAGCAGAAAAGAAAAGAAATTTTCCATTCTGCAGCCCAGCATCTCCCGCAATTCTGGGTATCTGGTACAAGTGAGCGAACAGATTTAGGGAGGGTTATGAAGCAAAAGTTTGTCAGAAAAGAAACACTCCACTTTTTCTGTGAGCTCGCTTATCTCTGGGCCAGCAACTGCAGCACCTTCCTGCAGGTCCTCTGAAGACAGAAGATCGATCTTGTGCTTAAAGAAGGTGTTAGCTGTAGACCAAGTGGCCACTTTGCAAATTTTCACTGGTAACACACTTGCTTGTTCCAACTATGAGGTTGCTCAGAATGTCCTGGAGCATACCTTCATCCCTTCTGGGACAGGAACCTCTAATGATCTGTAGGCTTCCACAATATATAGTCCACCTAGCAACAGAGAACTTGGAAGTTCTGATTCCCTGGCATTTCAGGTGAAAGAATACAACCAGGGAGCCTGATCTTGTGGCTTCTGTACACCTGAGAGAGAGTGTCAACATTCTTCTGACCTCTAAGATATGCCACTCCTTTTCAGTTGGATGTTATGGTTTTGGATAGAACGAAGGAAGTATATGTCTTCGGAAGAAAGGATTCTGGTGTCCTGAGTACCACCTTGTCCTCATGGATCATGCAGTAAGGCTCCTGTCTAGATAAGGCTGCCAGCTCAGACACTTGCTTGGTGGACATAACAGCTACTAAGAAACAAATCTTAATGGATAAATCGGCCAACACTGAAGTCAGAGGCTCAAAGAGATGACTTGTCAGAACCTTTAAAACTAGTGGAAGGTCCCATTTTGGGAAGAGTGGTCTGATTGATGATCTAGCTTTGGACTGCTTGAAGGAATCTGGCTAGATGTGGATTGTCTGCCAGGGAGCCAGCGGATCCTGCAATTGCACACTACTAACAGACACCTGACAAATAATGGTACTGGGCTGAAGGCATCTGTCTAAGCCTTCTTGAAGAAAATCCAGAATGGTTGGAATTACAGACTTCTGGGATTTGCACTGTGCTCTTGGCACCAGTTGTTGAATCTGGACCAGACAGAGGAATACACTTTTAGTATCTATATTCTCCTAGACGAAAGCAATATCTTAATGACTATGAAGGACAGACTAAGACCTTCTAGTCACTAGTGGTTCCCTCTCAATATGCAAGCTTAGCTGAAGCCACTTTGGGTCTAGATGAAAAGGACCTTGAGAGAGGATGTCCTGTTTCCAGTGGGGCTCCACTATCAGCTCTATCCATTCTGAGAGCCAGTCTCCTCGACCAATGGGGAGTTATCAGTATCACTATCGCCCGTCCTCATTTTGTTTTCTCAACCACCTTCCACAGTACGGGAAAGGGTGGAAACTTGTAAAGTAGGCTCTGCAGCCAACTGTGCAATGTGGCATCTGTCACCATGCAGCTGGAGTCTGCTGCCCTTGTGAAGTATTTTGGCCTCTTAGGCTAGGTCTACACTACAGCGGACTTCCGACCTAAGATACGCAACTTCAGCTACGTGAATACCGTAGCTGAAGTTGCGTATTTTAGGTCGGCTTACCTGGCGGTGAGGACGCGGGAAAGTCGACCGCTGCCGCCGACTCCGCTACCGCCTCTTGTCGAGGTGGAGTTCCGGAGTCGACGGTAGAGCCATCAGGGATCGATTTTACCGCGTCCTCACGAGACGCGGTAAGTCGATCCCCGATAAACCGATTGCTACCCGCCGGATCGGCGGGTAGTGAAGACGTAGCCTTAGTGTTCATACGATTCCCAAATAGGTTGGTTGAAGGAAGACCGAATGTCTGAACAATGAGCTTGAAAACCTCCTCCTTGAGGCACCACTCTGAGTTGTTGACCCTGTGTCTGTTGAGCCAGTCTGCTTTTGGTTCAGTTCTGCTATAATATGGATTGCTCAGTGGGGAAAGGAGGAACTGTTCTGCCCACCTCATTATGGCCGTTGCTTCTGCGTGTGATGTGGGACTTCTTGTTCCCCTTGGCTGTGTAAATGTGACTGCAGTCATCTTGTCTGCTTGAACCAGCATGTGGTTCCCCCTTAAGGTGGGCTGGAACCTTTGCAGGCCTGCTTTGAAAACTCTCAGCTCTGGGAGGTTTATGCTGTGAACCCTTTCTTCCTTGTTCCCGAGGCCCTGGGCTGTTTGGGTCTGTGCTGCCCTGCAGGCTGATGTTCATTGCGAGAAATTGGACTATAGAATCTTGACGGCAGATGGCCATGCCTTTGTCGTAGGCTGACAGCCATTGTAAAGAGTTGAACATCTGTGTTGGAACCCGTACTTGATCTTTCATGTGTTCTGGGGAGTGGTCCCACACCTTTGGTACGAAGCCTTGAAGACTGTGATGTATGATTATACTCATGAATGATCCCAGTGCATGACACCAGGAGTCCTAGCAGTTGTAGATATAGGACTATGGTATGGTTCCTACAGTTCTGGAGAAAGAAAATAAATTACTGGATGGAATCAGAGAACTTTTCTTCACACTCATGATGAAGCTGAGCCTGGAGGAGATATGTGGCCCTGTGTGCCATTGACTGCGATTGAGCTCTGATCAGGATATCATCCAGGAAGGGGTTCAGGTTACCGGTAATTCCCTGGAACCTGAGTCTTGCTATTACCACCACCACCATCTCTGTAAAAATCCTGGGTGCCAAGGACAGGCTAAATGGGAGTGTTCAGTAGTGATAAAGTTTCCTGCTGTAGGTGATTCTCATAAGTCTAAGGTGGTACTATCAGCTGAGAATATACGTCCGCTGAGGTCAAGAAGTTCTAGTACAGGGGATGGCATGGTAGAGGTCAGGGGCTTCAGCTATGCTTCATATTCTTCATCCACTTATTGAGACTTTTGGGGTCAAAAATGGCTCTGATATCCCCAACCCCCATGCACTTCTGTACAATGAAGATGGAGGAGAGCCCTGAAAACCTTTCTTCTGACAATTTTATCACTCCCCTATCCAGAAGATGAGAGATTTCTGTTTGTATCAGATTGTTTTATGGGGTTATTGGAACTGGATGACTTGATGAAAAAGATGGGGTGGAGATGGCAGCTTGAGGAAGTATCCCTGGCTCACTATTTCCCTGACTGACTTGTCTGTGGACAATCAGAACTATTCCTCTAAGAAATGGGAAGTCCTATGGCTATGTCAAGAATTGTTGGAGATGCTGGGTGACAGTTTTTCATTATTTGGGTCGCTTCTCACTAAGATGCTAGATTATAAATTGTAATGTCTATTGAACCCAGAAGCCTCTCCAAAAGCTGGCTGTTTAGTTACTAAGTCTACATTTACTGTATCTTCTCAACTAAAGGCATCCCTTTTACAAATAAAAAATCCGTCTGTAGGGGCTATGAGCATATTCTGTTTAACTCCCTACAATCCTATAGAGAAACAGTGGCAATCTTAGGTGTGGGCAGAACTGGGCTTCTTACTCCAATAATGGAAATTTACAAGAGCTGGTCCTATATTCAAAAGATATCTTAGAATAGACATTTTAATTCAGTAGCTATTGCTTTCACATACACATAGTTCTGCATTAAAAATTAATACTTGGTGTATACTTTGCCCACTTAATGTGAGACTTCTCAAGTTCTGCTAGCCCCATCCTCCTTGGTGGATTTGGCAGACAAACTTTTAAAAAGTGAATACCCCACCCCTATGGTATCAGAATTCCATGATGAGGAAGACCATCCTCTGCCTGGCTAGTGGCAGCTTTGCAACTACAGCTGTATTGGGAGAAAGTGGCAGCTGCACATTTTTAGTAAAGTGAAATGAGCAGGTAGGAAAGTATGTTTCTGTTTGGCTAGATTTTTCTGTAAAACCCTGTTAAAAGGAAAACAGCAACTTTTGCAGGGGAAAAAAAAACAATAGGTAATCCAGGAGTTGCATAATGAGAAAAGCTTTGCACATTCTACATCTTCATTTAAAAAAAAAAAATTGTTCCTCCTAAGCAAGGAACCTCCTTTTAGCTCCCACCAATACACAAAAGTCAGAATTAACCAATGGCAGCTGCCAAAGTGGACTATTACAGTTTACTCCCATCTGTGTAAGTTGTGCTGAACTGTGTTACCAGCCTGGTTAAAAATCATATGTTACCAATCAACTTTCATACCCATTCTCTTACTGTTATTTTGACTATGTAAATGGAGCTTAATATTGGAAAAAAAATGCATCTGAAGACTGCTTCATGATACATTGTTACTCATATACTTTATCCAGTATTTTTGGTTTGACTTGCACAGTTTAGCTGTATACTAACTCTACTTCTTTCACATGGAATTTAAAATGCCACCAGCTGGAGTCATGGCAAGAAGCTTTTTAACATTTTCTTTACCACCTCTGAGCCAGGGCTTGACTACAGTAGAGAATTTACAGCGATGCAGCTGCTCTGATGCAGCTGCGCCTCTGTAAGCTCTCTAATATAGCTTCTCTCAGCCAACGGGAGAAAGCTGTCCCATCAGCTTAACTTCTCCAGCCCCCACAAGTGGCAGAAGCTACGTCGGCGGGAGAAGCTCTCCCAGTGACATAAGCGCCGATGTGTACAGCGCTATGTCAGTGTACGTTATGTCGTTCCGGGAGGTATTTATTCACCCCCCTGAGCAACGTAAGTTATGCTGCCATAAGCTGTAGTGCAGACATAACCTTACTTAGGGTACGTCTGCAGTATGAAATTAATTCAAACTTATTCTATTCGAATTTTCGGAAGCCATTTTATACATTTGGTGTTGTGTCCCCCCACTAAAATGTGTGAATTCGGCGGAGTGCGTCCACAGTAACAAGGCTAGCATCAACTGTCGGAGCGGTGCACTGTAGGAAGCTATCCCACAGTTCCCGCAATCTCCACCGCCCATTGGAATAGTGGGTTAAGCTCCCAATGCATGATGGGGCAAAAACATTCTCGCGGGTGTTTCTGCGTGTGTGCTGTCACTCGCTCCTCCCTCCGTGAAAGCTACGGCAGACGCCATACTGCCAGCAGACGGTGCAGTACGATGCACCACCTGTCTCCTGGTACTATGAATCCACTTTGCATGTCCTCTTGTCTTTCTATCTACTCTTTTATCTAACCATTTCCCGCCTTTTTTCAGCTACCGTGAACCGAGCAGCACAGCTTCCACCGCAAACTCTGCTCTCCCGCTCTTGCATCGCTAGCTAATTTTTCCATGTTGTCTGTCCTGGGCTCGCGTGGAAGCTACAGAAGGCAACAATTCCCCGCCATTTTTCAGCCATCATGAACTGAACCGCACAGCTTCTGCTGCAAACTCTGCTCACGCTTCCGCTGCAAACTCTGCTCTCCTGCTCTTGCAGCTCTAGCAAGCTTCCCAACTCCAAGAAAGCTACAGAAGACAACCATTTACTGCCTTTTATCGGCCATCTTGAACCGAACAGCTCTCCTACGTTTCACGCCCTTTTTTCAGGATTACCTGTGCAGGCGCCATAGCGCGGCAAGTATGGAGCCTGCTCAGATCTCCGCTGCAGTTTTGACCATTATAAATACCTCGTGCATTGTCTAGCAGTATGTGCAGTACCTGCAAAACCGGGCAAGGAAGCGACAAGAGTGCGATTACTATACTGATGAGGACATGGACACAGACATTCCTAGAAGCACGGCATATGGCAATTGGGAGATCATTGGGCTAGGTTCATGCCATGGAACGCTGATTCTGGGCCCGGGAAACAAGCACAGACTGGTGGGACCGCATAGTGTTGCAGGTCTGGGATGATTCCTAGTGCCTGCAAAACTTTCGTATGCGTAGGGCCACTTTCATGGAACTTTGTGACTTGCTGTCCCCTGCCCTGAAGCGCAAAGACACCAAAATGAGAGCAGCCCTCACAGTTGAGAAGCGAGTAGCGATAGCCCTGTAAAAGCTTGCAACGCCAGACAGCTACCGGTCAGTCGGGCATCAATTTGGAGTGGGCAAATCTACCGTGGGGGCTGCTGTGATCCAAGTAGCTAACACAATCAAAGAGCTGCTGATATCAAGGGTAGTGACTCTGGGAAATGTGCAGGTCATAGTGGATGGCTTTGTTGAAATGGGATTCCCTAACTGTGGTGAGGTGATAGACAGAACCCATATCCCTATCTTGGCACTGGAGCACCAAGCCAGCGAGTACATAAACCAAAAGGGGTACTTTTCAATGCTGCTGCAAGCACTGGTGGATCACAAGGGACATTTCACTAACATCAACGTGGGATGGCCGGGAAAGGTGCATGACGCTCGCATCTTCAGGAACTCTGGTCTGTTTGAATAGCTGCAGGAAGGGACTTACTTCCCAGACCAGAAAATTACTGTTGGGGATGTTGAAATGCCTATAGGTATCCTCAGGGACCCAGCCTATCCCTTAATGCCATGGCTCATGAAGCCGTACACAGGCACCCTGGACAGTAGTAAGGAACAGTTCAACTATAGGCTGAGCAAGTGCAGAATGGTGGTAGAATGTGCTTTTGGACGTTTGAAAGCACACTGGCGCAGTTTACTGACTCGGTTAGATCTCAGCACAGCCAGTATTCCAATTGTAATTGCTGCTTGTTGTGTGCTCCACAATATCTGTGAGAGTAAGTGGGAGATGTTTATGGCGGGGTGGGAGGTTGAGGCAACTTGCCTGGCGGCCAATTTCGCACAGCCAGACACCAGGGCAATTAGAAGAGCGCAGCAGGGTGCGCTGTGCATCAGAGAAGCTTTGAAAGCCAGTTTCATGACTGGCCAGGGTACGGTGTGACAGTTGTTTGTTTCTCTTGAAGTTACCCGCCCCCCATATATATATAATATATATGAAAGGAAATAAAGTCTAAATTGTTTAAAAACTGTTCTTTATTATTTGTTGCACAACACAGTGAGAGGGTAGACCGGGGGAGGGCAGGGTATTGGGTTAGGGGGGTGGAGGAGGAGGAGGGAAGGATAAGTACAGAAACCAAATCAAAAGTTCGCATATGCCAGCTTTCTGCTGCTTGGGCGATCCTCTGGGGTTGAGTGTGTGGGTCACTGTAGCCTCCCCCCTTGTGTTCTTGGGCATCTGGGTGAGGAGGCTATGGAACTTGGGAAGGAGGGAGGGCGATTATACAGGGGCTGCAGTGGCAGTCTGTGGTCTTGCTGCCTTTCCCGCATTAGATCCACCATACAGCACAGCATGTCAGTTTGCTCCCCCATGAGCTTGATCATAGCATCCTGCGTGCTCTCATTGCGCGCGTACCTCCTCTCTTCATGTTCCTGTAATGCTTTACGGGACTCCGCAATTGTTTGCCTCCACGCATTCAGTTGGGCCCTATCAGTGCGGGAGGACTGCATGAGCTCGGCGAACATGTCGTCCCGAGTTCGTTTTTTCCGCCTTCTAATCTGGACCAGCCTCTGGGACAGAGTAGATAGGGGCCACGTTGAAACATTTGCACCTGCAGGAGGAGAAAAAGAGAGGGTAGTATTTTAAAAGATACATTTCAGAGAACAAAGGGGACACTTTGGTGTGAATAAGCCATCACACACGGCCGGGCAACAGAATTCAGCTTGCAGGTAGCTATGGGGCACACAGGGTTCTGCTTCTTCTACATTCATTTCAATGTTTTCAAATTGATGGGCCCCCTTTCCCATAGCAAGCAATGCCTGGTGGGTTTGCCATATAAAAGGAGGGCCTGCAGGCTCTCTAGGATGATCGCTTCACACAACATCCCCCCCCCCCCCCCCCCCCCTGCGCACGGCTCTGATGAGGCTCTGAGCAGGGATGAGCCCTTTAAACTAAACGTGAACAGCCCAGCACAGCTGGGTTTCCCCACCGCATGGCTCCAATCAGGCTCTCACTCACCAGAAGTACCTTCTCCAGGGTCATGGTCCGGGAGTCTGCCTTGGGAGTGGGGGGAGGCTATTGGCTCCAGGTGTAAGAATAGTTCCTAGCTAGGGGGGAAAACGGATTCCCCACTTGCTGCCTGTGCACGGTCCTCCTCCTCACTCCGTGCAACTCCCCCCTTGCAGGTGTCCACGGACAGTGGTGGGGTAGTGGTGGCGTCACCTCCCATAATTGCATGCAGTTCATGGTAGAAGCAGAACGTATGGGGCTGTGACCCAGAGCACCCGTTCGCCTCCCTGGCTTTTTGGTACTGTGACAGACCCAGACCAGTGGGGTACAGGAGTCTGGTAGAGGGCAAATATACTGGTCACTGGGTGAGTAGTTTTCTGTTCCCTGAGTGACCAGAGAAGGGGCTGCACTAGAGTAATCAGGAACCTGCTAGAACCAGTTAAGGCAGGCAGGCTAATTAGGACACCTGGAGTCAATTAAGAAGAAGCTGCTAGAATCAATTAAGGCAGGCTTATCAGGGCACCTGGGTTTTAAAAGGAGCTCACTTCAGTTTGTGGTGCGAGTGTGAGGAACTGGGAGCAAGAGGCACAAGGAGCTGAGAGTGAGAGGGTGCGCTGCTGGAGGACTGAGGAGTACAAGCGTTATCAGACACCAGGAGGAAGGTCCTGTGGTGAGAATAAGGAAGGTGTTGGAGGAGGCCACGGGGAAGTAGCCCATGGAGTTGTAGCTGTCATGCAGCTGTTACAGGAGGCACTATAGACAGCTGCAGTCCACAGGGCCCTGGGCTGGAACCCGGAGTAGAGGGCGGGCCCGGGTTCCCCCCAAAACCTCCCAATTGACCTGGAGTGTGGGTTCTTCCAGAGGGGAAGGTCTCTGGGCTGTTCCCCAACCCACATGGTGAATCTCTGAGGCAAGAAAATCCGCCAATAAGCGCAGGACCCACCAAGATAGAGGAGGAACTTTGTCACACTGGTGTCAGAGGTGGGATCTTGGGGTGCACAGCGCGGCAGAAGAAGGAGGGTGATTTAAAAAAAACAAAAAAACAAAACAAAAGGGAGAGGGTTTATTTTTTTTCATCACAATGGATGACGTAGTGCGGGCACTGATACAAGCTATGGTGGCCCAGCAGGAGGCTACCCCTGTCCAGGCAGCTGCCCAACAGGAGGCAGTGCGGCTGTAGCAAGAGACTAATCGCCTGCTGATGGACCAGGCTGCTCAAGACCGAGCTATGTTGCGGGAACTGGTAAACCAGGTAAAGTCCCTTACAGAGCTGAATCGTGGCCATGATGGGACGCAGCTCATACAGGCCAGCCATTGGCTGCAGAAAATGACACGAGAGGATGATGTAGAGGCATATCTTCTGGCCTTTGAGAGGACAGCCCTACGGGAGGCCTGGCCTCGAGATCAGTGGTCTGGCATCCTTGCCCCATTCCTGTGTGGGAAGGCCCAGAAGGCCTACCATGATCTGCCTGAAGAGGCTGCGGCAGACTACCCCCAGCTGAAAGCAGAGATCCTGGCCAGATCTGGGGTAACGACAGCAGTGCGGGCCCAGCAGTATCACGGTTGGAGGTACCAGGAAGACAAAACCCCGCGGTCCCAATTGTATGACCTCATCCATCTCACACGAAAGTGGTTACAAACAGAATCCTGGAGTCCGGAAGAGATACTAGCGGTTCTGGTCATCGACCGATACATGAGGGGACTACCACCAGACCCTTCATGCCTGGGTAAGCCAGAACGAACCCTCCACCTATGAGGAGGTTGTCACCCTGGTAGAGAGGCAAAGGACAGCAAGGGAGCTGACCCGACCAGTTAAGGAAGAGGCACCCCAGGTTAAACTAGCAGCACCAAACCCTAAAGTTCGGGTGACTGGGCCACCAGGAGGGCCCAGGTGGAAAAAGAGAGAGGCTGAAGGCCCATCAGAGGCCACAGAGAGTCGGAGCACTGAGGGAGAAGAGGATCGTGATGTTAGACTGCCCAAACCAAGAGACCGGGGAACGCCTAGGGCTCCATACAGATGTTATGCCTGCGGGGAGTGAGGACACAGCTGCACAGTGTCCCAATGCTGAGGAGCCCATGCAGTGTAACCTGGGGAACTGGGCAGATCCATGCTCCCTAATCCACCTTGTGTGGGGGGTGGTCTCACTAACCCCACATATGTATACCAGACCAGTGAAACTAAATGGGGTAGGCACCACGGCACTGGTTGATTCGGGGAGTGCTATCACGCTTATCTCAGGGAAGCTCGTGAAGCGTAGTCAGCTGCTACAGGCTAAACATACGGGGATAACGTGTCCATGGGACAGTTAGTTACTACCCCACCATCCCAGTAAAAATCGAGATCCAAGGGAACACTACTGAGGTAGCAGCAGGTGTAGTCCCTAAACTCCCATACACGGTGCTCATAGGGAGGGACTTCCCAGGGTTTGGAAACTTACTCCCAGTAGGGGGATTGGAGAAAGATGGGGACCCTAAAATTGGTGAGGCATCCACAGGAGACTGTCAACCCCCAATCTTCTCTGAAATATCCCCAGATTTGTTCTCCACTCCCAGACAGGGTAGAAAGACAAAAAGGGAAAGAAGGGCAGCTAAGGCCTTGGGAACCCGAATACTGACCCAAAGCCAGAGGGTCGCTCTTGTAGGTAGGTGGACCCGCGCAGCTGAAAAGGAGGCAACGCAGGAGGGAGAAGCACCTGAGTCTGACCCCCACCCTAATGCTTCTGAACCAGTAGAGGCAACAGAGACTGGGCCCCTAGATCTTGGGCAGATTAGCCCCAGGAGAGGAAATTTTGGACGGGACCAGGCAGAAGACCCAAGGTCTGACAACATTAGGAAGGAGGTGACTGAAATAGATGGGGTCCCCGTGGAAGGGAAAATCCAGGGACCAGGACCCTACTTCATAATGAAGAAGGATCTCTTATACCGGGTTGCACCAGTACAGGGGCAGAAGATACAGCAGATCCTAGTACCTCAAAAACACCAGAACGCTGTATTAAGTCTTGCTCATAGTCATCTTTTTGAGGGGCATTTGGGGGTAGAGAAGACCCTGGCACGAGTCCTACGATGGTTCTTCTGGCCCGGAATACATGAAGAAGTGCGGAGGTACTGTGCCTCCTGTCCGGAGTGTCAGCTGCACAGTCCCCATCCCCACTTGAGGGCACCTTTAGTACCCCTTCCCATCATAGAGGTCCCCTTCGAGCGAATAGCCATGGACCTAGTGGGACCCCTGGAGAAGACGGCTCGGGGCCACCAATATATACTTGTTGTTTTGGACTATGCTACTCGCTACCCAGAAGCCGTCCCCCTGCGGAACACAGCTTCTAAAACTATAGCCAAAGAGCTGATGGCGATCTTTGCCCGAATGGGGCTACCGAAGGAGATATTAACCGACCAAGGAACCCCATTTATGTCGAAGCTAATGAAGGACCTCTGTACGCTGCTCCATATACATACCCTGAGAACTTCGGTCTACCATCCGCAGACTGATGGGTTGGTAGAAAGGTTTAACTGAACCCTCAAGGCTATGATAAGGAAGGTGGTAAGTCGGGACGGGAAGGATTGGGACACCCTACTACTCTACCTTATGTTCGCTATCCGGGAGGTACTTCAGGCCTCAACTGGGTTTTCCCCCTTTGAGTTATTATACGGGCATCACTCCCGTGGCACACTAGATATCGCCAAAGAGATCGGGGAAGAGGAACCCAATGAGGGGAGAAATATAATAGAGCATGTAATGCAGATGCAAGACCGGATAGCCCGGGTTACCCCTATTATACGGGAACATTTGGAGAAGGCACAGGAGGCCCAGCGAACCCATTACAATCGCCAGGCAAAAGTGCGACAGTTCCAACCAGGGGATCGGGTTATGGTGTTGGTACCCACGTCAGAAAGCAAGCTTCTGGCACAATGGCAGGGGCCCTATGAGGTGGTTGAACCTGTGGGGGAAGTAACCACAAGGTGTGGCAGCCAGGACGCAGAAAACAAGAACAGATTTATCACGTTAACCTTCTGAAACCCTGGCATGCACAAGAGGCATGCACAACGGTCCAAAAAGACCTAACCCAGGAAAACAAGCCTTCCAAACAGGTGAGAGTGTCTCCCGATTTAACACCAGACCAGAAGAATGAGGTGTCTGAGATGATCTTCCGGAACCAAGATGTGTTCTCGACAAAACCGGGTCGAACAACCGAGACATATCACCACATCGTCACGAATCCTGGAGCCAGAGTAACAATGAGGCCCTATCGGGTGCCAGCGACAAAAAGGGATGAAATAAAAGTAGAAGTAAAAAAAATGCTGGAGTTGGGGATCATCGAAGAATCCCACAGTCAGTGGTCCAGCCCAATCGTGCTGGTGCCCAAACCTGATGGCACCACAAGATTTTGCAATGACTTCCGGCGACTAAACGAAGTATCCCAGTTCAACGCGTACCCCATACCTCGCATAGATGAGCTAGTGGACCGTCTGGGTAATGCCTGGTACTTGACTACCCTAGACTTGACAAAGGGGTACTGGCAGATTCCCCTTGCAGAAGATGCAAAGGAAAAGACTGCGTTCTCTACACCAGAGGGTCTTTTTCAATATACTGTCCTCCCTTTTGGACTACATGGGGCCCCAGCTACCTTCCAGCGCCTCATGGACAAGCTATTACGCCCGCGTAACAGTTATGCTGCTGCCTACTTGGACGATGTGGTCATTCATACCCCAGATTGGGAAACCCACTTGGAGAAGGTGGAGGCAGTCCTCGATACCTTCAGGCGAGCTGGTCTTACAGCAAACCCTGCCAAGTGCGCTGTAGGGTTTACAGAGGCCAAATATCTTGGCTACATTGTGGGTAAAGGTTTGGTAAAACCCCAAGTGAACAAGTTAGAGGCCATCCAAAATTGGCCCCGACCAAGTCGCAAGAAACAAGTCTGGGCGTTCCTA
The DNA here is from genome assembly GCF_002925995.2 of Terrapene triunguis. Taxonomy (NCBI): domain Eukaryota; kingdom Metazoa; phylum Chordata; order Testudines; family Emydidae; genus Terrapene; species Terrapene triunguis. The sequence continues at coordinate 9,653,926 of NW_020664435.1, read as the reverse complement.
GGTGTGGTGGGGTATTACCGATGATTTATCCCCCACTTTGCCACAAGGGCAACCCCTCTGACAGACCTAGTGAAAACCCGTGGACCTGATCTGGTGAGATGGTCTGACGCAGCAGAGGAAGCATTCACAGACCTACGGACTGCCCTCTGCAGTAACCCCATACTGATAGCCCCCGATTTCACCAAGGAGTTTATCCTGCAGACGGATGCATCAGAAGTAGGGTTGGGGGCCGTTCTATCACAGATGGTTGGGGAGGAGGAACACCCAATTCTATACCTCAGTCGGAAACTCCTTCCAAGGGAACAAAAATATGCAGTGGTGGAGAGAGAATGCCTCGCTGTAAAATGGGCCATGGAAACATTGCGCTACTACCTGCTCGGGCACAGATTTGTCCTCGTGACCGACCATGCCCCTCTTCAATGGATGCAGCGGAACAAGAAGAACACAAGGGTGACCAGATGGTTCTTATCCCTCCAACCTTTCCAGTTCCGTGTGCAACACAGAGCAGGGAGCTGTCATGGCAACGCCGATGGCTTGTCAGCTGTGCACTGTCTGGCGTCCCAAGCTGCCCAACCCCTTGGCGTTGAGCAGGGGGGAGGGATGTGTGACAGACCCAGACCAGTGGGGTACAGGAGTCTGGTAGAGGGCAAATATACTGGTCACTGGATGAGTAGTTTTCTGTTCCCTGAGTGACCAGAGCAGGGGCTGCACTAGAGTAATCAGGAACCTGCTAGAACCAGTTAAGGCAGGCAGGCTAATTAGGACACCTGGAGCTAATTAAGAAGAAGCTGCTAGAATCAATTAAGGCAGGCTAATCAGGGCACCTGGGTTTTAAAAGGAGCTCACTTCAGTTTGTGGTGCGAGTGTGAGGAGCTGGGAGCAAGAGGCACAAGGAGCTGAGTGAGAGGGTGTGCTGCTGGAGGACTGAGGAGCACAAGCGTTATCAGACACCAGGAGGAAGGTTCTGTGGTGAGCATAAGGAAGGTGTTTGGAGGAGGCCATGGGGAAGTAGCCCAGGGAGTTGTAGCTGTCATGCAGCTGTTACAGGAGGCACTATAGACTGCTGCAGTCCACAGGGCCCTGGGCTGGAACCTGGAGTAGAGGGCGGGCCCGGGTTCCCCCCAAAACCTCCCAATTGACCTGGAGTGTGGGTTCTTCCAGAGGGGAAGGTCTCTGGGCTGTTCCCCAACCCACATGGTGAATCTCTGAGGCAAGAAAATCCGCCAATAAGCACAGGACCCACCAAGATAGAGGAGGAACTTTGTCACAGTACGCTTTCCTGAGCTCCTTGATTTTTGTACGACATTGCTATGTGTCCCTTGAGTAGCCTCTTTCTGTCATAGCACTGGAGACTTTAGCGTACATATTTGCATTCCTTTTTTTGGAACGTAGTTCTGCCATAACAGACTCGTCTCCCCAACATGTGATGAGATCCAGTACCTCCTGTTCAGACCATGCTGGAGTCGTCTGTGAATCCGGGACTGTGTGATCTCCTGTGATGGTGGACTCTGCATGGTCGCCTGTGATGGTGACCAAACAGGAAATGAAATTCAAAAGTTCCCGGGGCTTTTCCTGCCCATCTGGCTAGTGCATCGGAGTTGAGAGTGTTGTCCAGAACAGTCACAAGGGAGCATTCTGGGATAGCTCCCGGAAGCCAATAACGTCGAATTGCGTCCACAATACCTTTAACCCGGGATTGTAATCTCAATTTGCTGAGGTGGAGTACAGAAATCGGATTTAAGAGCCCTTTAAATCGAAAAAAACAGTTTGGTCGCGTGGATGAAATCATTTTTTTTTTTCGAATTAACTCGGCTAATTCCGAAATAACAGACTAGTGTAGACCAGGCCTAAGGGTTTGTCTCCACTACTGTTGGGATCGACGTTGTGGTGATCGATCCACCTGGGGTCGATTTAAATCGACAGCTGATCACTCTCCCATCTACTCTAGTACTCCACCAGAATGAGAAGAGTAAGTGGAGTCGATGGGAGAGTTTCTCTCGTCGACCCTGCAATAAGTAGATCTAAGCTATGATTACCTGGAGTTATGCTACTAACGTAACTCAAATTGCGTAGCTTAATCTGACTTTTTCCCCATAGTGTAGACCTGCCCTTAAACTGAAACCATTGCATTAGAATGTAAATTCTCTACAAGACTTTATAAAATCTAAAAGTTTTATTATACATTTCAACATTAGTAGACTACAGCTTTGTATAAGTAACAAGACAGCTGTACAAACTTGGTCACTTAAAATTGAATCTAATCCCAAGCTTTACTATAATTCAACTCTATCAAGTGAGGGGTTACAATAAGCAGGGACTGACAAATCTAGTAATCAGTCAAATAATTCACATAGTGCTTATCTTTTTACACCAGAGATTCTCAACATGCCTTCAGATAATGGACTTCACAGTGGAGTTCAGGAATCGAAGAGTTTAAATAGAAACTGTTGCTGGGTAGCAAGACTGCTTTTATAACGAACAAGCACAATAACAGTTACTCCTTACTCTATTAAATTCATGATCTTAAAGTGTTTTAGATGTATTCATCTGAGCCCTATTGAAACGCCCATGGAATCTAAATTTAAAATAGTCTATAGTTATCACTGCCTACCCAAATATACAGTTAGATTTCCCTGGTACACAGGACAGAGACTGAGCAAGACATTATTCTTATGGCATAACGATAATGTGAAATTTTGACAAGTGTCAAATTACACAGCAAATTTGTTAACCAAATGTTCTTTGCCTCAGAACTCCACAAGGGGGTGCAAAAGGGCTTCTCAACGACATCCAACAAATGCCTCATTGTATTTGGACAGAGATTCCTTTTTAACAGAACTGTGTTTAGGATCTTTTTTCTGCTTGAAAATTGGAGAGTTCAGAAAACACATATCTGTAAACGGATCTCCTCTTCTGAGCTTCCTGTCAAAATAATTTAGAAAAAAAAGTTATTCTTGCACAGCTTTAGATGTAACACAATGTAGTTTTCAGCTAAAAAGTTACATTTAACAATCTTACTTGAGCAATTCAAATTATTAAAGTTCTCACCAAAGCCTTTATTTCCAATCAAATAAAATCCTAAATCTACCTTCTTGTAAAAAAATTTTTAGTACATTAAACTGGACAATAAAATAAGATACTAACCCGCTGATACTTGGTTCCTTGTAATTCACATTAATAGTACATCTGCGTTTGTGGCTGGGAATTCCTGGTTTTTCATCAATACTTAAAAATGGATGAGAGATTCTACTTTTTGTACCAGACGATGAAGAGATGTTGGTGACATCACAGAGATGAAGACGAGATGTCTGAGAAGCCTCAGGTTTCCCTGCTGAAAGAATTGAATGGATACTTTTTTGCATTGCTATGCTACCCGTTATTTGTTACACAGTACTTATTGAGACAAGGATCAAAAGTTTTCCCCGGGGGAAAAAAAATCAATGTAGTTTTGTCTAATAAAGGAATCTATTCCCTAAATCAGAATGAGTGTGGGGCAGACCAAATTCCTCTGTTCTCAAGAAAAACTACTGCTTTGAGAGCAGCAAAGCAAAGTTCCAACTTGCCAACATCACAAAGTGCTTCAAACCTTGTCCAGGATGAACTACACCTCTACCCCAATATAATGTGACCCGATATAACACAAAGTCGGATATAACGTGGTAAAGCAGCGCTCCAGGGGGGCGGGGCTGCGCGCTCCGACGGATCAAAGCAAGTTCGATATAACGCAGTTTCACCTATAACGCGGTAAGATTTTTTTGGCTCCTGAGGACAGCGTTATATCGGGGTAGAGGTGTACCTCTAAAGGAAAACAGAGAGCAATTTCATTTCCATACCCATTCAAACCTTAGCCTTAACTGCTAGTAAACCATGTTAGTTCTGGGGACATCTATCAATTAAACCAATGATTCTTAAACTTTAGCAACCCCAGGACCCCCATTTTGATGTAAAAATTTTCAGGGACCCCCAAGCCTCCTCGCTCACCCCTTCCCTGCCCTCTTTCCTGAGGCCCCACCCCTACTCACTCCATCCCCTCTCCTTCCATCGCTCGTTCTCTCCCACCCTCACTCACTTTCACCAGGCTGCGGCATGGGTTGAGGTGCAGGCTCTGGGAAGGAGTTTGGGTATGGGAGGGGTGAGGGCTCTGGGAGGGAGCTTAGGTGCAGGCTGGGGCAGGGGGTTGGGATGCAGGCTCCAGCCAGGCAGCGTTTACCTCAGGAGGCTCCTGAAAGCAACCGGCACATCCCTCTGGCAGCGGCTCCTAGGCAGGGGTGGGGCCAGAGAGTCTCCATGTGCTGCCCCTGCCTGCAGGCACCGCTCCTGCAGCTCCCATTGGCCACAATTTCCGGCCAATGGGAACTGTGGAGTCAGCGCTCGGGCAGCAAGCAGAGACCGCCTCTCCCCCTGGGGCTGCAAGGACATGCTGGCTCCTTCTGGGAGCAGCAGGGAGCCAGGGCAGGTAGGAAGCCTGCCTTAGCCCCGCTGCGCTGCTGGACTTTTAGTGTGCAGGAGGCGCTGGGAGGGAGGAGGAAGAAGTTGATCAGCAGGGGCCAGGGGTCCACAGACTCCAGTTTGAGAAACGCTGCACTAAACTGAACCAACAACACCCATTTATGTCACAAGCTTCCAAGAGTCATCTGAAGCTATGACTTTTGGTCACAACTGACCTGAGCTGCATTTTAATCACTGTCCTAGAAAAGTAAAGTCTCCAGTGTTCTGTGATTGATATTGCCAGGCATCGGACTAAAACTAGGAGTGATTTATGTATAGCAGTTACGTGTATTCTTGTCACAGAATGCTGCCTTTGGCAAATTATGAAAAGCTAAAGAATTCCACAGAAGAGATTTTTATAAAAAAAGACAACCAAAAATTAAGACGGGTCTGGAGTTTACAAGTGCCACAGGCTTCTCCAACCCTGTGCAAATATATGCAGGTACATGGTCCTCACTGATAATGCAAGCTTTATAGCCATTTATTTTTAAAACCCCACTTTGTTACCTTTATATTTGTTAAACTAGAAATTTTGCTTTATAAAGAGGTATGCCATATCTTTTAAAAATGTATCCAGTCTTGCTTTAAAACCCATAAGTATAAAGCATCCACCATTATCACTAGGGCTCTACCAAATTCACAGTCCAATTTGATCCATTTCATGGTCTGCGGGTTTTAAAATCGGCCAATTTCACATTTTCAGATGTTTCATTTGAAATTTCAGTGTTGTAATTGTGGGATTCCCAATCCAAAAGGGGGTCACAAAGCTGATGTAGGGGGGGGTCGTGGTATTACCACCCTCACTTCTGTGCTGTTGGGCTTTGAAGGCAGCAGCCGCGGAGCTTCCTGCAGCCGGGGGAAATTCCCGGAGGTGGGGTGAGTCTGATCTTCCCTGTGCTGCTGGGAGCACCCCTGCTGGTGGCTCCTAGCTGCTAGTCCCAGCTGAGCTGGGGAGAGACAGGACTTCCTCTTCCCCTGCACGGCCACTCTCGGGGGGTGGGTGGGGAAAGATCAGACCCACCTTTGGGTACCTCCCCTGGCTGCACAAGTTTCAGGGCTGTGCTGCTTTCAGAGTCTAGCTCTGAAGGCAGCAGCCACGGAGCTTCCTGCAGCCAGGGAGATTTCTGGAGCTGTAGGTGGGTCTGATCTCCCCCGTGCTGCTGGGAACCTTCATAGCTGGCAGCAGCCAGAGCTTCTTGCAGCTGGGGGAGATACCCAGAGGTGGGTCTGATCTCCCCCAAGAGAGCAGCTGTGCAGGGGAAGAAGTCGTCCTGTCCCTCCCCAGCCCGGCGGACTAGCAGCTGGAGCCCAGTGAACAGTAGGCGCTCCTGGCTGGCTCCCCTCTAATAGCTTGATTTCATGGTCTGTGACGTGTTTTTTCCATGGCCATGAATTTGGTAGGGCCCTAATTATCACCATGCCCCTTGTTAAACTGTTCCAATTCAGTTATCCTATTAAAACTTCACCCCTTATTTCTAATTTGAATTTGTCTAGCTGCAGCTTCCAACCATAGGCTCTTGTTATGCCTTCTTCTGATAGATTAAAGAATCACCTATCTGAAACTTCTTCCCCCCAGTAGGTAGGTAGACAGTGAACAAGTCACTTCAACCTTCTGTTGGATATATTAAATAGATAAAGCTTAAAGTCTTTCGGTGTAAGTCATGTTTTCCAGACCTCTAATAATTTTTAGCTCTTTTCTCAATTCTTTCCAGTTTTTAAACATCATTTTGGAAGTGTGGACACCAAAATTGAACTCAGGATTCCAATGCTGGTCTCATTAATTCCATATTCAGAAATAATACTACCTTTCTCTCATTCTACTTGATATGTCCCTGCTTGAACAACCAAAGATCACAGTAGCCTTCTTAACTACAGCATTGCACTGGAAGCTCATGTTCTTCTGGCTATCACATGGCCCCTTAATGCTTATCAGAGTCACTGCATTCTAGGATATAGTTTCCCATCATAAGTGTGACCTAGTCTTTTTTCCTAGATGGATAACCTTGCATTTGGTGGTATTAACACATGTTCAAATGAGCCACCTTACCAAGCAATCGAGATCACTCTGCATAATTGACCCATCCCCCTCATTATTTACCACTTCACCAACTTGTGTGTTATCTGCAAATTTTACCACCAATGATCTTATTCTTCTTTCAGATCATCCATGACATTGAACGACAGTGGGCCAATAACAGATTGCCATGGAAAACTATTAGCAATGCTCCCTTTGGATGATGATTCGCCAGTTACAATTACATTTTGAGACCTAGCAGTTAATATAGATTACCTGATTTTGTATATAGTACTAATTTTTAATCAGAATGTCACACAGGACTACATAAAATGGCTTACAGAAGTCTTAAGTATATTATATCAAAGATACCTTTATCAACAAGCTTGTAAACTCATTGAAAATATCAAGTTTGTTTTATGGAAAACAGGCCCTGTCACACAATGTTGCTTGGCATTATTTATGTCACCATTCTTTACTAATTGCATTCCATATTAGCCTTTCCATGACTTTGCCCAGGATCAATGTCAGGTTAACCTACCCAGGTCATCCCTTTAATTCTTTTTAAATATTGACACGTTTGCCTGTTTCTCTGGCACTTCCACAGTAAGCAACGATTTGTTAAAAATCAACATCGGGGGTTTTAGAACTTCAGTTTGATCTCAAGTATCCTGTTGAAGTTGATTATACAGCACCAACTACTAACTGATGTGGGGGCGTTCAAGAGCATTACCTTTAAAAAAGAATAATGGAACTCCAGGGATTTTTGTTTTGTGGTTGTACAGCACCTAACACAATGGAGTCAGTGACCAGAGCTCATAGGTGCTACAGTGACATAAACTAGTCAGAGATGGCAAGAAGCAAGCAACAAAAAAATAAAACCCAAACAAACAAAAGTACCTTTATCAAAATCGCAATATATATTTCCAGAGGAAGAATTCTTATCTACTTTTGGTACTGTATCTATAGCACATAGAAGAGAATGTGATTTTACTTCATCTAATTTCATCACAGTGCTTGACTGAATGTTGATTTTCCTGATCATGGAGGTACTATCCACTGGAGTATTTTCAACAGTGCCTGCAATTTTAAACAGATTTTTAGAACCACCACTGGGTTGTGCACTTTATCGGTTTTTTATATGGAAAATTTGACAGTACACATATTCCCCCTACATTAGTAAAGTATGTAAAATATTACATTGTTTATGTATAAAATTAGAATACAATTTTTCATGCATTTAGATTAACTGTTATAAGGGAAGCTGCAATGAGTAAAAGGGGACACTAAATTTAGTGTAGTCAATTTTAAAAAAGGAATTTCAGCTACTATACCCTACTTTGGAATCTCCCTGTTAATGTGAGTTTGACAATACTGCCAAACAAAGTAAAAAAAAAAAAAAAAAAAAAATTAAGTGCCCAAAAATTTCCTTAATGAAGTCAAGATTGCTTAGTAGCACCTTGTGCCAGTCCCAAACCTCAAGTCATCTACACTCTGAAAGCAAGGAAATACAAAGTTAAAGTAAATGCAACCCCTGAAACGTAACCCTAACTCTGCTGTCCCTGAGAGATGCCCCTACATGCCAACACCACAATCCTTTGTATCCCCCTTGTTCCAGCCCAAGACCAACCTCTTAATCCCTTTCCCTACCATCCATTCCCACTTATCCCATCTTCCCTTAATGCCACAGCCCCGCTCCACTTCCCCTTCAACGTGTTCTTCCTTACTCCAGAACCCTCCTATATTCCCTAGATCTGCACCAAAAAAGTTATGAGAATCTGGAAATGTTATGAGCTGTTCATATTAGAGGAGCTTTGTATAAGGAACCTCTTTACCAAGCAACCCTGCAGCTGCTTTCCTTTGATCACACTCAGTTCCATTGGCCATGATGATTACATTACGCTAACTGCTTATTGTAATCTTTCATATTACCTCAATTTAATTAATGCTAATTTCCTTGACAATACTTCTAAAGTAAAATCACAGTCCACATGTGGCTTTTAGAGCACTTTAAAATATCACTCAAACCAGAAATTTTGGTCTCATGGCAAAATTTCCAAAAGGAGCCCCTGCAGAATGAGGCAGTGAGCAAGGAACATACACAACCCACATTCTCTAAAGGCTGCCAAGGGTAGGGCTCTCAGTGCTTGGGTATAGCTGTGGTTCAATGATCACAGCATGTCTCCTTGAGCCACTCAATTACTGTGACAATAGTCTGCCTGGAAATTTTTTGATTGGTGGTAAAGGTTTAGTCTTCCTGCACATGCATGTTTTATTCTCTTTGTTTCGAGCTAATCACACTCGAACTCAGAATTCCTAGCTTAATTTTGAATAACTTCAGTATAACCCACCCGAAGGACACTGCGTGCCATGCAATAACTGAGATAAATCCTGAGTGGCTAAACTCAGTTTGGGGATGATTAAAGCCATAGTTTGAGGAGCACTATGTGTGTGCAAAAAGTATTAGAACCAGGGTGATTTTTAAAAATGCTTTAAAAAGGGGAGGGGGGGGGGTCCTGTATCTCAGGAACCCCTTGCTCAAATGACTTCAAATTTGGACCATTAACCCTACCCTGCTCCCAAATGAGGCAGAGTAAATTTCAAGAGAATCCAAGTAAGTAAGTGGATTTTAGCATTTAGTAGAGTCCTCTTCTAAACAGAAAACATGCACATTTAAGTGAAACCAGAGCTACTGCTCTCCTGTAATTGAAAGATACTGTAATTACTCTATTATAGTAACAATAGTAGGTAAAGAAAGAAGTGTGATTTTTTTTATAAGCTGATGGTATCCTGTTAAGGTCTTAATTTTCTATAAAAAAAATATTGCTTCCTGATTTCCCTCATCCCCAAAACGCCTTCAAATACATTTGATTTGGGGAAAATTAAGTGCCACCAAGAAATGCATTAACTCAGTTTAAAAGGAAATTAAGAAAGTGCACGTTAAAACTACAAATTATCCCATGGGAGAAATGTTGACATTTACAAAAATGCATCATATGAAATTTATTTCAATAACTTAATAGTTTTAAATGCTTTTAAAAATTTAGCTTGTTTAATTGACTAAAACAGTGATAAACCACTACTAAATAGAAAAAAAAAATTGCAAAATGCTTTCCAGAAAGGTCACTTACTGATAGATTTTTCATTTGATGTAGTATTCTTAGTCTCTTTTTCATTACTGGTTTTCTGTTGCTGGTACACCACAGATCTTTTAGATCGTGGTCTTGTATGGACTGGACTTCCATCATTTTTGCTCTGTGAACTCTTCCTGTATTTTGATTTACTCCTGTAAGGCACATACAGGCTGTCATCAGAATTCTCTTCTGAATCACTTGCTTCACTGCTGTGTGTTTTGGATTCAGATGTATCCTTTCTTTCATCCACGTCACTGTCACAATCATTCACCTTGTTTTGTCGGAAAGGTGTGATATGGACATTCTCCTCAAACTGAAAATCATAAGCTTTATTGGAGCCAACTGATAAATCCAGTTTCGCTTTGGAAGTTTGTTCTGTCTGGCTTCTCTGTCTTTTTGATCTTGTTCTGGAAGTCTTTTTACTTCCTTCCAATTTTCCTTTTTGTACTTTCTCTCTTCTTGTTTGAGAGTTTTCTCTGCTTTTAAGCTGAATTTGTTTGAGTTTAGGTTCTGCAACTGAGCAGTTCAATTCAGTCAATGTATCTCCCTGATCCAACATTGGCTTCATGTTTATCTTATTTTCATTCAGTTGAGAAAGATTAGGCTCTATATTTTCTATATTACTTTTCTCTAGACTTCCCTCAAGTCTAGTTTCATCCTGTTTACAAAATTCTCTGGTCAAATAAGCCCTTTCTGAATGGTCTAGATTATGCACATGAATTTTCCTGTTTGAACAGTGATGCCTGGTAGATACAGTGTTTGGTAAGATATTACCAACTTGCCTATCCTCTTCATCTAAAAGAGTATTTTCCAGGTTGGCCTCTAGGTTGTCTTCCTGCACATGAAGATGAAAATCAGATCTTTGTCCTTCTGAATAAAGAAGATAATACATGTCAAATTAAATATTATTGGACCTGGAGGTGTTTAATTTGTTGGCAATTTTAGACTTTTAACAAAGATGCGCAATCTTAGAATTTTCTACAAGCAAGTATGAACCATGACATAAGGACAACCAAAGTAATCCCTTGAACACAGCCTCAAAAAAGTAATTCATAGCTGGACTTGGACTTACTGAGGTTTTTTCCAAGCATGTGAGGAAAAATTAGTTTTGTCTTGGAAGATACAAATAGCTTACACTCAGCACTTTGCCTCCCAAGGGCTTTTGGAGCAGCTCATGCCTGTTTGTCAGGTCAGGGTTGTTTTTTTAATGTTTGCATTTTAACAATTATGTTTATATGCTAATGAAAAAACCCTTAGTCTGTATGCCTAGTTAGTTTATTCTTTCAAATCATTCAGCAGGTAGTGAAAGTTAGTGTCTCAGAACACCGCAGTTTAAGAGATGCTGCCTTCTGATCCATCCCCTTTTGTTTAAAAGAATTGTCCTTTCCTGGCATTTACCTTCATTTTGAGGCCCTTTTCACCAGTTATCACTAGGTTTTTACATTTAGGACATCCCTGATGCTACACACTCTCCACGAATGAGAATTTTGTACATATGGAATCTTGAAAGAAGGGAGAATACTTAACCTGCTATTCTACTTCTCTGAGAACATCTTGTAAGATTATCACAGAACCTCTGAGTTTGGTGGCCTTTCATTTTTCCGGTGGTACTATATCTGCATGTTAAGTTTCTTGATGCTCCTTTTGAGTATAATATTTTTCAATCAAATGTTTGATGACTGGGCAGGGTTAAGCCAACCACGAACTGACTGGAACGTTCAATGGTTCATAGTTAGAGGTCCAAGGACACATAACCACTACTGCTGGGCTAGGTTGGCTTATACTCCAAAATGCTATAACTGCTCGTACGAGCAGAAAAAAACCTTTAGGGTTGATATTTTAGCATATCTTTTAGAAGTCAGAATCCTACATTGAAGGTATTTAAATAAGTAGTTGCTTCCCTTCTTACCTTCAGAAAGTATGCTGCATTTGTGTAGATTTAACATATGCTTTTGTGATGGAGGAAGAGAGAAAGCTCTAATTTAAGAGTGCATACAGAAAAGTTATATCCTTTGCTTCAATATGTGTGGTGAGACCCTCCCATGGAGGCACACGCTGTAAATTGGGATGGTCACCACCTCAGAAATAATTTTTTAAAAGGTAATTTGGAAAATCCTTTGGTGATTTGCTGCTTTTTACTGTCTAGTTGCAGGAATTGTAAAATGTTGATCAGACATCTGAAAACTAATTATCTTACTTTATTTAAAATTGCCAACCTGCCATATACAGTAACTCCTCACTTAACGTCGTCCTGGTTAATGTTGTTTCATTGTTACATTGATGATCTATTAGAGAACAGGCTCGTTCAAAGTTGCGCAATGCTTCCTTATAAGTCATTCGGCCGCCTGCTTTGTCCATGGCTTGCAGGAGTCTCCTGAAGAGCAGCCCATCCTCATGGGGACTTGGAACCAGGGTGGGCCAGCAGCCACCCCATCAGCTCCCCTAAGTTCCCTGTAAGTAGGTGTGCGGCTGGGCTTCCGCCCAGCAAGCTATCAGTTGCCACAGTTCAGGTGTCCCTTCCCCCACTGCTGTGTGCTACTCCTGCCCTCTGCCTTGGAGCTGCTCCCGGGAGCCTCCTGCTTGCTGTGCAGAGGGTGGGGGAGAGGGGTGCTGATGTCAGGGTGTCCCCCTCCTCCCGCTCTTGTACCCCATCTCCACAGAGCACGGGGGGAAGGGGAGGGAGAAGGGAGAGATACAGGACAGGGCTCAGGATGGAAGGAGCTTGCTGGAAGCTGCTGCTGTGTCTGAACTTGCTGAGCTACTTTAAAGGGCAGCATACTTAAAGGGGCAACACGCGTCTCTGTCACACACACACAAACAAGGTGTGTGTCTCTGTCACTCTCTCTCCACACACACACACAGCACTATGGAAAGTCAGCGCTTGTGCAGCTGTGCACGTGCCGTCCGGAAGAGGGAGTGGTGCGCTCCAGTGGTATAGTGTGAGTTCATCACCACATTCAGTTTCTGCAGGGAAGTGTTTGCGGCCACTGCCCTGCATCTATTATGTTTCCTCCCACTTGCTGCCTTGTAGAGTGTGAGAGGCTACATTAACAACAACATGTTAACCCTTGAGGGCTCAGCCGAGTGCTAGTTCATCATTTAGCAGGAAGGCATTCCCTGAGAAATAACCCACCCTCTTACTCCACCACCTCAACCAAGCTTCACAATCATCACTGCTGTGTACAGTATTAAATTGTTTGTTTAAAATTGTTTAAAACTTATACTCTATATGTATATAATGCCTTTTGTCTGGTGAAAAAAGTTTCCCTGGAACCTAACCCCCCCATTTACATTAATTCTTATGGGGAAATTGGGTTAATTTAACATCGTTTTGCTTAAAGTAGCATTTTTCAGGAACATAACTACAACGTTAAGCGAGGAGTTACTGTATATGGCCTGAGCAGCATACCAGTTTAACTGTACCCAATGAGGGTCAGAATTTTGCAAGAGAAAATCAGAAGCTGGAAAAGAAAGATGATGGTTTGAGGAATCACTTTCAAAATCCTTAATTATGTTTTGAAAGTTACTTTCATCTGCTACTTCAATTTTAGGAGGACGAACCATCACTAGTTAAACCTAGGTTTAGTTACCTGTGTTTGTTGCCATTTTCTTAACTGAAGTGGTATTTTTAAAGGTCTGCCATGAATCTGACATAGAGTAAGATGCATTGTTTGTATCAGTATTATTCTCTATTTCATTTCCAAGCATTTCGCCTTCTAGGCTAGCATCTGCAACAAGAACACGTGTAGGAAGTCCCCTAGGAACAAGAGTTGGAGTTTATGTATTAATCATACATTTTAAGATAATTAATTTTATTTGATTATTTTAGCAGCTTCCTCCCCTTAATTCCTACTACAAAGATATTTTGTAACAATCTGAAAAAGTATTTCCCACTGCAATTCTGTATGAAACACCAACCCTCTAATTTGAGAACTACATCAAGGAGGTATGTCTTTGAATTTAAAATTAAACTCTTGCACATTCTTTAACTTGAAAGTTTTAAGTCCATTTCTACCATCGTATTCTGCTACCAATATGAGAATTTATCTACTTATAAAAGTGATGAGTTTTTTACAATGACTAACACTGGCAAAATGTATCTTTATCTCTAGAAAATGCTTCTGGAAGAGTGGTAACTGGAGTTCGAGTGCTAACTTGGTGATATGTACAGGATTGTGGGTAACTTCATTCTAAAGTCTATTTGTAAACATTTCAGATTGCTCTTGAAAACCTGACTGCTGCATCTTTGCACACTACTATGTCTACTGAACAATTTCTTAAATTGAAACTATTTTTTTGGGGATGAAGGAGAAAGGAGATGTGTTGAAATATAATAAAGATGTAATTATGAACTGGTCTAGTAGTACGTTATGTTGCTATGTAGGGATTCAGGTAGAGTTTCTGAGCTCATGTCGTGCCCTGGGATAACAGATATTGAGTACATTTAGAAGCAGTAGACCATCTCCCAAGAGCTAAGTGTTGAACAGAGCAAATGCTTTTAGATGTTCCAAGAGTAGTTTTCCTCAGATCTGGATTTTTGGGGGTGGGAATGGGAAAATTTGGCGCAGATGGTTTTTGGAGAGAAAATCCACTGAGCATCCTGGAAAGACTCCCCACCTCCACAAGAAAGTGACATTTTCATTGGCCAAACATATAAACAGGACTCCAAAAACCAAGATTTTGCTTCAAAACAGGCATTAATGGCAATGTACAGATACATTTTGTCAAACATCACTGCTTATCCCTCATCATTATTTCATGAGCAAACAGAAGGATGCTGATAAGTAGTTACTATAGTAGGCTTTAAAAAGAAAAATTAATGCATTAAAAAAAAGCACTTACAGAGAACCAGCTTGTCTTAAAATACTGGAGTCATCATCTTCAAGAACTGAGGGACACATCCTCTTGTTCTGTAGACAGAACAAATCATACTGTGATGAAGTGGCAATATATAGATTGTTACAAAACTCTAGCAGACCTATGAGTTAAAGGAACACCTCGACCTTGAAAAATCACATTTCTGCCTGAAAATGTTGTACATATAGTTACATGTAACACACATTACTATAATTCATAGACATGAGCATAGAATTCCCAGTTTCTTTGCTTTGCACATTTGACAGCTTCTTGTGGATGATTAGTTTCACTGTTTCTCTCTTGTTGAAAAAAACTCAGACTTCAAACAGAGAAGCCTTTATTTTTTTTATAAGAACTTTAAAAAAAATTAGGATACATGATTTAAAAGATACTAGAATATCAAAATTAATTCTGAAAAAATTATGTTTGTGTTCTTTTAAGACAGAATTTTCTTTTTGGTTATAAATTTGGTTTAATACTGTGCCATCTTTTACAAACCGCCTTTGTTAAAGCTTGTTATACAAGCTGTCAGCCTAGAAGTGTATATTTTTAAACAACAAATAGCTTAATGTTAAATGGTATTTTAGTAATCAAGTAATTAGAACAAATGATGACTGATTTCAATGCTTTTCCTTCCAGCTTTTGGACAACAGGAAAGCTACAAACATGATGGGCCAAATGTGGCACTAGATTTTTTTAAACAGATCATGCCTTTAGGATGTTTGTGGAGGGAAAGTGATGAAGAATTTGTCATAAAAAAGAAACTAAACTGTCAAAAATTGCCAATTCAGATGGGCAAGTTTTCAAAGTTGGTGACAGGCACCCGTGAGGGGAAAGAAAATAGTGTGCATATAGTCTGTGCCTATATACTTTTTCTGAAACTGGAAATCAGATAAATATCTATGCATGCACTTATAAAACCAAGCTTTTGTAGCATACATGCTGCATCTCACTTGGAAAAATTAACTGAAAGTTTAAAATTTACCTAACAAGAGAAAATTTTCTGAGAATGAAGATTTAGAAAAACCTAGAATCCAAAGAGATGTGCAGTATCCCTCCACATACCAATTTTAGAAATGTCAAACTGAAAACGTGGGAGTAAGATCTTGACTGCTATGTTATTGTAATAGTTTGTAGTTCTATAAACTTGTAAAAAATAGTCATAACAGATTGCCATCCATTTTTAATAGTGGTTCGTATCCTCTTGGATAACAGGTTTTAAGTATTTGGCAAAATCTCTCTTAAAATGGGCTAAAGGGAGAAAAACACACTGAATATGTATTAAAATATGCATATAACAGTCTTAAGTAATTGCATATCTTTATTTACTGTACTTCCATATCACGTTATCCTCTGCACTGTTTCTCTTTGCAAAGGATTTTGAGATCTACAAGTGAAAAGGACTGATAAAGAGTTAAGAATTATTACACCTCTACCCCAATATAACGCTGTCCTCAGGAGCCAAAAAATCTTATCGCGTTATAGGTGAAACCGTGTTATATTGAATTTGCTTTGATCCGCCAGAGTGCGCAGCCCTGCCCCCCCGGAGCACTGCTTTACTGTGTTATATCCGAATTCGTGTTATATTGGGTCGCGTTATATCGGGGTAGAGGTGTATTTTGTTTGTAGACTAAAACAGCATTTAAAAGAGAACTGGATAAATTCATGGTGGTAAAGTCCATTAATGGCTATTAGCCAGGATGGGTAAGGAATGGCGTCCCTAGCCTCTGTTTGTCAAAGGATGGAGATGGATGGCAGGAGAGAGATCACTTGATCATTGCCTGTTAGGTTCACTCCCTCTGGGGCACCTGGCATTGGCCACTGTCGGTAGACAGGATACTGGGCTAGATGGACCTTTGGTCTGACCCAGTACGGCCGTTCTTATGATAAGTTCTGCCTCATATCTACAATTACACTGTACGCGTCGCAGGACAATGACTGTCTAGCTTATCTGTCTAAAAAACACCTAACATCCTGTGGGTGTTGAATTAATAATAAGGGGTGGGATTTTTGTAAGCACCAAAAGTGACTTAGGAACACAGGTCCCCCTGAAAGCTAATGGGACTTATGCAAAGTCACTTTTAAAAAACCTATCCAAGAACCAAAAAACTACAATGCACAAAAATACATGCAAATCTAAGAAAAATACAGGCTGGACTTACAAGATCAGTGGAACACAAATCCTGAGCTGGACCAAGAAGATCAGCTGTATCGAGTAGGTTTTTAGCAACTTTTGAAACAATCTTGCTCAAGATTGACAATCTGGTCTAATGGAAGGAGAAGAGCAAACAATTTTACTCTAATTCATTCAAAATAAGCAATGTAGCACTCTTAGGTTACTTCTCTCTTTTTTAAGTGTACCATGTGTACTATGCTAAACAAAGAAAAGAGAAAATAACCAAACAGAAGAGAATCAGTTACAGCTTGCAGAAGAAGAGTAAATTTTTTTCATGCAAAAAAATTAGTTTCACAGTATTTTTACTGAAAACCCAAAATCAAATTTTTTTCACAGGGGGAAAAAAAATGTCCTGACTTGCTCTATTAATGCTGGTGCTAAGGTAAGTAAAAAAGACTTTTATAAATATGTATGAAGTTGAATAGTATTAAAAGGGGTGGGGAAAACAGAAAAGTAAAGATATTTAGACAGCTAAGAAATACCTGAAACCATTATAACAATTAGAGCTGGATGAAAGTGAATTTCTGGTTTGGGAGAAATGTAGACATTTTTAATTATTTTTTTCTGGTTTTCTTTGGAACAAAATTTTCTTTTTGAAATGTCCACAAACTAGAAATTTAAAAAAACATTTCATTTTAGAAACACCAATACATATGGTGGTTCTGAAACAGAGTATGTTCCTGGAACCCAGGGCCTGCTGCCTGAAATTGACATGATTCTTGTTGTTTTTACCTTGCTGGTAAAACTAACAAGAACAGTTTCAGTCAACATCTCCCAGACTCTGCTGATCTGGGGCAGCCCTACCATGAAGTCCAGGGTTTCCAGATTCCTGGGCCAGCTAGAGAATTTGGAAGCGGTGGGGTTGCCTGGCCAGAGCAGTCCACATACCACAGCAGTCCCAGAGCTGTGGACCATGGAAGCTAGTCCCAGGACTTCCAAGCTCCATCACAGATAGCCTTGAAATCCTGGCATGGCATGCTGCCCTGGAGCTTTGGACCCTGGAAACTTGAGATCCCCAACCGTGGGGCAGCCCACATTGGTGGGGCTCCCTTGGAGCCACAGATCCTGGAAGTCGTTAGGTCCGTGACCCTTGGACAGTCTGCATGGCAAGGCTGACCTGGAGCTGTGGATCCTCTAGAAACCCAGGGGCAGTTCACATGACAGGACTGCCACAGACTGCATCCCGCTAAGCTGAGTTCCATTGGAACTCTGCCTGTGATTTGATCGAAGTTCACTGAAACTGTACCATATTTGCAAACCTTTTGTGTTCAAGGAATCGGTGTTTTCCAATTGAACTGTTTTGTCAGAAGTTTTCTAACAACAATGGCTAAGGATACAATTTAGTCACAGAGGTCACAGATTCACCTCCGTGACTTCTTCGATTTCAGCCCCTGCTATGGCCACCAGCTGCTGTGGCTGGAGCTGTCAGCCCCCACGGGTTATTTTTAGTAAAAGTCACGGAAGGTCACGGGCGTCCATGAATTTTTGATTATTGCCCGCAACCTGTCCATGACTTTTACTAAAAATAACTGAGACAAAATCTTAACCTTAACAATAGTTTTTGATAACTCATTCAAATTGAGTTAGATGTGTAAAACCATCTCATAGATTATGGTGACTTGGCTAACTTTCAAACAGGTGGTGATAAACAACGTATCAAAGTGTGGAAAGAGATGAGAGAGAAATATCAAAAGGATGGGTTACCTTTAATTGGAGTTGCAGGGTGCTAAGCACTTCTGAAAAAGTCGGGCCATTTATATAGGTGCCTAAATAAGGATTTATGAGCCTAATTTCAGGCACCTATTTTTGAAAATCCTGACCTTTAGTTTTTGAAATCCTTTCACAGATGTACACACTTTGGAGCCAGATTCTATCTAATAAATAAATGTGGTTCCAACTGATTTTAACTGGAGTCCTTCACAGTGGGCACAATTCAGCCTTTCAAAGTTCAACCTATTTCTTACTAGAATAAAGATGTCATTGCAATGAAAATACCTCAAC
Source organism: Terrapene triunguis (assembly GCF_002925995.2). Taxonomy (NCBI): domain Eukaryota; kingdom Metazoa; phylum Chordata; order Testudines; family Emydidae; genus Terrapene; species Terrapene triunguis. Next base: position 9,635,256 of record NW_020664435.1, on the reverse strand, counting down.
AGGTTCTTTCGCTTGCTGTGAGCTAAGTTTTCTTTGTAAAATAAATATCTGAAACTTCAGAGACTGATACTCTTTCTTTAAATGCAGAATGATATCTTGGGCTTCTTTCATTTTGGCTTTTTCCTCTTGCAAAGCTAGAGCTAGTGCGCGATTGTTTGCTTGCAAGCTTTTCAGTTGCACCGAACTGTTGGCTGTAAGAAAATAAACAATACTTAGAAATGATAAAAACCAAGCTTATGGAAAAATTGTGAAACAAAATAGTAAAGCATCTTACTTGCTATTTTGCATGTTATAGGCAAGACCTGGTTTGTTTTACCCAACTTTGCCCATTTTTGATTTCTTTTCTCTTTCATTCGTTCTTTTATATTGTCCAGACTGTCCTTAAAGGACCTTTTCAAGCATTTTTCTCCACCCATCTTCTACCTAAGGAAAGGTACGTGCAAAGAACTGATTACAATATTTCAGAATATGTACTTGCAAGCAGCAGTTTATGACGTCCTGCACTACGAAAAAATCCATTCTAGCTGAATCAGTTTTACAAATGAGTTCAGATAATAGATTCCTCACCACAGACACAGCTATATTTATAAGATGTGAGATTTAGCACTGTTATTAAGATCTAAATATAGTTAGCAGACTTTAGGAGATACTTGAAAAACAGTGACTTTTAGCTTCACTATCAGTTGATTGAACTGGAACTTTCCATCTGAAAAATGTTGTGCCTACTATTGCTACAAATAGTAGCCTGAGAGTAATAGAGAGATGTTTTTTGTTTGTTTTACACTTTTTGCATTTGACAGCAATAAGAATGGCCATACTGGGTCAGACCCAAGGTCCATCTAGCCCAGTATCCTGTCTTCGTCGCAATTAAACACCTGCAGCTGGTCCAGGTCAGCTAAATTCAGGTTTGTGGGGCTCAGGCTAAGGCAGTGGTCCCCAAACTGTGGGGCACAGAGGAACATTCGGGGGAGAGAGGGAGAGGGCCAGGGGAGCCCAGGCCAGCCCGCACAGGGGGTGGCGTGGGGGCACCTCCCTGCCCCGCTCTGCCCCCAGCTCCTGGCCATAGTTCCACTCCTGGCCTCGCCCCCAGCCTCTGGCTCCGGGCTTAGGCTCTGCATCCGACTGCGTCACTGCGGCCCTGCTGCCAGCCACAGTCCCAACCTCAGCCTCCAGCCCAGAGTGCAGCTTCACTCCCGGCCCCACCCTCAGGTTGCAGCCCTGCTGTCAGCCCTGGCTCCTGACTGATGCAGACAGATCACATTACAGGTAAGGGGGGAGCACAGTGTAAAAAGTTTGGAGACCATTGGGCTAAGGGGTTGTTTAACTGCAGTGTAAATGTTCAGGACTGAGACCCTCCCCCCGCACGGGTACCCTGGGGGTACATCTATATTGGAAAAAACCCACTGGCTGTCAGCTTCAGACACTGGGTCTACGGACTTTGGCTTAGGCTATGGCACTAAAAATAGCAGTGTAGACGTTCCTGCTTGGCCTCCAAAACCCAGCAAAGTGAATGGGTCTGAGGCCGGGTCTGGAACAACATTGCTATTTTTAGCGCCAGAGTGCAAACCCAAGCCTGTTGACCTGGGCTCTAGACTCTCTGCTGTGGCAAGGTTTTTTCTATTTTTATTTTTTTTCTTCCAGTGTAGATGTACCCCTAAAAGAGAGTGGTAGAGTAAAACTGAAAAAGCAGCATAAGGCTCTGTGCACTGAAAGGAAGGAGGAGTGTGCTTATGATCAGTGAAGCTCAGCATATTTGGTGGTGGTCTTGGGAGAGAGGAAGAAAACCTTTAATTTCTTATTTAAAAATGAGGGCAAACTAGTTCAAGTGCATGATAAGAATTTATTTTTTAAAAAATTAGTCAATTAAAATGCATTGACAGTGCCTCTTTATGCATGAGAGCCCAACATGCAGTGGGGAAGGAGGTCAGAGGAGCAGCTGCCAGCTTTGGTTGATTTTCTCCAACACTGCATCCTAAACCCCGTCTGTGGGGCCCAGGCTTGCAGAGTTTGTTTCCAAGCCCACGCTTGAGTGTCCACATTGCACTGTACACCTGGGTTCACGATTGCTGGACCTGGGTCTCACAACCATGCTAATGCATCCATCCCGCATTGCACAGACCTTCTCACTCCGGGCTGCAGCTAGACCTGCCACCACACGCTGCAAAATGACAGGGCTTGGATCTGAGTCACGCAGGGGCACTCAGGCTCTGCCCCTCCGCCCCAGTAGAGTGCTAAGACCCCAGCTCAGCTTGATTTGTGTGGAAGGAGGGGGCTTGGGCTAGTGGGAGCCGGGCTCAGTGCGCAGCGCCGGATATCCACCCCCAAAGCTAGAGAGGAGCCTGGAGTCCCCGTGAAGCAGCCCCCGCGTATCTAAGAGGGGCTCGGAGCGCAGGGCCCCTCCCTTCTCGGGGCAGCTCTGGACGAGACCAAACGCTGGACAACTGGCGCACGCCGCAAGCGCCCGTCACGGCCTGTCCCGGCTGCGCCCCGACTTCCCAGCGCTCCCGGGGCCAGGCGTTAGGGCGGGACACGCTACGTCTCCGCGCCCGGGCCGAGTTTAGCCCGCCCCGCCAACCCGCTTCCCCCACGGGCCCGGGCAGAGACTAGAGCTTCGGCCTGCCCGTGGGGTTACAGGAAGCGAATCCCCGGGCCGCCGGCCCTCCCCCATCGGGCCCCATCCACCGGCCCTTCCCCCGCATACCGGGCACCCCCGCCCGCTCGGCCCGCGCAGTAGCAGCGCCACTGACCCCGGCCCGCACCCGTGTGGCAGCGGCGGCCGCCGCTTCTTGCTCACGCACGCGCGCTCCTGTTTATCTCCGAATCCGACCTCAACGGACTCCGGCGCTTAGACCGTTGGCTCCTTCCTCGCTTCCGGAATCTTCTTAGTTCGAAATTCTCCGCTTCCTCCGCCCATTGGCTAGACATCCCGCGACAGGCTATGCGTGACGTCATCGCGCAACCGGGTGCGGCGAACGTGCCAATGTTGCTGTTATCATCCGGGTTCTTCTGCTCGGCTGCCGTCGCCTCTTGGTGCTCCTCCCCATTGTTGATACGGCCTCCTCGGCGCTCCCAAGAGCCTCGCGGCCACAGCTACGTACGTGATACGTTGGAATCCCGGCGCGGGTGTGGTCGGCGGTTCAAGGTGGCTGCCCCTGCGTCAAGGCCCTGGCACCAGCAGCTACTCACAGAGCCTAGCCCGCACGTGGCTCACTAGCTCCTGCCCTGTCCCCTCAG
>NW_020664435.1:9624279-9632012 GCF_002925995.2 Terrapene triunguis | reverse complement strand
CGTGCCCCCCTCCAGACCCTCCCTGTCCTGCCCTGTCCCCTCAGTACTTAGCCCTGCCCTGCTCTCTCTCCAAATCGTCCCTGCCCTGCCCCCACAGTGCCCTGCCCTGCACCTCTCCAGACCCTCCCTGTCCCCCCTACGGTCTCTCCAAATCCTCCCTGCCCCCACAGTACCCAGCCCTGGTCTGCACCCCTCCAGATCCTCCCTGCCCTGCACCCTCAGTACCCAGCCCTGGTCTGCCCTGCACTCCTCCAGACCCTCCCTGTCCTGCCCCGCTCTCTCTCCAAATCCTCTCTGCCCTGCCCCCACAGTACCCAGCCCTGGTCTGCGCGGTTCCAGATCCTCCTTGCCCTGCAGCCTCCGTACCCAGCCCTGCCCTGTATCCCTCCTGACCCTCTCTGCCCTGTCCCCAGTCCTACCCTGCACCCCGCCAGACCTTTCCTGCCCTGCCTCCAGCTCAGCCCTACGTCCCTCCATGTCCTCCCTGCACTCTACCCTCACTCCCACCAACCAACACCAGTACCAGCCATGCCCTACACACCCCCAGCAGATCCGCTCTGCCCCATGCATTCATACACTCTCCTGATCCTCCCTGCCCTGAACGCTCACACACACCCCCACTCCAGATCTTCCCACCTTACTCCTAACACAGGTACCCTCCAGATCCTTCCTGCCCTGTCTGCACATTCACACATCCGCTCCAATTCAACCTTGCCCTGCACACACACCAGTATGCATCCCTGTCCTGCCCACTCAGACCCTCTCCAGTTCCTCTCTGCCCTGCACACATACCCTTGCCTTTTACCTTTTAACCCACAGTGCTATCTTTCCCCTTTGACCTGCACCCCCTCCCCTTCCATATTCCCCATCCTGTGGCTGTACACCATACACACACCAGCAACCTCCAGCTTCCCCCTGGCCCTGTGCGCACCTGTGCAGGAATCATCTACCACCCCCCTATATATACTTATACATATATACTGCTTGTCACGGTACCCCTCTGCTCCTTGCAGCATAGGAGGCCACCTACTTCTCTCAGGGCAGCCTACTGGGAACAGTGGGAGGAAGTGGCCATATTTTCTAAGAATAGCCTATAACAGAGGTGGGCAAACTACCGCCCGCGAGCCACATCCTGCCAGTGGGACCGTCCTGCCCGGCCCCTGAATTCCGGGCCGGGGAGGCTAGCCCCTGGCCCCTCCCCCGCTGTCCCCCTTCCCCCGCAGTCACGCTGCCGCGCAGGGAGCACTCTGGCATGCCGCTCCTGCTGGGCTGCGTGGCTTGCACCCACCCACCTCCCAGGCTTTCCAATAAGCCAGTACAGCCGCTCTGAGCGGCATAGTAAGAGGGTGGGGAGCGGTGGGGTTGGATAAGGGGTCCTGGGGGGCAGTCAGGGGACAGGGAGCAGGGGGCAGGATGGGGTGGAGGTTCTGGGGGGGCGGTCAGGGGACAAGGAACGGGGGGGGGTGGGTGGGGTGGGGGGCTCTGAGGGGGGCAGTCGGGGGGTGGAAAGTGGGAGGGGGCCGATAGGAGGTGGGGACCAGGCTATTTGGGGAGGCACAGCCTTCCCTACCCGGCCCTCCATGCCGTTTCGCAACCCCGAAGTGGCCCTCGGGCCAAAAAGTTTGCCCAGCTCTTGCCTATAACCTTAGTGCCTTTGAGGAAAAAATGGGAGATAGTACCCATTTTGAAAGAGGGCAGTTCTCAGTGAGTATCTCTGAAGAATAAAAATTTTGTGGGTCAGCCCCTGCTGACGGGTAGACTTTCAGTTATGAAGACTAATGGAACAAATAATCATTGTTATTTAACTTTCATCACACTCCACAGTCCATTCCTGCAAAATGAGATAATGTCTTTGATTACATCCTTTTGTGAGATCTGGACTAGCTGACCTATTTAGCTTTAAGCTGTTTCTTGGGCTGTAGAGGACTGGTAACTTCTGACCTATGAGATGCAAAATGTAATACAAATTAATGATAACACATTAGTAATGGAGCAGGTGATCCCATCCTGGTAATAAGTGTATTGTTGCACTCAGCCAAAGAGAAGTCTGAGTCGGCTCCACTTGATTTTTTTCTAGAAGGTGTTTTACAATGACTGTAAAAAGCGACAAAGAGTCCTGTGGCACCTTATAGACTAACAGACGTATTGGAGCATAAGCTTTCGTGGGTGAATACCCACTTCATCAGACGCACAATGACTGTGTTTTTCTGTTTGCCCATTTGATTGTAGATACAGGAACTATAAATTGTGTGACAGAAAATCACCACTATATTCAAACTGTTGGAATTTTTGTGAATTGTGTATTGTTGGATATCAGCTTCTCATATATTCCATGTTGAATTACCCATTATTGCTTACCTATTACATGGAAGTTTTTGTTTCTTAGTCTCTCCATTTCATAATAGTAGGCCTGATTGTGCTATTGCTTACACAGGTTGTCGCTATTGTAACACCACTGATTTCAGTAGAAAATTGACTAGCTCACTTTGAGCATATAGTTTTTATGATCTAGTATGAAAATGACCTCAGAGATGAAATGGCATATTATGAAGGATCATGAGCTTTTTAGAGTTTGACATGCAATACTGACAATTGGACATGCTAGTTAGTGCTTCTTTTTCAATTTGTGAATTCACACAAGGCCAAAACAACAGAACTCTGGCCTTATGCTTACAATTTTCTACTCCCAGTGTCCCAAATGCATGTATTTTGTCTTTTCTAATGGTACCACAAGTATTCTGCCTTTAAAGATTAGAATCTCTAGAACTCTGCCACTTAGGGCTGACACAAATATTTTGCTTTTGGCCAATCAGCAGTTCATGTTTTCTAGCAATGAAGGTAATGGGGTTGTGACTCCCGGCTCTCCTATATTCACCACTGTCATATAATTATGATATGTTTTGTACAAAGTATGCCTTGTGAGGTATCATTCTAAAATTCTTGATCTGCTAGACTTTAATATCTCGTTGAACTGTATGTGCTATCATTGTATGTGAAGTTATGAAGTTTGGCTATGTATGTGCTACTAAAACATGTTGTGAGGTTGAGAACACCCACAAGCAGCCTTTCAGGTACAACAATAAAAAGGTCAAACAATGTTATTGGCTTATTGAGGGAATTCACACAAGCACAAGGATTACCCCAGGAACTGTATACAATAGAAACCTCTCAGAGATAGCACCAAACAATGCTGTTTGACCCAGATCACAGCAAAAGAGCTTTCCAGCAAGTTGGAAGAAGATATAAAAGGGAGAAATGACATCATGACTACACCTCACTCTCTCTACAACAACACACCTGAAAGTACCGGAGGAAAAAGACTTAACTGGGTGGGCAGGGGTGGGGGGGAGGAGTGCTGGTCCCAGGCTAAACTGATTTCTAGCCTATGTATGGAAACTTGGTGGACTGCTTGTATCATCAGCCAGAGTGAGAAATTGCTAATTCATATCCAGTCTTTCTAGTATCTTAGGCTTAGTTTGCAGTTTTATTTATTTACTAGGCAATGTACTTTGATTTGTTTGCCACCACTTATAATCACTTAAAAGCTATCTTTCTGTTGTTAATAAATCTATTTTACATTTTACCTAAAACACTGTGTGTTGTTGGAAGTACAAAGGAGATAAATCTCAGCTCATGAACCAGAGTTGGTGCACGTTCACTTTCCTTTGTAGAAGTGGCAGACTGGGTAATAAATTCATACTGGTCGGGTTTTGACCAGGACAGGATGGTACAGCTCTGGGGTGTTAGGCTGGGGAGCTGGGAGTATTTTGGCTGTAGCTTCTCTATTGTGGGTTCACGAGTGGCTGTCCAGAGCATTCATGAACACAGCTGGGTGTGGTCCCTGCCTCTGGATGTTGGTGTGGTGGGTTCTTGCTTGGAGGGATTTGCAGCTTGTCACAACATCACAGTGCAAGAGGGAACCCAGATTGGTGAGACAGAGGGCTCAGCTGTACCTCAGTTCCAGGTGGCACCCTGGGAGGGACCCGTCACAGGGGGTTCTTGTATCCCTGAGTTCTGTCTATTACTAGTCTGGCATAGAAAAACATAGTCTGGCATTGAAGTTGTGCTTCAATTGAAAAAAGAACAGGAGTACTTTTGGCACTTTAGAGACTAACAAATGCCACAAGTACTCCTGTTCTTTTTGCAGATACAGACTAACACGGCTGCTACTCTGAAACCTTCAATTGAAAAGGAAGTCTTTTCTCATTCCTAACCAACTGCTTCACTACCAGTGACTTATTGTTTTTTCAGAGAATACTGCAAAGGCATAATAATTTCTTGTCTCTTTCTACTTGCTCTGCTTTTGATGATATCCACCAAATCATTTCTGACATAACTGTAAAGAGTTTGGGGGGTTATTCTAGATCTCCCTTTGTTTTTAAACATCTAAATTCTGTGTTCTGATAATCTTTTATTCCTTTTAACGATGACTAAGTTGTGCACATTTCTTTATCACTCATCATCTTGAGACATGTATATCTTTTTGTTACTACATGATTAAACTGTTGTAGGCTACATCTGCTATATTATTTTGTGCTATTTATAACATTTGATCCTTAAGCAGTGAATCTTTCTAGCTCAAATAACTCTCTTTGCTGTAAGCAATTTTATATTTTTCTCTATGGAGATTGATGCTATCTTATGTGTCTGGAGTGACCTGGATTAGTTTTTTGCTACTATATGCACTAACATGACAAAACAGTTGTTGAAATGATCAGAGTTGGTAGGACACTAATAGATGTACACCCTTACCTGGGCTTGATCCCACTTCTGTTAAAAAACATAGAAAGACTGACTTTAATGAGAGCTGGATTATGCCTAAATGATTCCTAAAATAATAGCCTTTTTAAAAAATGTAATGAGGTTCACCTTGGAGTTTAAAAAGTGATACCTCTATGACCAGTTAGATATTCTCTTCTAATAGGTTTTTGGAAAATAATGAGAGTTTTTGCAATATCAAGTCTTTCTCAGAGCACATTTTTAAAGTCTTTTTATTAGATTTTAAAGAGGCGTGATAGCTCACAGTGTATCATACAGCACAATTATATTAATAGTTTCATTTCTCACTAACTTAAAAATCAATACCAGAGACAACTAAAACGATTACATAAATGAAAAGAAAAAAGATGAGAAAAGATAATACCAGTATCCGTAACTATGAGCCTGTAAACGTTCTAAATACTTCTCAGTGGAATTCCAATTTAAGCTTAGTATAGTGCTATTACCAAGACAAATTCTAAGCCCAGTCCAAGTAAAGTACTTATTAGTCAACACATTTATTATTTTTCCTTTCTAAAGATGGGAAGTGGATTGAACTGAAGAACTTGTGGATCTAAAGGCGGAGGAGGCCTGGAATTACTTCAAGTCATAGTTGCAGAAACTATCAGAAGCCTGCGTTCCAAGAAAGGGGAAAAAATTCATAGGCAGGAGTTGTAGACCAAGCTCGATGAGCAAGCATCTCACAGAGGTGATTAAGAAAAAAGGAGAAAGTCTACAAGGAGTGGAAGATGGGAGGGATCAGCAAGGAAAGCTACCTTATTGAGGTCAGAACGTGTAGGGATAAAGTGAGAAAGGCAAAAAGCCATGTAGAGTTGGACCTTGCAAAGGGAATTAAAACCAACAGTAAAAGGTTCTATAGCCATATAAATAAGAAGAAAACAAAGAAACAAGAAGTGGGACTGCTAAACACTGAGGATGGAGTGGAGGTTAAGGATACTCTAGGCATGGCCCAATATCTAAACAAATACTTTACCTTAGTCTTTAATGAGGAGCTTAGGGATAATGGCGGGCTGACAAATGGGAATGAGGATATGGAGGTAGATATTACCACATCCGAGGTAGAAGCCAAACTCAAACAGCTTAATGGGACTAAATCGGGGGGCCAAGATAATCTTCATCCAAGAATATTAAAGGAACTGGCATACGAAATTGCAAGCCTATTAGCAAGAATTTTTAATGAATCTGTAAACTCAGGGGTTGTACCGTATGACTGGAGAATTGCTAACATAGTTCCTATTTTTAAGAAAGGGGGGAAAAAAGTGATCCGGGTAACTACAGGCCTGTTAGTTTGACATCTGTATTAATCAAGGTCTTAGAACATTTTTTGAAGGAGAAAGTAGATAAGGACATTGAGTCAATGGTAATTGGGACAAAATACAACATGGTTTTACAAAAGGTAGATCGTGCCAAACCAACCTGATCTCCTTCTTTGAGAAGGTAACAGATTTTTTAGACAAAGGAAACACAGTGGATCTAATTTACCTCGATTTCAGTAAGGCATTTGATACGGTTCCACATAGGGAATGATTAGTTAAATTGGAAAAGAGGGGGATCAATATGAAAATTGAAAGGTGGATAAGGAACTGGTTAAAGGGAGACTACAACAGGTCATACTGAAAGGTGAACTGTCAGGCTGGAGGGAGGTTACTAGTGGAGTTCCTCAGGGATCGGTTTTGGGACCAATCTTTTTAAATCTTTTTATTACTGACCTTGGCACAAAAACTGGGAGTGTGCTAATAAAGTTTGTGGATGACACAAAGCTGGAAGGTATTGCCAATACAGAGAAGGACCGGGATATCATACAGGAAGATCTGGATGACCTTGTAAACTGGAGTAATAGTAATAGGATGACATTTAATAGTGAAAAGTGCAAGGTCATGCATTTAGGGATTAATAACAAGAATAACGCATCAATTGGAAGTAACAGAGGAGGAGAAGGACCTTGGAGTATTGGTTGATCACAGGATGACTATGAGCCGTCAATGTGATATGGCTGTGAAAAAAGCTAATGCGGTCTTGGGATGCATGAGGTGAGGTATTTCCAGTAGAGATAAGGAGGTGTTAGTACTGTTATACAAGGCACTGGTGAGACCTCATCTGGAATACTGTGTGCAGTTCTGGTCTCCCATGTTTAAGGAGGATGAATTCAAACTGGAACAGGTATAGAGAAGGGCTACTAGGATGATCCAAGGAATGGAAAACCAGTCTTATGAAAGGAGTCTCAAAGAGCTTGGCTTGTTTAGCCTAACCAAAAGAAGGCTGAGGGAAGATATGATTGCTCTCTATAAATATATTAGAAGAATAAATACCAGGGAGGGAGAGGAATGATTTAAGCTCAGTACCAATGTGGACACAAGAACAAATGGATATAAACTGGGCACAAGGAAGTTTAGACTTGAAATTAGACAAAGGTTTCTAAACATCAGAGGAGTGAAGTTCTGGGATAGCCTTCCAAGGGGAGCAGTGGGGGCAAAAGACATATCTGGCTTCAAGACTAAGGTTGATAAGTTTATGGAGGGGATGGTATTGTAACCCTTCTGCCAGGCCAAGTTGATAGCAGCAAGGGCCGGGTTCAGTACATAGGGGTCCCCTCCCAACAGCGTGACACAAAACCAGCTCGAGCCCCCACCCAGTGACCTGGGAAAATCTTACACCCCTGGGCGCCTCGAAGAGGCAATACTTCCCCTCTCGCAAGCACAGAGCCTCGGTGTAGCAGAAAATGTTTAATAACATGAGGTAAACGACAGCATTAAATTGGGAAAACACCACAACTAGAGTTCATAGACCAAACCATGAGCGAAGACCCATCCCAGCAAATTGGGCCATGTCCTTTCCCGCTGGCTCTTGAAACCAACAACCCAAGAATCACCAAAGTCCCAAAAGTCCAACAACCCCAAAGTCTCTTGGGTCCAGCAACCCAAGAATCACCAAAGTCCCAAAAGTCCAACAACCCC
>NW_020664435.1:9612950-9624269 GCF_002925995.2 Terrapene triunguis | reverse complement strand
GTCCAGCAACCCAAGAATCACCAAAGTCCCAAAAGTCCAACAACCCCCCAGAGTCTCTGTCCCTGGTCAGTGCAGCCCCAGAGTTCAAAGCGGGGGGGCGCGCAGGGTGTTAAGGGGCACCTTACGTGATCCGAGGCCGACCGGCCGCCTCTCCGTGGGGTTCCGCCGCAGCCTTCACCATGAGCCGCTCCTGCCGTCCCACGAACTGCTCTGCTCTGCCAGCTGCTCCGCTCTGCTCACTGACCTGTGAGCTGCTCGGCTCCGCTCCGCTCCAACCATCCCCGCGAGGCTCCGCTCTGCTAGCTGCTCCTCCAGCCATCCCCGCAAACTGCTCCGCCAGCCGCTTAGCAATATAGCTTCAGGCTCCCCCACTAGTTAACACAGCCTCAGTGATCTCAGCTCTTAGTAACTTCAGCTCTTAGTGATTTCAGCTAGTAGTAGGGGAGCCCCAGTGCTGGTGCACTATTGGCCCAAAGTGAATTCAGCTCAGCAGCCTGTAACTAAACTCCTAATGGAATCAAAGTTAGCTCTGACATTCAACAGTGGAGAGAGGAGGTGGAGGTGGTGCAATTGGTGTTTCAGGCTCACAAAAGGGGCCCATACCACCAGGTACAAATACCTGCCCCCAACCTCTCTCCATTCACTAGGTTTTTGTAACCCATGCCCCTTGTCAAGCAAGTGCTACTTAGGTAATGGTGAGTCCTTCTGTCATACAACAGTTCCACTGGCCTTGATTCACAGAATCAGGATAACAAAACTTTATTCTTCCTGTCCCAATAACAGAGAAACTGGGGATCCCACACCAGCCAAAGTAACCACTTTCAATTGTTGTTGTCCCAGGCTAGGCGGGTGGGTGTGCCTATGCAAACAAGATCAGCCCCTGGAGTTCTTTTCCACACTCGCCATAATTCACCACCAGATGTCAGGGTAGAGCTCATCCTGACTCTGCTTACAGTATGATGGGATAGCCTAATTTTGGCAATTAATTGATCTTTGACTATTAGCGATAAACATGCCCAATGGCCTTTGATGGGATGTTAGATCGGGTGGGATCTGAGTTACTAGAGAGAATACTTTCCTGTGTGTCTGGCTGGTGAGTCTTGCCCACATGCTCAGGGTTTAGCTGATCGCCATATTTGGGGTCGGAAAGGAATTTTCCTCCAGGGCAGATTGGCAGAGGCCCTTGGGGTTTTTCGCCTTCCTCTGCAGCGTGGGGCACAGGTCACTTGCTGGAGGATTCTCTGCACCTTGAAGTCTTTAAACCATGATTTGAGGACTCCAATAGCTTAGACATAGGGGTTTATTACAGGAGTGGGTGGGTGAGATTCTGTGGCCTGCGTTGTGCAGGAGGTCAGACTAGACGATCATAATGGTCCCTTCTGACCTTAAAGTCTATGAGGTGATTAAATTTGAGAAGTCAGATAGAATTTTAAAATTTTCCTTCTGATCTCATAAGTGTTGTTTTTCAGTAGGGCATGACCACCAGCAGCAATAGGCAGCCCAGCAGCAGCAACTCACGAGGAAAATAGCTGTCCAGCAGCAACTGCTAGTCTGGGATTTAGGGCACAACAACAGGAACAGCAGTAAAGGCTCTGATGGTCTCAGGGTCTCCCCAGGGTTTCCTTTCCAGGGACTGTAGACCTGGCCTGGTGGTCCAGCCTGTGCCAGTGAAACTCAAAAGATGGGCCCTGAGGATGACCCAGAGACTTTTCTGGTAATGTTTGACTGAGTGGCGATGGCACCTGACCATTGGGCCATCCTGTTGACTTCTTACCTGACAGGGCCAACACAGGCTGTATACTGAGGGCTGGATGTAGCGTCTGCTCAAGACCATGCCCAAGTGAAAGCTGCTATGCTCAACTACTTTGACATCACAGAGGAGGCCTTGCAATAAATTTTCCATTGGGAGAAATATCCCCGGGGAGCCCAGCACCACATGGTCACCCAGAATTTAAGAGACCTCTGCTGGAGTTGGTTAAAGTTGGAGATTTGGACTGGAGTCAAGGTGGCTGATCTCATCATGGCAGAGCAGTTTGCCCACATACTTTTGCTGGGGATACGGACTGGGTATATCTGTATTCCCATATATACTATTTCTCTCATATAATGTGGAGCTTTGCCAGACTGGCCCCTTAATTACAATAATAACTCAAACAACCTGTGAATTGGAATAAATTGTTGGTAGTGCATTTTTTATGGTTTTCCAAGGGTTTTGTAGCTGCCTTCCAGTGGGCTTTTGATATTTATTTACTTAAAGAAAAAAACACTTTGTTATATTTACAACTAAAACAACAAATATACAGTAAGATTAAAACAGACATGAGTTAAGTGACACATAAGACAACATATGTCTCATTCAAATGTAATTAATGTTAGGGCTGTTGATTAATCACAGTTAATTCAAGAGATTAACTAAAAAAATTAATTGTGATTAAAAAATTAATCACAATTAATTACAGTTTTAATCACACTGTTAAATAATAGAATTCCAATTGAAATTTATTAAATATTTTTGGATGATTTTCTACATTTTCAAATATATTAGTATATATATAGATTTCACTTTCATGATAAAGAGATTACACTACAGTACTTGTATTAGGTGAATTGAACAATATTATTTTGTTTTTTACAGTGCAAATATTTGTAATCAATAAAATGAGCACTGTACACTTTGTATTCTGTGTTGTAACGGAAATCAATATATTTGAAAATGTAGAAAACATCCAAAAATATTTAAATAAATGGTATTCTGTTATTGTTTAATAGCACGATTAATTGCGATTAATTATTTTAATCGCTTGACAGCCCTAATTAATATGCAATAAATCATCAGAGCTACAGTATTTGTGTCAGTATTTTTTTCGTATGTGTATATATAATCTCTGATATATTTTCAATTATTTGTTAATTTATTATGAATAAGTAGATAAAGGATTAATAAGTATCCAGATTCATACGGGAAAAATTCCAGATAAGAAAACATGCAGTGATCATATGGATCAAATACTGCTATCCCTTTTACCACAGGTACAATTTGTTATTAACACTTTAACATATATAGGACTAATCTACTACAAAAATCATTTAGTTTAATCATACACAAGATTTAGAATCCCAGAAGACTGTCTTAATCCGATGGCACTAAAATAATTCAACTGTTACTCTGTAATCTCGATAGTGTACAGATAAAATAAGTGAAGGGGGAACCATAAATCAATAAAATGTATATCAGTGCTTCATCTTAATCTTGTTAATTTTTCTATTGAGTATATATCTTAAACTTCATGAAACCATCTGTTAATTGACTAGACCCCAGCAGTTAAGCATGAAGCCAGAAGCAAAAACCCTACACTTTTGAAACAAATTCCCACTGTTCTCAGTTTCTAAGACAGCTTGCAGCAAGGGAATAGCTGAGGTGTTATTAATATTAGTTTCTGTAATAACTATTGCACAGTATATTTGATTACAAAAATACCAATGTTGTTGGCTCTTAGGTACCTGGCTATGCTCTAATTCTCTCCCATTTTTTTCTGATTAACAAATAGCCCAAAGAATCTAGTAGAATAATGGTACCTAAGGGCAAAAGGCTATTCTCAGATCTGCATGGAAGATCTTGACTATGATATTCTACTTGATAAAAACAAGCTCTTTTGTACAGAGAGCAGAATATCATAGTCAAGATCTGTCATTAGGATCTGTGAGCAGAATATTGAACATAATACATGCAAGGAAATCTTGGATCAGAAAAACACGTCCCAACAGTTTTCTGCTCTCATGTATCTCCTGTACATACATTTTGGCATCACTGGAATTACTCCAGATTTACACAGATGAAGCCAGGAGCAGAACTGAATTCTTTAATTTTATTTTGCTCTCCGAATATGGATACATCATACGTATGTACTGTATCACAGGCTACATTGTCTGTTATTATGTGGGACCCCAGTCTCAGTCAGGGCTTTAAGGCCTGTAATAAATAAAGAAGGAAAAAGAATAAGAATTAATAATAGCCATCTATTGTGCATATACATATCAGGTGAGAAAAAAAAGGCTAGGCTATTCAAATTCACTGCTAGCCCAGAATGTTTGGATCAATCAGATTTTAATGTAGTGAGGAATGGCAGTTTTCTTTCATGGTGTGGCTGTATTGCTGTACTCAGCACCAGACAGTCTGGAGCACAGCAGATTGACATTCAAATAGCTGATCTCAATAGTCACTATTCAAAGTCAGAAGAAATTGACAGGGACTGACACTTTCTTTGTTCACAATAGGGGTTCATTGCAAACACTTTTTAATGACTTCCATTCAACAAGGAGAAAAGTAGAGAGCAGGCATAAAGAATAATTTATAATTAAGGCTAAGATTTTGTCACGGATATTTTTAGTAAAAGTCACGGGTAGGTCATGGGCAAAAAAGAAAAATTCACTGAAGCCGTGACTCAAGTGAAGTGGGGCAACTGCGCAGGGGCTAAGAGCTACCTGCAGCAGTTGGGAGCTGCGGGGTGCCCCTGCTGCCTGCAGCTCCAGGGGTCCCCCCAACTGCTGGTGGGGGCCGGGAGCTGTGGGGTTCCCCTGCTGCCCATGGCAGCTGGAAGCCCTGGGGGTTCTCCATCACCCACAGTGGCCAGGAGCTGCGGGGTTCCCCTGCCACCGGCAGCGCCAGGGGCCCCCACAGCCCACAGCCTCTGGGAGCTGTGGGGTATCCCGCCACATAGAATCATAGACTCATAGACTTTAAGGTCAGAAGGGACCATTATGATCGTCTAGTCTGACCACCTGCACAACGCAGGCCACAGAATCTCACCCACCTACTTCTGTATCAAACCCCTAGCCTATGTCTGAGCTATTGAAGTACTCAAATCATGGTTTAAAGACTTCAAGATGCAGAGAATCCTCCAGCAAGTGACCTGTGCCCCACGCTGCAGAGGAAGGCGAAAAAACCCCAGGGCCTCTGCCAATCTGCCCTGGAGGAAAATTCCTTCCCGACCTCTAATATGGCGATCAGCTAAACCCTGAGCATGTGGGCAAGACTCATGAGGCAGACACCCAGGAAAGAATTCTCTGTAGTAACTCAGATCCCACCCCATCTAACATCCCATCACAGACCATTGGGCATATTTACCGCTAATAGTTAAAGCTCAATTAATTGCCAAAATTAGACTATCCCATCATACCATCCCCTCCATAAACTTATCAACCTTAGTCTTGAAGCCAGATATGTCTTTTGCTCCCACTGCTCCCCTTGGAAGGCTATCCCAGAACTTCACTCCTCTGATGGTTAGAAACCTTCATCTAATTTCAAGTCTAAACTTCCTTGTGCCCAGTTTATATCCATTTGTTCTTGTGTCCACATTGGTACTGAGCTTAAATCATTCCTCTCCCTCCCTGGTATCCCTCTGATATATTTATAGAGAGCAATCATATCTCCCTTCAGCCTTCTTTTGGTTAGGCTAAACAAGCCAAGCTCTTTGAGTCTCCTTTCATAAGACTGGTTTTCCATTCCTTGGATCATCCTAGTAGCCCTTCTCTGTACCTGTTCCAGTTTGAATTCATCCTTCTTAAATATGGGAGACCAGAACTGCACACTGTATTCCAGATGAGGTCTCACCAGTGCTTTGTATAACGGTACTAACACGTCCTTATCTCTACTGGAAATACCTTGCCTGATGCATCCCAAGACCGCATTAGCTTTTTTCACGGCCACATCACATTGGTGGCTCATAGTCATCCTGTGATCAACCAATACTCCAAGGTCCTTCTCCTCCTCTTTTACTTCCAACTGATGCATTATTCTTGTTATTAATCCCTAAATTCATGACCTTGCACTTTTCACTATTAAATGTCATCCTATTACTATTACTCCAGTTTACAAGGTCATCCAGATCTTCCTGTATGATATCCCGGTCCTTCTCTGTATTGGCAATACCTCCCAGCTTTGTGTCATCCGCAAACTTTATTAGCACACTCCCACTTTTTGTGCCAAGGTCAGTAATAAAAAGATTAAATAAGATTGGTCCCAAAACCGATCCCTGAGGAACTCCACTAGTAACCTCCCTTCAGCCTGATAGTTCACCTTTCAATATGACCCGTTGTAGTCTCCCCTTTAACCAGTTCCTTATCCATCTTTAAATTTCATTTTGATCCCCATCTTTTCCAATTTAGTTAATAATTCCCCATGTGGAACCGTATCAAATGCCTTACTGAAAGCTTGAAGCTCTGGGGGCTGCCAGAGGTAGCGAGGGTACCCCGCAACTCCCTGCCCCTGTGGATACCGTGGGACCCTGGAAGCTGAAGTCACGGAGGTTCTTCTTCGAGTGATTGCTCATATCAATTCCAGTTAGGTGTGTGCGCGCGCTGCATGCACGGATGTCGGAAACTTTTTCCCTAGCAGCTACCTGTCGGACCAGCTGGCGAGCCCCCTGGAGTGGCACCGATATTGCGCTCTATATAAGACCCTGCCAGCCTGACCCCCCTTTAGTTCCTTCTTACTGCCCGTGATGGTTATTGGAACAGTGGTCTCGTTTATCAAGTGTTCCACTAATCCCTAGCTTTCTCTTATCTTAGTAGATACCTTTTTACCCACCCCGCCCCATGTTCGCTTGTGGTAGACGCGGTGAACGCAAACGAGAACAACCCCAAATCAAAGGATGCCAAGCGGCTGGACCTTTTCGGAAGAAAAGTTTATTCTACTGATGGCCTTTCGCTACGGATCGCGAACCAGCTTGCGATCCTCAGTAGATACAATTTCAACTCGTGGTCTGCGGTCCTTAAGTTCCAAGACTTTCTTCCAGTGGAGGCTCATACGGAACTGGGGGCCATTGCCGAGGAGGGCAAGTTGGTAGCTCGAACCTCCCTTCAGGGTTCCCTCGATGCTGCAGATGCAGCTGCACAAACTCTGGCATCCGGCATCGCCATGCATTGACAAGCCTGGCTCCAGTCATCGGGTCTTCCTCCTGAGGTACAAGACACCATACAAGATCTCCCCTATGATGTCCAGGGCCTGTTTGCAGAGCAAACAGATTCCCACCTGCATACCCTGAAGATACAAGAAATACTATTAAATCCTTGGGCATGCATACCCCGGTTACTCAAAGGAAGCCCTTTAAGCCCCAGATCACCCAACAACAAAGACCCAAGCAGGACTTCTCCCGTCGGAGAAGCAGGTACCCTTGACATAGACCATCACGCCCCCCTGGGCAGGGTCAAGGGCAATCCAAGCCACCTCCGGGCCCTAAGTGTCCATTTTGAAGGTACACTCGAGGACAGACTACCAGCTCACATCCCGGACAATTATCCCTTTCTGAACCGCCTATCCCGTTTCTACCATGCCTGGCCCCTTATTACATCAGACCATTGGGTCCTCCACACGGTAGAGGCAGGATATTCTATCCATTTCCGTTTCACCCCACCCTTCCACCCCCCTTCCCCGTCCCTCTTCAGGGACCCTTCTCATGAGCAACTCCTCATCCAGGAGGTACAATCCCTCCTTGCCCTAGGGGCAGTGGAGGAAGTGCCTCGAGAGCTCAGGGGCAAGGGCTTCTACTCCCACTACTTTCTTGTCCCCAAGACAAAAGGAGGCCTAAGGCCCATCTTGGACCTCAGGGAGCTCAACAAGCACATCATCAACCTGAAGTTCCGCATGGTCTCCTTGGCCACAGTTATTCCCTCACTGGATCTGGGAGACTGGTATGCTGCCCTCGATATGAAAGATGCTTACTTTCACATTTCAATTACCCCGCCCCACAGACGTTTTCTGCGTTTCGTGGTGAATAAGATGCACTCTCAGTTCACAGCCCTCCCATTCGGCTTGTGCACAGCCCCTCATGTCTTCACCAAGTGCATGGTGGTCATGGCAGCTTTTCTTCACCGACACCACGTGCACGTCTTCCCGTACCTCAACGACTGGCTTATACAGGGCCGATCTCACCAACAAGTCCGGTCTCAAGTGCAACTGGTGATGGACACGTTTAGTCGCTTGGGCATCATGTTGAACGTCAGCAAATCTGTCCTCTCCCCTACCCAGACAATAGAGTTCATTGGGGCAGTCCTGGACGCAAACCAAGCACGGGCTTTCCTCCTGGAGGCCCGGCGCCTGGCTCTAGCAAACATAATCACCAACCTTTGCAGGTTTCCCACCACCACAGTGAGGCAGTATCTCAGGCTGCTGGGTCACATGGCATCCTGCACCTATGTGGTGCAGGATGCCAGACTAAGACTCAGGCCTCTCCAGACGTGGCTAGCGTCGGTATATCGACCAGGCCGCGACAGTCTAGATATGGTTCATGGTCCCAATATGCACACTCGACTCCCTACGTTGGTGGCTGGATCCCCGTATGGTGGGTGCCGGGGTCCCATTCCATCCCCCTCAACCCACCCTGACCCTGGTTACAAACGCATCTGCCCTGGGATGGGAGTGCACCTCAGGAGCGTGACAATGCAGGGTTTATGGCACGAAAATGAGCTGTCCCTGCACATCAATATCAAGGAGCTCAGGGCAATTCGCCTTGCGTGCCAAGCGTTCCTTCCCCGCTTACAAGACCGTTGTGTAGCAGTCCTAACAGACAACACCACGGCCATGTTCTATCTGAACAAACAAGGCAGAGGTCATCGCCGCTCTGCCAAGAAGTCCTTCTTCTGTGGGAATTCTGTTTAGCCCACTCCATCACCCTTCAAGCCTCATACCTGCCGGGTGTCCAGAACGTACTGGTGGATAGCTTAAGCAGGCGTTTTCTCATGCACGAATGGTCGATTCGCCCGGACATCATTCACTCTGTTTTCCACATCTGGGGGTTTCCCCGAATCGACTTGTTTGCTTCGCGGACCAACAGGAAGTGCCCAACCTTCTGCTCCTTCCACAGCCCGGGCTGATCACGTGGTCGGACCAACTGCTTCACGCCTTCCCACCATTTCCGCTTGTCCACAAGGTGCGCCTCAAGATCCACTGGGACAAGGCAGACATCACTGGTGGCCCCTGCCTAGCCACGACAGTGTTGGTATCCTATCCTGCTGGACCTGTCAATTCAGGCTCCCCTACCCCTACCTCTCAGCCCCGACCTCATCTCGCAGAACCACAGTTGTCTCCTACACCCGGACCTTCAGTCGCTCCATCTCACGGCCTGGAGGATCCGTGGTTGAACCAGGCTGAGCGTGCCTGTTCGGACTTGGTAAGGCGGGTGCTCCTGGAAAGTCTCAAGCCTTCAACTAGACTTACTTACGAAGCTAAATAGAAAAGATTTTCCAGCTGGTGCACTCAGCGGCAGATGCCCCCGCTCCAGGCTTCAATCCCGTGCATCCTGGACTACCTGATGTTCTTGAAGGACCAGCACCTAGCTTTTGAATCCCTTAAGGTTCACCTCGCAGCCATTTCTGCGTTCTACCCAGGAGCGGCCAAGTGCTCGGTGTTTGCACACCCGGTCGTGCGGCATATATTGGAAAAAATCCATCCTCCAACGAAGCCGCCTGCATTGTCAGCAGCCTTTCTAGCAAACGTTTCCCTCCAGGAAATCTGCAGGGCTGCCACGTGGGCCTCGGTGCACACCTTAATGTCCCACTACACCATCCTCCAGCACTCTCGTGATGATGCGGCCTTTGGCACAGCAATTCTTCAGTCTGCGGTTTCTTGACTCCAACCCCACCTCCGAGGTAAGGCTTGGGAGTCACCTAACTGGAATTGATATGAGCAAGCACTCGAAGAAGAAAAAACAGTTACTCACCTTTCTGTAACTGTTGTTCTTCGAGATGTGTTGCTCATATCTATTCCATTCCTGCCCACCTTCCCCTCTGTTGGAGTAGCTGGCAAGAAGGAACTGAAGGGGGGTCAGGCCGGCGGGGTCTTATATAGAGCGCTATATCTGCACCACTCCAGGGGGCTCCCCAGCCGGCCCGATGGGTAGCTGCTAGGGAAAAAGTTTCCAACATCCGTGCACGCGGCGTGTGCACACACCTAACTGGAATAGATATGAGCAACACAGCTCGAAGAACAACAGTTACAGAAAGGTGAGTAACCGTTTTTTGCTGGAAGTTACTGATTCCGTGACTTCTGTGACTAAATCTTAGCCTTATTTATAATTAAGGATGTACAAAGGAAAAAAAGAGAAGCAACCACTACCCAACAGAAGTCCATTCAAACCTCTTCCAAGTGTACAATATATGTTTGTGAGTATTGTCAGTCTGAGAGCAGAGGCTGAAATCCACTAATAGTCCAAGTGTGCTCCCACTCATGTAATGGAGCCCTCATTGAGAGCTTTCTACTTGACAATATACCTGAACTCATATTAGGGGCCTAACTTCTTGAGTTGGAAATAAAGGTTTGAAAGCATTCTCAAATGAGAGGGAGCACGAATGAAAACTATAAGGCCAAGATGTCATTTCCATGTTCCAAGTGGGATGTTGGAGATATTTTTAGTGTAACCCACTGCCGACATTATGATTTATATTTGAAACATTTGAAGCAAATCCATCAATACTGAAAGTTCTAAGCAGTGTGGCAGCTGGTAAAGAGATAATGAAAGCTGTAACTGAACTGTAGCTGGTGTCAAGTTCAAACATAACAATATTTTTGATTGACAGAAAAACTCAACAGTGGCAGAATTCTGCCATCCCCATGTTATCTTTGTACTTTTCTCTCTCCATAGTCTCTTTTCATAATCTTTAAAAAAAATTCTACCTTTTATCATTCTGTTATCTTAGCTTCCAACCATATTATATTGTCCAAGTTGTACCAACTCATTTTCCCCTGCAAAGTCATCAACCTTTCTAGCTGTCACTTCGAAATACTCTCCCTCATTCCTAATCAAAGGTTTATCACACAAGTCATGATTCGGATGATAAGATATAAACATTGAATAAAATGACATTATGATATGAAGATATTGTAGACACAATGCAGATCAAAAATGTCAGATTAAGGACGAGTATCAGAATAGAGCTGGTAGGAAAATGGAATTTCTGTCCCATGGGAAATTCCAAGATTTTGAAATTTTGTTTTGTCCTGAATCAGAACGTAAAGAAGAAATGTTGGAGATTTTTGTGAAACAAAATTTTCTGAAATATCTTATTTTGACGTTAGTGAAATATATGACATACACACACACCAACAGGTATGGGAACTTGATACAGTCCCAGTAGCAAGGAAGGGAGACACCGCCAGGGCTGGCTCTGGCTTTTTGGCCGCCCCAAGCAAAACAAAAAACAAAAAAACGGGGCGGCCAGAATGGCAAAGCAGAAAAAACAAACAAACAAAGCCTGCCAGGGTGCAGGGGGACTCCCTGCGCTGCAGATGTGCCCCAGCTAGCGGGGGGAGGGGGAGGGAGCGGG
>NW_020664435.1:9397326-9612850 GCF_002925995.2 Terrapene triunguis | reverse complement strand
CGTGCCGCCCTAGGATTGGGCGGAATGCCGCCTCCTACAAGCTGCCGCCCCAAGCACCAGCTTGCTCGGCTGGTGCCTGGAGCCGGCCCTGGACACCGCCAAGTGACAATAGGTAGTTCCTCCACCTGGAATTCTCTGGCACCCATTGGCCAGCTGGGGGAGAAGCCTGAAGTGTCTCTCTGGACTTGGCTTATTAGATATATTATTTACACAGCAGCATAGCAGCAAATTGTGCTTTAGAATGTGCAAAATAGATTCACCAAAGAACATGAGCTCCTGCTCCAAGAAGTTTGTATTCTAAAGGCACAAATAAGTGCAGTACAGTGAGGAGAAACAGTCGGGCAGAGAGGTGTTATATGTAGATGGTAGTTTCTGCAGGACAGAGGGATTTCTAGTAGAGCTGAGCAATTTATTATTAATTTATTGAGCAAAGATTGCCTCTTTTTCTGTTTGTTCACTGTCCATAAGCAGCCTGTGATTTTCTCAAATGTATTTATTTGAAATTGCCTGCCAAATAATTTATATGAATAATTCTTGGCTTTTGGAGAGTTTGTGGGCTGTTAATTCTGAATATTCAGTAGTCAAAATTTGAGACACAGTTGGTTTTGATTGTACTCATTCCAAAGGTTACCCAGCATTGTTTCTCTTCCTTTATTTATTAGATGAGCATAATACTTAGAATCAAGTTTCTGTTCCTTTCCTCATGCCAGCTCTGCCCCCTGCCACTGTCCTACCCTTCTTCGTTGCTGTTATTAGTGTTTTAGAAAAGGGCAGCTGCAGACACACATGAGAACTGAAGTTCACCTGCCTTCCAGTTCTGATGCAGTGCTAATAAGCAGCAGCTGCCTAACCCTTTCCCTTCTAGTTTAGCTCTGCTGGACACCTCCAGATCTGGCATCCCCTTTCATGATTTCCTCTCCCTATGACCCCTCCACTGGCTATTGTTCCAAATGAGTGTGGAAATACAAAGTAACTTGTGCACAGCTGTGGCTGAGTCATGGGCGGTTACTAGACTCAAGCCATAATCTCTGAGTAACCTTAAAGAATCTTTAGTGCTCTAGTGTGGCAATCACATTACTGGTTTAATGTTTAATTTCTTCGTGTCCCCACAGAAATTTACTTTGCCGCCTGAGTCCGGAAGTACATTTTCCGTTGTCCATCATTAGAATAATGTGAATGCAGATTTATCAGCTTTGCTCCAACTTGCTTGAATGAGCTATTCCTGTCCGTTGATGGACCCTTCAGTCCTGATTTTTTCATGGTATCTGTTAGCATCCAACAAGTAATCCTTGTATAGTTGCTTTGTACTCTACCTCCCCCTCCTTGTCCCTCCATGCACATTGCTCTCCTTCTTCCATTAACTCATCTCGCCCCCCCAATAGTTTGTTTAAAATTAGGGAGAATTTGGATTTTTAATCCTAGGACAGAGTGCCTTTTTATAAGGTTTTAGAATATGAAAGTGAACTGTTGTCACTTTTATTGCATTCCAAGGGTTATCTGCCATAAATAACTCTTCTCCTTATTTCCCAGTATAGAGACCATTTCTGCCATATGGCCATAACTGAGAGTGAGCAGATAGCTGGGAACACAGAGAGCAGAGTTCTGGTCTAAATTCAGCAGGAGAAACCAGAAAACAAGAGAAAATCTGTTTTTTGTCTCCATGGGGACAAAAATTTTAAGTTAAAGGAGGAAAAACATAATCTTTTTCTTCTTTTTTTTCAGAAACAAGACAGATTTAGATAAGAGGACAAAGAAGCCAAACGGAAATGCAGCTGCAAGAGAAAGCGTTCTACTATGAACATATGAGGGAGTACATACAGGGCCAAAGGTGACTTGCACTATTATCCTAGTCACGGGCCTCAGTATGTTCCTCAGTATAATGCCATGATACAGGACAGCAGCAGCTCTTACGGAACTGCCCATACTCATGTTCTCCCTCCCATGCATTCCCAGGGCACTCCACCCCTTCTAGTGAGTGTGACAGAGAAAACTGGAATCCCTAGGACATTAATTTTATCTCTGCATAGTCCAGAATCCATATTGTGTGAGAGGAGGGGGGTTGCCCTAGATATTGCAGCTGACCTGCATATTCGTTGGTAAACAAAGTTGATTAGCAGCATTTCTATCTCTGCTAATTGCTCATGAAAAGTACTCTAAATTAAAGTAAGACAACGCTGCTTAACAATTCCATAACTGTCCTCATCCAAAATGCTATAAATGCAAATGATGATCAAAAGAATATTATAATAAGATAAAAGATATTAGGATAAAAAGAAAATTATATGACATAAACCCCACAACCAACTAGGAAAACAATTCTATTCAAGAACATCAAATGCTAACATTTGATTGTGCTAGTTTTAGGCTTCAGCAAGATCCATCCCCACATGCCCCTCTGTATCTGTAAAGTATGAGCATAAAGGCCCAGATCCTCAAAGGTATTTAGGTGCCTAACTCCTACTGAAATCCTAAATATCTTTGCAGATCCGGGCTAAAGAGTCTCTGAATTGGTTCACAGGCCTGGCCCAGGAAGCGTTCACAACAGTCATAGATTCTAGTGGTACAGCTTCCCTGTTTGGTTGTGCATAGCTTGCTGCAAGGCCCGCAGCCTCCTCGCTCCTTGGCATTTTAAACTCCTTACCCTTGCTTTCACAAATGTTATGCAGAATACGATAGGCAGATATTATGTTACCCAAGCTGGGGACAGTCTGTCAGCAAGCACCTCCACTTCGCTTTGAGCCTTCTCACTGCCTCGTCTTTCATGCCCCTGTAGGTAGAGACTGTAGGTGGTTTGTATCTCTGTGCCCACAGTCATGCCTTCCATAACTATGTGCCTACAATCTAGTTTTTGCATCTGGAAGCCAGCAGAACTCAGTCAATTAATCTGTCTCCCCTGTATATTAGTTCAATAATTATTACTGTAAATTGCTGCTAATTCTTTGAACACGTTTGTGAAACAAATGTTTAGCATTAACCAGTAATGGTTGGGAAAATAAGAGTTTCATTCCAACTGTTTAGTGTTTCATGGCGATATAATCAGAATGAAAAGAAGCCATTTTACTGGCATGAACTGTTTGACTCAGAGCCTGCACAACAAAGAAAATAATTTTATTGGACTGGTTTAGCGTGCAGTACACGTTCATGTTATTTCAAGTTCACTTACAGAATGGCAACCACAAGAAATTGTCACTTGGTGGAGCTAGATTACTCTACAAATCAAATGCACTTTAAGAGATGCTTGCTTAAAAGGCCTCAAAGGAGAGTTTATAAATAGTACATAGGGGAAAAAAATACAAGGAATTAGGGGATTTTAGCAAATCCTTTGGGGAATCAGAGTTTTTATAGCCCTGGTTTTAATTACTCTACCACTGTAGAAGTAAAAGCCTTGTCCATTGAGGACAAAGGTTATCTTCTGCTAGCTGAGAGAGCTGAGATTTCAGCAACTTGGGTGCAAAATTGTATAGAGCAAATTTTACATGTCACATTTTTTCCGGCAGTAAAATTGAATTAAGTCCTGATTTTTAAAATTCAGTTGTTACTAAAACATATTGTATGTGATTTTTAGGGATAGGGATAGGGATAGGGTCCAGAGTGACCTAGACAAATTGGAGGATTGGGCCAAAAGAAATCTGATGAGATTCAACAAGGACAAGTGCAGAGTTCTGCACTTAGGAAGGAAGAATCCCATGAACCGCTATAGGCTGGGGACTGACTGGCTAAGCAGCAGTTCTGCAGAAAAGGACCTGGGGATTACAGTGGATAAGAAGCTGGATATGAGTCAGCAGTGTGCCCTTATTGCCAAGAAGGCCAACAGCATATTGGGCTGTATTAGTAGGAGCATTGCCAGCAGATCGAGAGAAGTGATTATTCCCCTCTATTCGGCACTGGTGAGGCCACACCTGGAGTATTGCGTCCAGTTTTGGTCCCCCCACTACAGAAGGGATGTGGACAAATTGGAGAGAGTCCAGTGGAGGCCAACAAAAATGATTAGGGGGCTGGGGCACAGTACTTATGAGGAGAGGCTGAGGGAACTGGGGTTATTTCGTCGGCAGAAGAGAAGCGTGAGGGGGGATTCCAAAGAGGCTAGGCTGTTCTCAGTGGTAGCAGATGACAGAACAAGAAGCAATGGTCTCAAGTTGCAGTGGGGGAGGTCGAGGATGGATATTAGGAAACACTATTTCACTAGGAGGGTGGTGAAGCACTGGAATGGGTTACCTAGGGAGGTGGTGGAATCTCCATCCTTAGAGGTTTTTAAAGCCCGGCTTGACAAAGCTCTGACTGGGATGATTTAGTTGGTGTTGGTCCTGCTTTGAGCAGGGGATTGGACTAGATGACCTCCTGAGGTCTCCTCCAACCTAATAGTCTATGATTCTATTCTATGAATTGTGCCCTGACATATATGTTTCTCTCTCTAAATACTTGTTCATTTCCTTTAAAAAATTAATACCACTACTAGGGCATTGTCAGAGGTCAATTGGCCCTTTAAGGAGAGCCAAACTTATAACAGCTTTTTGAAGGCTAACCTAGGAGTAACTGGTTGTGCCAGGTGGCTGGTAATGGTCAATTAGTAGAGGAGCGCCAGCACCCTATTCAAAGGCTGCTGAGGCTCAGTCACAGAGAGTGCTGTCAGAAGGAAGGTGCCTGTGAGTTGAAGAGGCTTGTGAGAAGAAGGCAACTTGAGAAGGAGAGAGTACCTGGGAGCAAACAGGAGTAGACCAAGGGAAGGAATTGAGGGAGAAACACAGACACTGTTCCTCAAGTGAAGGGAGCAGGAGTACCCTCAAGGGAAGGGATCTGTGACTCTTTTTGGGAGAAGAAAACTATTCTGAGAGAAGATCCAGGGGAAGGGAATCAGAGTTCTGAAGAAAAAAGCCAGAGGTAATTCTATAAAGCTAGTTTTACTGATCCTGGACTGCAGATGACCTGGGAGTTACCCGAGTAAGGTCTTGTTTATGTTTGCGTTAATTTCTGTTAATAAATGAGGCCCTGAAATGGGGCATTCTTGGATGCACAGAAGGTTTGTTTGGATTGATCTATACCTGGCTGAGGGAAAATTATGGCACCTTTCTTGCTTGCTAGGGGGCAAGCAGCTGGAGGTGGAGCAGCCACAGTCCTATTGCTGCCTTTGATTGTTTATCCTACATACTGTATTCACTGTGATGAAGGGGTGAGAGAAATTTTATCTCCCACTACCACCTTGATCCGCCATTCTTGGTGTATGGTAGGATATGCCCATTGAGTATGTATATTCCCTGATAACTTTTAATCTCTGGTCTCTTACCTAGCCTTTCTCCAAGCCAGGGGGAAAGGCCAGAAGGGGAGGCCCTGGAGCAGAAGTGAGTGGGCATGAGTAGATGCCTTCCACTTTAGTGTGTGTGTGTGCGCGTGTGCATGGTTTTTAGTAGACTTTGAGCACTCCTCATTTAGGGCCTGACTGCCACTGGTCCTGTGCATCCCATAAGGAAGCGAGCAGGACCACGGAAACTCGCTGCTTTATAGATTCATGTATTTTAAGGCCAAAAGGGACCATTATAATCATCTAATAATCTGACCTCTTGCATAACGAAGGCCACTGAGTTTTCACCAAGTAACTTAACTTGATGCAGTGTAACTTCTGTTTGAGCATCTCTCTTAAAAAGGTATCCAATCTTCATTTAAAGACAACCACTGATGGAGAATCCTCCATATTTATAGGTAATGATTCCAATGGTTAACTATTCTCACTGTTAAAAATGGACACCTTATTTCTAGTATGGATTTCTCTTGCTTCAGCTTCCAGCCACTGGACTTTGTTATTTCTTTGTCTGCTAAATTGAAGAGCCTTCTACTTCCTTTTGCTCTTTCTCCCCTGCATAGGGCCTGCCACATTGTGGGCTTGATCCTGTCCTCCTTGCTCATGTTAAGCAATGCTTTATTTCCTGAATGGTCACTCGGGCAATAACTGCTCAGCATGAGTAAGGGGAGAAGAATTTGACCCTGTGTCTGGGCAGCAGACCACTGCTCCATGCCAGTATTGACAACCTCTTCAGATAGGGCGGGGGCATGAGGATAAGCCGGAGGAAAGGGATCCAACGGAACACTTTTTAATCCTTTCCAATTTTTTTGAAAGATCAAAACCATTTTCCTGCTTCCTTCTGTACTCTGGTTTTTAACCCTTTTCTTTTTTATAAACATTTCCCATTCCCATTTGCTCCCACCCCTCCCTGTCTGCTGTCACTTGAACAGCTGTGACTGGGTATGGTGACAATGGAACTAAGTTCTTGTCAGCTGGAGGGCCTTAAAAGTGAGAGGCTTTAATTTATTCTGCTCTCCAAAGAAGGCTTGCATTGTCATTGGAATATTAATGCTTGTTTGTTCTGTTTCTTTCACTCTGTTCAACTTGAATTGGAGATTTATGGATAAAATCTTTGATTTAATACAATCTAACTAGTGTGCCTAGCTTTCTTCATTCTACGTAAGCCACCTGATTTCTCATGCTTTTAAATCTATTCAATTTATTACCCTCCTCCTTCATTCTGCCCTCCCCATGGTTTTGTATCATCAGCAAATGTCACCTCTTACTTCACACATCTTCATCCAGGTTAAAAGGTAGAGACAGTCAATCAGTCAGTAAATCCCTACTCTCTGCATATGCAGTTAGCACCAGCTGTAGCTCAATTAAACTCAACACTTGAATAGTTCACAGGAGAACACACACACATATGCACAAATTAATCAAACAAATCCATTTTCCAGTGACTAAAAGTATTCCCAGAATTTAAATCAGTCGAGCACGTGAAGAGAATGGTGGTTCTCTGCAATGGCACTGATAGGTTGAAGTGCTAATAGTCAGAACATAATTTTGAAACTAAGCGTTTGTCTATACTTAAAATGCTACAGCAGCACAGCTGTGCCAGGGTAGCATTTCAGTGTAGATTCTACCTATGCCGATGAGAGGGAGTCTCCTGTTGGCGTAGGTAATCCACCTGCCCAAGAGGCAGAAGCTAGGTTGATGGAAGAAATCCTTCTGTCGACCTAGTGCTCACTACATGGGACCTGGGTTGGCTTAACAGCACTGTTTTGAGGTATGGATTTGTCATATCTCTGACCGCTGTAATTAAACAGACCTAATTTTCTAGTGTAGACCAGGCTTTAGATGCCTAAATTAGGGTGCCTATCTTCAAATTGGATGCTCTAATTAGCATCTACTTAGGAACCTAGTGGGTGTTTTGGTGGCTGAACACTGATTTGGGCAGCCTAAACTGAGCAAAGCCCCAAACTAGGCATACATAACTGGGTGCCATGTGTACATATTTTGAAAAAGTCAGTGCATGTTTTTAAAGTTTCATGTTTTAGCTTCTCCCATCCTCCAGAAATGAAAGTGGAAGCAGCAGCCAGGGAGGGGGGCCCTTGTGGAAAACCCTAGAGTGTTTGCCTGTTTGATAGGTTTTAAAAAATCAGCTTTAAAACCACTTAAGAAAATTATATCCGTGCTCTTGACTGGTTTAAAAAGCCTACAGTGTTTATCTTCTGTTTAAATATATAGGTTTTCAGAACCGTATTGGTTTAGGTCTCACTTTGGGAATGCAGTTAAGCACATGCTTTAAGTTAAGCAGTGTAAGTGCTGTCCTCAGGGCCTCAATCCCTTCTAAATCCTGCAGGACTCTCACAGTGGAAGGGATGGTGGAGAGCATAGTATTGTGATAGGCTTTACTCAGGCTCTAACACTGGGGAGGAAAGATCTGTAGACAAAATGGAAAAATCCTCACCCCTGAGTTTGATACGGTTGTATGGGGCCAAGGTCTGGAGTGACCAGTGTAACTAAGATCAGACTGTGTTACTGTAGGAGTGCGTTCAAGCAAGTTCAATGGGAGTTATTGATAAAGAGGTTGAGTGAAGAGGTGTGTTGTCCTCTGCTTCCATCTCTGAATAATTCCACTCTTACCACCTCTATTGTCTTGTCTACACTAGTTTCCCTCCCACCCCCTGAATGATTCCACACTAGCGTTATAATGCTGGTTGGTGGGGGAAGAAATCACAACTTTTTTCAAAAAATTTAGCCCAAACTTGAAATTTTGAAGATCTTCAACCAGCTCTAAAGTTGGCTTTCAAAAAGTGGGGGAGACTTTCATCAGTTTTTGCCTAATCTTTAATTTAGGCATTATGAAATTGAAAAGACTCTGAGCAGTTCTAAATGATAACAACAATAAAAGCAACAGCACTAGTATAGGTAGTGTGCCAGAGACTGCTGTCATTTTTACCACCATGTTGTAAAACCTGCTCTGAGCAGGTTTTAGACAAGACTCTGCTTAAAATGCTGGCATCTAGCTGGAGCCCTGTCTCCAGTGGTACATCTATGCTGCATTTTAAAAGCCATGGCAGAGAGTCTCAGAGCCCGGGATTGCAGATTTGGGTTCGTGTTAGGGTAGTGTAGATATGTGGCTCGGGCTGGAACTTGGGCTCTGAAACCCAACGCCAGTGCTTACTTTGTAATGAAAGAGGAGCCGGGGCTCAAGCAATTTTTTACATTCATAACTGATGCAGCAAGCCCAGAAGTGCCAGAGCTATGAACTGCCAAGCATAGAGGTGCAGGGGCTCAGCCCTAGCAAGCCCTGACACAAATTAAGCACTGCCCAACCCCCTCCATGGGCTTCAGAGCCTGTGCTCCAGCCCAAGCCCAAATGTCTACACAGCTCCTCTGTGGCTTGAGCCTGAGTCTGTAGACCTGGGCTCTGAGACTCACTTCTGTGTGTTTTAAAACACAGTGTAGACATACTCCATGTGTGCTCAAAGCATTGCTACCACTGGTTGAGATGCTGTTCTTAGCAGTGGTTGGGAATATCTTAGAAAAAAGATTAGCACAGCCTACATATGGAAAATAACCTGTGTGTGACAGTGTCAGTGATGCGTTCTCTCTGCACTTGAAAATAGTCAGGCTGCTAATGTAGACATCACCAAGCCCTTCACAACACTGCAAATCACATTAGGCCAGAGAATCTCAAACTGGGGGGGGGGGGGGACAGGCCCACCCTGGAGGGGATGCACACTGTATTTTGGGGGGGGGGGGGGAGCGTGAGAGGCTTCAGGGGAAAAAATAACGTACTAAGCACATTTTACCCACAGCAATGAATAACTAGCAAAGCTGATTCCTCCAGACATATCAGGTCATCAGATGGCGCTGTGCATTTGACTCTCGAGGGCACTGTGCATTTTAATAAATTTCTGTTAAGCCTGCATAGCATTATACAAAGTCATTGGTAGCTGTACGTTAATAGGATTGCTATGATGTGGTGTGCACATTGGATTGTAAGCCTGGACCACAATCACAGTTTTGCTTTTGCTCTTATTACAATGCATCGTTGGCTCATTCGTGCAACAGAAAAACAAACAAACCCACAATTGAAGTGAAAAGCAAAGAAGCCGAAACTGATACAAGTGAAGCATCACCACTGCATATATCGGTATAAGTATTTATGTGGAGGGACGGGGGAGGGCATAAACTACTACAGACACAAAAAAAGTGTGTGGGGGGGCATGATCAAATAAGATTGAGAGCCACTGTGTTAGGCCATTGCTGAAATGAAATCATGTTGTCTGTCTAGGATGTTGGTAATGGCTTGCCCCATTTGAGGGAGGGAAGGAGTGGGAAGCCATTGCTGATGCTTGTTGTCAGTGATGGGTCATTTTCCTAGTTAAAACAGATTCTATGAGTATATAATAGGCACTGTGAGAAATAGAGACGCTTGATGCAAAGTCTAGTGGGAAACTTTATATTTACTTCAATGGGCTGTGAATCAGGCCCTAGTAGGGAAGGATTTGAAGGCCATGCCTTAGTATTTTGACACTCAATCCTTTGCCATTCAGTGGGTAAAAAAGTTGCTATATAATAAAATTTTCAACCATTCAGTTCTCTTCTATTTTAAAACTCACTATTTCACTTGCTCTATACTTTTCTTCTTAACTACAAAGGAGAACTTGTTCATAGAAGCATTACAACATCACAGATGCTGGTACTAAGATTGTGAAGTCACCAGTACATTAGTATTCTCAGACACTCCTGTTTATATACTTGAATTTTAGAGTAATAAAAAGCTACAGGCTGATTAATCTACGATTTATGATATGAAAAGCTTTATCATCCTATAGTGTAAGAGGAATACAAAATAAAATCTGGCCACAAAAGTTGACTCCAGCTCCGATATTTTTAAGAGACATATTAGTCATTTTTATTCAATGTAACTCTAAATAGAGGCATTGAAAACATTGCCATAGGCTACTGTCCTGCTTCAGGGTGTCAGGGAAATAACTTCTGAATATTCTCAGAAGTGTTCAACAAAGCATAAATTATAGTGAGGATGGGGAGACAGGAAAAGCTCAGATGCCTATGAATAACTGAATATTTCCCCAGGGTATAAACATTAATGACTTTAATTAGATTATAATTGCTCATGGAAGCATATTCTTGCACAAGATAAAAATACCTGACATTGCATTCATGGCTAAGCTACTGTATCAGCAGCACAAGGAGGCTTAATGTAAACTTCACTTAAATACAAGTTCCTCACTAAATGTAAACTACTTAAGCCCACAGTATATAATGTATTATACACATATATTAGTGTGATTGTAGCAATGCGTTAGTATTTAGAGATTTTGGGGCAATGTGCAGTCATGGCACTGCATGGCTAGATCCACCAGAAGGATAACTGGTACACTTGCCATGGCAGGGGCCTCAGGCATTGGTGGTACTTCAGTCTCTCCTGTTCTCTACCAGTGCACATGAAAATTTAGTCTCCTGAGGGCTGATATGCTTTGGTCTACCTAAAATCTGGGGGTGAAATTTAGTAGTCTATGATATACAAGAAGTCAGACTAGGTGCTCTAATGATCAGTTCTGCCAGTAAATTGGATGGAACTATGAGACGGCATCCCAAGAGCATCACCTCCATGCATCCACCACAGGGGTTGTTCTTTCCTTATTAGTCCAGGATTTTAAAATCTAGATGCAGATCCACTCATTGCATTTCAGCTAAACCACTGAACAAACTAGTCCCAAATTCTATCTTTGAGCCAGAGGTGAAAGTAAGCCAGTACGCCCCAGTACGGTGTACCGGCAAGATCCAGTGCGCCATACCGGGGTGGATCGGCTTCCCCTGGTGGCAATTTAAAGGGCCTGGGGCTCCCAGCAGCGGCTGGAGCCCTGGGCCCTTTAAATTGTCACCAGAGCCCTGTTGCCGGAGCCCTGGGGAAGAGGCGGCGGGGCTCGGGCGGCAATTTAAAGGGCCCAGAGCGCCTGCCGCAGCTATTGCCCCGGGCCCTTTAAATCGTCCCTGGAGCCCTGGGGTAGTGGTGGCGGGTCTCTGGTAGCTATTTAAAGGATCTCGGCCGCTGCTACCACCCTGGGCCCTTTAACTTGCCGCCGGAGCCCCGCCACCGCTACCCCAGGGCTCTGGCAGCAGGGCTCTGGGGATGATTTAAAGGGCCCGGGGTGGTAGCAGCAACCGGAGCCCCGGGTCCTTTAAATCACCACCCGAGCCACTGGCTGCCGCTGCTACCCCAGGGCTCCGGCAGCGCAGCTCGGGTGGCGATTTAAAGGGCTCAGAGCTCCCACTGCTGCTACCCTCTGGGGCCCTTTAAATCGCCACCCGAGCCCTGCTGCTGGAGCCCTGGGGTAGTGGCAGCAGGGCTCTGACAGTGATTTAAAGGGGAAGGGGCTCCTGGCTGCCGCTACTGCAACAGAGCTGCGGGCTCTTTAAAGCTCCGCCAGAGGCCGGGGCCCCCTCCGATGGTGATTTAAAGTGCCTGGGGCTCCGCTGTGGTAGCAGCAGCTGGAGCCCTGGGCCCTTAAGACCCCCTCTTCCGGTTGAGGCCCCGCCCCTCCTAAGGACTCCGGAGTACCAGTAAGTCCTTTAAGTTACTTTCACCCCTGCCATGAGCACACAACCTGAGCAGCTGGGCAGTTCATTAGGTATTGGGAGAAAAGAATCCCAACCCCATACTAAGGCCGCATAGCATTAATAAAGCCATCTCATCACTGCTACTCCAGCTCCAGGGCAGTGCCACATATGCCTTGCCATTCCCGCTCCACAAACAGCAATGGTTGGTGGATCCATGTAGTAGTGAAATGACCAGACTCACACCTGGTCCATATCCTATTCCCATAGCATTCAGAGAGCTTCCACAGCTCCATGGTGCACAGAGAGTGTGAAACTCTGCCACAGTTACCTAAAACCCGTCTTTCCCTTTGTTTCCCCATGCAACAGGATCACACCAATTTTGCTATGCCTGTGGACTTCTACATCTGTAGGAGGGCCCAGGGGGAAGAGAGGATTTTCCACTCAATTAAAATATGGTATTTCTATTTGCTGATGTTTGAAAGGAAATACTATTTGTTTTCCCACATCTGATATTTTTTTTAAATGACACAAGAAATATCAAACCATGAACTACCTTTTCTTTATTTTTTTGTTATATTTGGCTTGAAGAATCTTATGTGAAGGGGAATCTGGGAACAATAGTATACCAAATAAAAAAAAGTGGGTTAATTTTTTTGTTTTTTGTAAAGATAATTTTTCAAGTGTCTGTTGAAATAATGAAGGGATTCTTTAAAAACAAGGATTCCTTAATTTACTAACTAAAATCAGTAGTGTCAATTTGTAGTTGTAGAAGCACTGAGAATGGTCTTTTTAAATTCAGGAACAAACTTCTTTTGTGTGCTCAAAGCTCTGTTAAGACAGAAAGCACACAAGCTTCTTTTGACAATACAGCTCAAATTCAAAATGACTTGACTGGAGAGAGTAAATATTTACGAGTTCAGCCTCAGTCAGCAGCAATTTTCTGGGGAGAAAACATTTCAAGAGTGATCATAAATTTTGGTATTAACTATACTGAATATGGACACAATTCATACAGAGGACCAACCATGCCATGACTGGTTACAAACTCTTCTGGAAGTTGTTAGAGAGACAAAGTCTTGGGCATGTTCTGGCTGAAGCTGATAAGATGAACAGGGATGTGTGGAAAGGTTATTAGGTAATGATTGTATTGTAAGTATGGAGATGCAAAACCATATGGTATGTTTACTGGGGCTGAAAATATAAAACTCTGGCAAACAAAGAAGACCAACAGATTCACAACTGGTGACGGTGATCCTGCAACACTTATTCACCAATTACCGTCCAGTTAATAACTACTAAGATTTTACCAGTCATACAGCAACTTGTCAGCTTTAAAAGCACTGTGACAAAGACTTGGCGAGATCATTAGCTTTCATATCATTGCTTCCCAGATTAGATTTAGAGGCATTGACCATCAACTCTCACTGGTAGATGTGAATATTTTCAATTCAGACAAACACTGCTACAATTAATTTACTTCTACAAATCTTTAACCCAGCTCCTAAGACAAATAAAGTGTTCCAAGCCACCGTAAGAACCTTAGTTAGTTTTAATAAGAACATTATTGACTCCCAACACACAGAGGAATATGTAATACTTTACTTTTGTAATAGGAAGCAGTAGTTTGCTAAGGAGGATGTTGAAAGTAGGCTAGATAATATAAATTGAGAGGGCAAAGCCTGAGGTCCTTACTTCATTTTTATGCAGTCTTTACTCATTTTGGCCAGAGATTAAATAACCTATTTTGACCCTAGAAATCAGGATCTGGCCTTAGATTAATAATCTCTGTGAATACAAAGAGAAATGATAAGATTTCCCACTGACCTGCACCTTATGTCGTCATTTACCTCTCCTCCTCTTATAGTCTTTCATCTGCCTCCCTCATTTACCCTGCCCTCCATGCTTCTTTTCATCCTTCTTACTCTACCTACTCCTTCCTCTCCGTACCTGCCTTTCACACCCTTCCTCTAAGTGTTCCTCTTCACCTTCCTTCCTTTTTTCTACTCACTTGATCATGTTACCTCTTCCTCGCCTGCCATTTCCCTTTGACCTCGTCTGTTCCTTTAAATACAATGTAACTAACAAGATAGTTTGATTCATGTGTATAATATCACTGTTCCCCTTCTCCTTGTTTGTTTTTGTGTCTTTTAGATTGTAAGATCTTTGAGGCGGGGATTGTCTTGTCATATGTGTTTGCACAGGGCTCATCACAAATGGGACCTCCAGTCTTTGGCACTAGCACAGGATAAATTATCAATAAATAACAATCATAATTTTAGTCTGGCCACATGGCACACCCGGCACATCTTATGCTACAGAATAGACTAAACAACACAAACTATAATACATTAATATTTACACTTAATGAAGAAAACAGGAATAAAAATGACTCTTTGTGTTGAAAGTGGCAGAGTTGAAAGTGGAGGAAAAATCATAACTTTTGGAATATCCTGATTTCTGAGCACTTGCTTTCTCACCTTGAATATCGCATTCATGTTAGCTATTGCGTTTAATTTTCTTGGTTTTCTTAGGAAAAGACACTGCTAAATTGTAGTGCAACCTTAACTAAATACTCTTAAATTGAAGTGGATTTCACTGAGGAGCCATTAATAGATTAGTCCTAAACTCAGGAGGCATTAACACGGCTCTTTTTATCTTAGGGAATCTTTAAACAAATATGTGACTCTAAATGTTCATAGGTTTACAATTACTGAACCAATTTTCATTAGACATGAATAATTTTACTTCCTCATTGATGACCTATGAAACAACCTGGTTGGGAGGGTGTAGTATTTTCCTGAGATTTGCATGCTTCAAAATTTCAATTAGGACATATGGGGAAAGTGTGCTGTATTTTTCATGCTAGCTTAACTCAAATGGTTGAACTAAGTTTATTCATGCTTTCCAAAATAATTCAATTTTGGGCTTAGAACAAGCATGGAAATTTTCAGCCTGATGGAATTTGTCTGAGAAAGTTATGAGTAACTGAAAAAGGAGAGGGTTGTATGGAAGTTGGAATTCCTCTTTAACGATAGCGGTCACTACCGGCTGGATCCCAAAGCAGTTTGAACTACATGCTCAAGTGAACAACAATGGAGGATTCTAGTAGAAAATTAATAGACTGTCAAGTACTATTTATGGTTGATGAACTGTAATTGCAGAGGAAGGCCAAATGCTAACAGTAACATGTAGCTTAACAAAGATTTATACCACGGTTATTTGGATGGTTATTCAGCTATCTTCTCAAAACTAAAAAACAAACAAACAAAAGACTCCC
The DNA here is from genome assembly GCF_002925995.2 of Terrapene triunguis. Classification (NCBI taxonomy): domain Eukaryota; kingdom Metazoa; phylum Chordata; order Testudines; family Emydidae; genus Terrapene; species Terrapene triunguis. Next base: position 9,597,698 of record NW_020664435.1, on the reverse strand, counting down.
TACACACACACTCTCATCTGAAAACATTGAGTATAACAAAGCAGCTAAACTTAATACCATTCTAGCAAACTGCAAATGACAGATTACAGTCAAGTGATGTAATGCTATGAGACCTGTTTCTGGGCAGAATTCAGTCATGCAATTGTACCCTGAAATAGCACAATTTAAAAAAAAACAAAAACAAAACCATGCTCTAGTTTCGTTCTTGCCACAAAGTGAGAGGCATATAAGAGTTTTAAAACTCTTACTTGCTACCCTTAATATGGCATCAGATGGGGACTAAGCACTGGTTTAGTGGCCTTTCTGCTGGACTTATGCAGGTTCAATTTCATGTTATGCATGCTTTATAGAATGCAGTGTCTGCTTTAGTCTACTCAGAAGGTGTATGCTTGGCAGGAAAAGCCAATACTGGCACCTCTCCTGAAGGAGTTGTGCTGCCAGAGAAGGTAGATGAAAAGAACCCCATAATGATGGGGGGGTGGAGGTTGGATCTTGTGATAGAGTGTTTACTTCACACAAGGCCTGAGCAAGTTAAAAAGGGCTGATTAACTTTATAGCCTGCACCTGGAGGAGGGCAGGGCTGGATAAAGCCTAACTGGAGATGAAGTGCATCTGGGCAAGGGTAGTCTGGTCTTGTATAAACCCAGGAAGCTGAGTACAAGAGGGGGCTGTAAGGCAGAGCTTTCCAGTTATCTTCTAGAAATAAATTATGTTGATTATGAGTAAGGTGGTGTTGAAGGGGGAGACTACACAGTCTGGCAAGAAGCTGGGGGGAGTAGCTATTGGGAGCAGAGGAAACTTAGATGTTGGTTAGGAGTTACAGAAATAAAGTATAAAGAAGCCCAAGGAAACAGTGGTAGGGACTGAGATTGAGTAGATTATGATTGCTTGGCATAGAGTCCCTGAGTTGGAATTTATAGGAACCTGGACTTACCTACTACTCTATCAGCCACTGGGTAGCACAGGGCCTGGATTTGAACTGGTAGGCTGCCTGACACGGTGTATGGACTGCTTGTCCGGTAGGACTTTGACAGCCCTGAAGAGGAGGACTAAACAGTGACTTGTCTAGAGGGCTGAGCACCATGAGTCCTAGAGAGAGAGAAAGGCACTGTGGTGTGAGCAACTGATGGAAAGGGTTGTCAGACTGGGTGAGAGTTAGTCCACAGGCACAAGGAGGTGCCCCAATGGTGAGTGCTCCTGTTACATATCTCCTTATGGGTGCACAAGTTTACATATGGTCTGGTCCTGAATTGACCCATTGGCTCTCCAAGGTTTCAATGCTTCCTCCCCAGCTATCTCTGTAAAGTTCCAAAACCTTCCCTAGTAAAGTGACTATTTCTTTGAAGCTCTCCAAATTCTGCTACACTGTTATCTGGGCCCTTTTACCCCTTCCTGGGTCTCTGATGTGGGAATGTTTGCCCCCAAAGTGATTATTCAGCTTGCTGTAGTACAGTGAGCCAATGGCAGGCTTTTTTTTAATGCTGCTCACATGAGCTCTTCAAAGGATTATTATGGTATGTACAATAGAATGAACTAAGTTCTGAAGGCTTGTTTTGGTTTTGACAGGTCAGTAAACCCAAAGCAATAGCTCCAATGCTCTGAGATGTCACAAGCCATTTCTGTGTGAATGAGTATAATACCAGAAAAAGAGGGGGCTATACTTGGCTTGATATTTCCATGGTATAGTCACTGAAAATCAAAGGAAGGGTTAAAATGGAGGAAAGCAATTGCATCAGAAATAAGTTTAATAAAGATCTTCAGAAGCAGAAGACTATGTGAGGGAAAGACCTTTAGCTACACCTTGACAGAGGTTTTTCACTGTAAATAAGATGCTTATAATGCCTTATAAGAATTTGGAAATTCAGAGTAATCTGTTTGCTCTCTTACAGGAACTTCCTCCCAGAATGCCTTTCTGGGAATGGTCCTTTAATGTGATGGAGGCAAACTGCTGCAGCCCTAAGTAGCAACTTTGTCGCTAGCTGTTCTTTCTTGCATCCCTCTCTCTTCTACTTGGTAAGTAGTCTTACTCCTGGTTCTGCTTCCCTTTCTTATTCCGGAGGAAATACCACATTCTCACACCATGTACTTGCGTGTTCATGAGGATGTAAGTGTGCTGTTTCTTGTTAGCTCTGCCTACAAAAAGCTATTGGCGTTTTCATTTATGAATTAATTACTCAAACTGTCGGTTAAGATGTAAACCAAATACATCTCCTCAATACAACAGTTATGACCCAGTTCTGAAATACGTCTCCGAGTACAACTCTCATTTACTTTAATGGAAGTTCTATATGCAGGGGCTTGCAGGACTGGGCCTTCAGGAGCACATCATGTTTTGGAATGAAGAATAATAGACATGAGACAGGAGGCATGTTTGTGGATGATGCTGTGGATTTTCTTTTTCTATTCCTGCTTTCCTCTCTCTACCACAATAAGTAAAATCTGTGGAATGCAGAGCTATGTGAAACTACTAATTTTTCACTTTGAGTACACTGAAGCCTACTTAAATTAACAAATGAATAAATAGCAAATGCATATTAAAAATGAATAATGCATAAAATGTGTGTAATAAACCATGTTGTATGCCTACCTGTGAGAGCTGCAACTTTAAAACGAATAAAATGTATCACAGGAACTTTAACATCCCTTTTATTCATTAGTGTTTTAGTGCCTCATTAATAGACTTTAGATTAGTCAGGCTGTGAAGTGTCTATTGTCAAGTACTGACAGTGCAAGAAATTGCCTTCTGTACCACTGAAGTGTCACCTGACTGTAGTTAAAAACTCATCTGCTGTTAAGGGTCATCATGAGACGGTATAAATTAACAAGGCTTTTGAAGAAGCTGAGCTGCGTTAACACTATCAATCCTGGTTCCTTGTGAGTCATGGAAATTGATTAAAAATGGTTTAATGACTCAAACTAGATGAGTCATTACTTAAAATATTACTTAAGGATTTCCCACTGTAGTCTCTGAGACCATAATGTAACTTTCCCAAGTACTCTAAAACTGGAATGTTTGACCTTCCCTGTACAGATAAGATGGCACCATGTGTTTGGAAACCATAACACTTGTGTTTTCCACTCATCCATGCAAACAAGACCAAACTGTTATAATGGTGTAGGGTTTGTTGTTTCACTGAGCTGGGGGAGCTTACTGTAATACCCTGTGCAGTTGGGTTTTGAAGTTTTTGTCTAAAATACCTTACCAAAATGAACTGTTGCCAAGATGAACAAGCCACAGAGGCTGCAACTGAAGCAATGCTAAGCATGGCTTCTCTGTGTAGGTTGAGACAAACAGTACTTGGCACCATTTTGGAAACTGGACTTAAAACCTGAGGCTCAAGAGTAGTCCTAAGCTTCAAGAAATGGACAAATCCTGGTCCTCATAGTTAATTGTCTCGGAAATGGTATCAAAACATCTTATGATGTCTCCATCTTAAAATAAATTTCTGTAGGGTGTAAATTACACAGGGGCGGCTCTATGTATTTTGCCGCCCCAAGCACGGCAGTCAGGTGGCTTTCGGCGGTGCGCCTGCGGGAGGTCCGCCTGTCCCGCGGCTTCGGTGTACCCGCCGCTGAATTGCCATGGATCGGCGGACCTCCCGCAGGCATGCCACCAAAGGCTCCCTGACTGCCGCCCCCACAGCAACCGGCAGGCCACCACCTGCGGCTTGCCGCCCCAGGCACGCGCTTGGTGCGCTGGTGCCTGGAGCTGCTCCTGAAATTACATTGTAATTGGTATGAAATGAGATTCTGAAGTACAATAATGGAATTGTTTTTTGGGGACAGTACTCTAGATTTTCTTACAAGTGTCCCTTATTGGCTGCCTGATTTCCTTTTTTTTTCTTAATTCACTGTACATTATTTCTGTATTCGTAGGACCCATAAGCTATGCCCTATGGCATTAGAAGTGACTATTGCAACTATATTAGGAGAACCCTGTAATTCCAAATGAGCATGCTGTGAATGACTTGTTGCCCTTTATTGATCAGTAATGCAACATTTCAATATGTGTCCAAATTATATAAACCACCCTGTCTATTTCAAATTCCTTTTCTCTTCTAATTATGGGAGACATACACTATAAATATCAGCTGGTACTATTGAACATGCTACATAAAAAGTTTGAACTACTATACTGTACATTTAGGGAAATCTTTAACTACAAGGATAGTTAAGTTCTGGAATAGCCTTCCATCAGAGGTCTTTAAGAACAGGTTGGACAAATACCTGTCAGGAAGAACCCTTCCAGCTCTACATTTCTATGGATGGGAGGCAATTGCCTCCCAAGTGTTTGTTCAGGGATTGCTTATCTGGATCCACTTGTGCTGCTTTCCCATTTGTTTTCCCCCCTCATAGTCCCCTATTTCCTGCATGAATGCATTCTGGCTGAAATCTTTTAACCCAATACACAATAACTTCACTTCATTGACCAAGTCACATACAATGTTCATTTAATCTAGCTTGAGATATATTTGCAACTTTCAATGTTTCTTAGTAGATTTAATATGTAACCTAAATCTCCCTTGTTGCAGATGCAACATTCTCATCAGTGCAGGTGTTATAAACTTATCAGGCTCCTCCTGGAACAACTTCACAAGCGTTTCAGACTTCTCTAAGTTGGGAAAAACAATGGAATCACAAATGACCCCTTTCTGAAACTTTGGAAAATCACCAGTGCCATAAATCCTTTTCTACACACCAACAAATACTCACATGGCTAACAGCAAAGCATTGTAGCTGTGAAATTTTTCACAAATTAGACCAATATTATACCCCTGAAAGAGCTGCTATTTTAAGTTATTTACCATTCACATATCTGTATTTCCATTTAGATATAATACCCAGTAAAGAATATGAAAGATGCAGATGAAGCCCATTACTACTTGTCCTACCTTCAGCAGATCTAGAAAAGTCTTCACATCTGTTAAGGGCTGTTATAAAGAGAAATGTGAGCAATTATCAGGTCTCCCCTCAGTCATCTTTTCTCAAGACAAGTACCTTCTGTCTTACCTTAACATTCCTGTTCACAAACTCCGGAGTATTTGTGGGGTTTTTTGCAGCTGCATCACATTGGCTCATTCAATTTGTGCTCCACTGTATTCCCCCAGATCTTTCTCAGAAGTATTACCACGTAGCCAGTGACAACCCCTCTCTCCATCTTGTAGCTGGCATTTTTTTTCTTTTCCTCCCTCCTTTGCCCTTGTCTTTATTTTTTTCCCTCCTTTCTCTCCTCTCCCCTCCCCCCCCCCCCCCCCCAACCAATTCTCCTATTTTGTCAAGGTCCTTTTGACTTCTAATCCGGTCCTCCTGGCACCCTCTCCCAGCTTGGTATCATCCACACATTTTTATAAGCATACTTTCAACTTCATTATCCAAGTCACTAATGAAACCATTGACTGGTATGGAACCCAGGACAGACTCCTGCGAGACCCCACTAGATACAGCTTCCCAGTCTGACCGCAAACCATAAGTACTCTTTGAGTAGGGTCTCACAACCATTTGTGCACCCTCCTTATAGTAATTTTACCTAGCCCATATTTCCCTAGTTTGCTTATGAGAGTGTCTTATGGGACTGCCATATCTAGATTTTTAGTAAGGCTTTTATCACTACTGCTCTTTCTCTTCTCTTCCCCCCCCCCACCCCATTCACTAGGATGGTAACCCTGTCAAAGTAGTATATTAGGTTAGTTTGGCATGACTTGTTCCTGATAAATCCATGCTGGCTATTCCTCATAACCCTGTTATCCTCTAGCTGCTTACAAATTGTTCAACAAGTTGTTCCAGTATCTTTTCCAGTATCAAAGTTAGGCTAACTGCTCTAGAATTCTCCCAGGTCCTCTTCTCCCACCCCTTTAATAATAATAATAATTAATAAAAAAAGAACTATATTTGCCCTTATGCAGCTCTTGGGACTTAATCTGTCCTCTGTAAGTTCTCAAAGGTAATTGCTAATGGTTCAGAGCTTGCTTCATCTAGTTCCTTAAGTACCCTAAAGTAAATTTCATCAGGCCTTGCTGACTTGAATACATCTATCTTATCTAAATGTTCTTTAATCTGTTCTTTCCCTATGTTGATTTGTATTTCTTACCCAACACAATTAATATTAACAAGGGGGATCTGGTCACATTTACATTTTTAGTGGAGACTGAAGCAAAATAGGCATTAAACACCTCAGTCGTCTTGGTCATCAATTAGCTCTCCTTCCCTGCTAACTGAAGGACCTACAATTTTTTTTCCCCTCTATCTTTTGCTTCTAATGTATTTAAAGAATCCCTTCTAGCAAGGGACATAAAAAAGCAACAAGGTGTAACTCATGTTTTAGCCTTTCTGACTTCTCTTCCCCCTCACGTTTGCACTATTTTGTTTCTCCTTAGCAATTTGTTCATCTTTCTACTCTTTATAGGATTGCTTTCTGAGTTTTTTTTTCAGGTAACTAAAATGCTTCTGATAGGCAGAATAGTAAAAGGCTAATATGGTACTATTAGCTCCCAGGATCATATATCCTGACTCCAAGGAGGAGGCAAGTTTGCTTTGCCAGGCTGGGAACTGGGAGATACCAGCTTTTCCTGTTACTTTAGGGTATGCTCATTTATTAGGGTTACTCTTCTGGTGGGGAGGGTTCTGTACTTCTGTCAATGTACTGCTTGTGTCACTTGTGCTCTTATACAGAGCTAATCTGAAAACTCCTGTGTACCCATGATGCAATTAATTGTCGCTCGCTCACTCCCCATTTATTGTAAACTCTGGAGCCCTCTTTCAAACCAAACTAACTTTGCTGCAAATCGAGTTACTCTGGTCGGTCTGTGTATGCAATGCTGCTATGGCACTCTTCCAGCAGCTATCCAATATGGCTTTGTGGGTGACTATTACTGACTTGTGTGCCCTCTCCTCCTCTGGCATCACATTGACCAGATGTCCCCTTGCTGGTGCCAGATTGTCTACTTGCTCTTGGATTCCAGTTATCACAATAGCTGTGATATTACACCAGAAGACCTATAACATGCCTTGGGCAGCCACTTGAAGCTGTGCTGAGATTTCATAATCTAGGGGGAAGTGTTGGTACAGGTAGATCTTGTGGCCAGTCCCCAGAATAAAGATCTTTTTATGGATGTTACAAAGCAGATGCCCATGAGGTGCCATGACCAGGATGCTGAACAGTGCTGGATAATGAGCAAGCAGCTCAGGAGGACTTGTGTTCAAACCCTGGATGCCAGGAAAAAATCCCACAACCTACCCATATTTTGAGGAGCTGGATGGGATTTTATATACCTATGCTGTCAGCAGGCACTCTATGGTTGTGAGCCACTACCTCAGGGCAGACACCCCAAACTGGTGGAATGTTCCATAATTAGATTTCACCAAGCCAGTAACAAATGTGAACTCCTGAAATACTGCAATAGTCTTATAATGGAGTCACAGGAAGTCCCCTTGGACATTCCAGTCTGTGATAAATGGTTGGTCACACCAAAAATCACAAATATTTCAGGTTACACTCAGTCCTGAGAGACCAGTCACTCACCCAGATTTGGCTACCAGTGGAAGATCTAAGATACAATTCTATAGTAAACTAAAGGATTATTAGCTAGGAAAAATAAACTAGTTATTGAGCGGTAAAAGCAGATAAAATGTGTGTACATGTGATTCATCGGGGAACTACATCTCTGCTACCAGTCTCTAGTAATCTGCCCATGTCCCCAAAATCTTTCAGGGCTACCCCAAGTAGCTCTAGGGATCTGTCTTGTTCAGTTATTCTGCCCTATTAGAATCAAGGCAGTCCAAAGATGAATTCTTAACTGTCCATACTTATAGCTGCTTCTCACAGAAATCAAGCCAAGTTCACTTCCCACGTGGGCTCTTTCCTGGAGGGCAGAGAGAGGAATGCATTTAGAGCATTTGAGCTCTTATCACACAATGACCACTTGCCTTCAAATGCACAAGAATTAGCACTTTAACATGGAAGTCTTTCACTTGCATGATACAAGGCTTTCTCCTTTGAGGGGTTATTTAGTTGCAGGGGTGTATTTATGATGTAAATGTTTGCTATTACATTCTAACAGGATATACATTTCCAACAGGCTACAGATAAGTGAAAACAATGCATGCAGCATTGCACTGATTTTCATGACATTTTAAACATTCACTTTGATCTATACAATACACAAGTGAATTCATCTGGCTTCCACCTGAGTTTGTTCTCAGTTGACTCCTTGACATTGGCAGACCAAGTGGCAGCTCTGGCCAGAGTCACAATGTGACCAACCAACCCAAGAAGCTTGTGGGGCCTGCTGTCTCTCCTCCCTTGCCCCTAGCCATAAGTGTCCTGAATCTCATCCCTTCTCCCTGAATGGCGATGAGATCCAGGGTCTCTGTGCAGCTACCAAGTTACTATTCAAGGCTGACCAGCAAGACTCCTAGGAAGACAAACCTGAGGAGTCAAGGGGAGTCATGGCCCCAAAAAGCCAACATCTGTTCAGGGCTCAGGACCCTGATGCTGGCCAGGTAGAAGGAGAGCTGTCCTGCAGCAACCAACCCAATTCCTGAGCAGCAACCTAGACTAGGACTGAGAAGGTGGCTCCTCTAGAAGGAACCTCAGAAGGTAAGTCATCTTAGAATTTGTTTAATAAAAATCTAAGTTTGAATTTTATTGTGCTATCCTGCTGTGCTAGCTTCTGTTGCAAGTACCCTACCACCATTGTTGGTGGATGTGAGGATGCTCTCTGTTCACCCCCTTCTGCCCTCCTGCCTACACTCTTCCAAAATGGCAGCTTCTCCAGCTGGGCAATGAGCCTGAGACAGAGGCCAAAGCCTTGATTACTAGCTGTTCTCAGGCCCATGCTGTAGAAGGCCCTGCCCATATTTTTCTTTCCCTTCCCTCCGCTGTCCTGCCTGGCAAACTCCCCCAACCCCATTCACTACCACCTCATTAGTGGCATGGTGCAGCCTCAGGGGGTACCCAGGGCTGTGATGCACTCTGCTATCATTTGTATTTAGCATCAGTCTTGGGAGAGTTTGTGCAGGCGCAGACCTCTCAGTCTATACAGTCTCTGCTGTCCTTGAAGTTAGCACTAGGTATGCTCCATCTCCTGAGTCCTTCAAGCATTCTCCTGGAGTGTCCAGCTGCTGTTCCACAGGTTGCTCACATGTCCACCATTCCTAAAGGAACATGTCATCCCAGCTTACCAGTTTTACCTCCCCATCATCGCTGTGCTCCTCGCCCAGCACTTGAATTTCTTTATAGTGAAAAGATGTGTACGTTTATTGAACAAAGAATAGATTCAAATGATGGTACGTAGGTAGAAGTATTGGTAACACAGTAAACACATAACATGCCTTTTAGAGCTTGGGCCCCTAACAGGACAAGGTCCTGCCTCATAAAGGTTAAATCACCTAAAGTCTCTCCCAGCATATAACAGCCACCCTCACTGTCATCCTCCTTTTTCATAAGACAAGCATCCTGGCAGCTTGTCTTCTAGGTGACTTCTCTGCCTCCTAGTCACCTGCCTCAATGTAATGTTCTGATGGGGTAGTTAGCCTCTAAAGGCAGTAGGACCTACTGGCCAGCCCATTCTCCTATGTGGCATGGCCCATTAAGCACGTGAAAGGTGTAATATATGGACCTAAGGGCAATGGGGGGTGGGGGAGAGAGAGAGCCTGGGAATGAATGACATTTGGGAGGAAATCCTGTCACTGTATTTCTAAGGGCCTGGAGCCCTGAGCCATGTAAAGAAGGTAGGGCAAGGCTCCTCTCTCCCACCAGCCAACTGGCAATGAGCTGAGAGAAGCAGACCAGCATAAATGCTGTCTGCTCCCTCATAGCAAGCCAGATGCCTGCAGACATTGGAGAGAGTAAAAATGTTCCTTCAGTGCCCTGATTTAGTAGGGAGAGGGTGAGAGTAGGGGAGGGTCTACCTGCTGAGTCTCTCAGCCTGAGGGTGAAAGGACACTTGGGAGGAAAGGGCCAGCTAGAAGAGAAACTACTGGAGGCTCTACAGCTGGTCTAAGGCACAACTCCAGCTCTAACAAGGAGCACTAGGGGAGAAGACTATCCAAAGTACAAACCAGCTCTGTGAGAAGGGCTGGGGCTTCCTGAACAGGGGAAGGGAACTGATCAGGACACTTACATGGATCCAGAGTGGACATGAACTTGAGTGGCTAAATAAAATGAATAAGTAGACCTCATAAAGCAGGGGATTGGGAAGGAACTGGCCTGATCTGGGTAACTGTATTCAGTGTCCCTTGGGTCCTTTCAGACAATGCTCATGAAGGGCCACAAGGGGCATGGTGGAGAGGCTCACCCCAGGATAGTCACCCAGTCAAGACAGCCTATAGGGGATTACTATACAGCTTGCCCCGATATTCATCCTGCTAACCCCTCTGACGTTATAGAAGCACTGGAAAGCCAGTCCAGGAACATATGTTTCAGGCTGGGGATGGGAATTATTTCCAAACCCCTTACCTCCATGAGTCGCCAAGGCACAACTACAAAGCCAAACAGCATGTATGCATGGACAAAAATCCCAATGCCCTTGTCACTTACCATTTCCAAGGTTCCACCCAGACTGGGATTGGTCTCAGGAAGGGAAATGCATGTAAAAATACTATCTCAGCCTCCCTAGACTATAAACAGTAACTGCTTGTCACTTTTTTTAATACCCCCACAGCTACAGCACCTATACCAGCCAGACCCTCGAGGACAGGACCTTTATTTCTAGATGAGTGGCTGGAAAACCTGATGGGGAGAAAATGGGAAAACTCCAGGATGGAATGTATTGCGGATGTCATTAGTCTACCCACAAAATGCAGAGAGGTGGAGCCTGTATCTGAAGGCTGAGAGGGAATCCAACAAGGAGCCTGTGGCTCAGAGAAACTGTGTTTTACTTATGCTAACCTGCTTAAGCCAATGTCTTAAAAGCATTCTAGGGAGACAGGTGCCAGGGAAAAATGTTGCCATGGCCAAAGACCGTATGGGAAAAAGACAGGGAGCTGAAGAGGCAACACAAAATCCAAATGCCCTGTTGCAGCTTGTGGTGGTGGTGGTTAGAGCAGCAGGCAATGCAGTACAACAAACCAACCCCCAGCCATGTTATGCAGCCCTGGACAATATGGGCTACTGAGAACAATTCCTCCTTGCTATACCCCTGCAGTACTGTTCCCAAGCCCAAGATCTTTAAGCCCCTGGCATTGTGCTCCATGTTGCACGGTGCTATCTTGTTTCATTACTGCTTTAATGAAAGGGCTCTTTGTAGTTGACTTATGAAACAATATATTAAAAGCCCTTGTTTCATTTTTTCTATTGAAGGTTCATTTGTTTGTTACATAATTGTTAAACTTTAAAATTTCATTCATTAGGAGTTGACAGTTCATATTACACAGAAAATAATTGCTTGCACTAATTCATAAGGTTTTACAAACACACGTAGGCAATCCCTACAACACCTATCTTCCTCTGCCCATAAATCTGCCATGGTGGTCTGCAAGCCCTTGGAACACTGGAGTGGTGACTTTTTTCCATTTATGAACTGAGTTTTGCTGGTGGAGGGACAAAGTATAGGCACAGAGGTCCCATCAGTTGTCCAATACAGTTTGGGAGCCCCATCGTGCAAAGCCATCAATAACCACTGGAGCATTGCCAAGCTTTTTAACCCAGTACAGCCATATCTTTTTCCATGGCAACACACATCTCTATGACAATGGTTGATGATAAGCCAACTTGGCATGGGGAGATGGACTGGAAACATTGTGGGGTGGCCATCTTCCAAATGGCAGTTGTGACCTGCTTGCCCATGTATAGGGCACCACACATTGGTATGCTGCCACTGTAGCTTTGGGATTAGTTCAGCCCACATCTCCAAAAAGTTTGCCTTCCCTATCCTGAAATTCTCTTGCTATTGCTGGTCATCCTGGCTCTGTCGACCAATTATTTCCCACCAATCTGTGCTGGTTTCTGGAGCCCTGAAACAGCCCTGCACTCTGTGAAGCTGCTCTAGGAACCAGTTCTCTATCCTCAATTGTTTGGTGTCTTCCTCATCTGTGTCCTATTGTATAGCTGCTGCTGTCACATCTTGGTGGTGCAGCAAGCAAAGCGCCAAGTCAAATTCATCCCACTTTGAGTGATGAAGTACTTAGAGGCTGCTTGGGCTGTATTAGAGGTTACCGCTATGATGGCACAGAGCATTGCAGCTGCCAACAATTCAGAAATGGTGGTAGCCTGCCTGTAAAGGAAGTATGGAGTGGACACAGATGGGTCATGGGATTTAAAAAAAAAAGTGAACTAGGCTGGTTTCTGCTATACGTCCCACTGCTTACAGCAATAAATAAATAAATAAATAAAATCCCAGAGTGCACACTGCTTAGCAGTAAAGCAAAGGAGTGTGGGCTGCCTTCTGACACCACCATGCCTTTAGTTTGCAGCAGACTGCTGTTGTGTGTATACAGTGATGTGTATTGACAAAGGGCACACTTTCCTATATGTGCTTTTACTACAGCTTGTGTACTGTGCGTTACCTGATGCTCAGTAAAAAGCTGTAGATTAACTCCCTTAACATGTGCAAATGAGCCCATAGGATAGATAGTCCCTGTCCTAAGGGCTCTCAATCTTTTTATGTGTGCCTTGCATAATGGGGCCTTGATTGAGGGCCCTAGATACTGTTGCAATACAAATAAATAATAGTAATTATAACAAAGTGAGATGTTGGTGTTCAGATTCTAGATGGGATAAGTGCCAAAATATCATATTAGGCTGTTCTCATAACACTTTCCACAATGTTGGAACTCAAAGTGCCAGAAATTTAATGAGAGTCTATTACTAGAAGATTTCAACCTGATTTTGAACACTAAGGTTCAGAGAATCTTTGAACAAACATTTGAGCTAGTACAAACAAAGTTTAGTTACCCAACTTTTGAGGTTCATCTATCCCTAATCTTAATATGGAAAAAAACCCGCTTTCATGCCATTACTGGCAGTTTTCCAGTTGCACCTGAACTGAACTTCATTGACTGTATACAAGTTATACCCTGAAAAAGGTTGCTTGAGAGACTTCTAAGTTCTACAGTTGCCCAAAGAACAAAAACTATGGTGTCTCTTTCATGGAGACCAGCCCACTGGACAATGCATGGAAATTTTCCAAAGCACCAATGCGAGCTAGGCACCTAACTCACTTAGGTGTTTTTCAAAACTCCACCCCAAATAAATTAGTTGCCTCTTTTCTTCTTGGTGAAAAGCATTTTACCTTTCTTTATATGGACCTATTTTAATCTCTTGTTTTTTCAGGGTTATTGATGCTACTTTTAGAGTATTGATTTCTTTGGACATCACTGACAATTCACTTGATTCCTCCTTCCCAACATCTCCCAAAATCTTCCCCCCACGAAGTCAGTTTTGGGAAATGAATGAAAGGAGGAAGGCTTAATAAGCATAGGTTTGGAAAACACCTGAATAGTTAAAAAAAAAAAAAAGTAAAGAAGAAGAAAGCAAACTTAATTGGAATTTTCTCAAAAAGTGAATCTTTGGGTTTCAAAATGGTCAGTTTCTGATCTCTCAAGGACATGGAATCAGAACTCATAAAATTAAGGGGAGGATAGCTAGATTAAATCAGTCATGTGGATAATGTAAGACAATGACTGTATTTTCAGGACTGATATTCACACTAGACATATGGTCAAATTACTTGATTCTTATTGATCCCTAAACACATTGTATTATTGCAATATATTAGCAGATACCTCCTTAAAAAGGTGATGGGTACAGTTGGTTAGGTTTTCTTAACCACTAATAGGGTTGGCCACATCATTAAACCTGATTAGGAAGGCTGGGCAAAATGAAAAACTTAGTTGCCATCCACTAACCTTGTCCAAATCAATGAGTCTATGAAGAAGAGGCCTGGAAAAAGAAAATAAGTGAAAAAATTGAAAAATGATTAAGAATGGTAGTGTTGCCACATGTTATGAATAAGCAAAGCTTAAAAATATTTACAAGAGGAAACTGCATTACAGAGCATGCATTTGTTCTGCTGAGTTTCAGCAAAGCTAATAATGAATCAACACATACTTAATGTTTACACTCCATTAAGCGTAGCAGTAGTCAGTGCTATTGTTTCATGTAGACCCAGACATATCATTTGGTAGAAGTCTAATGTACCTCACTTCATAGCTCCTTTCTTTTCCTTTTTTAATTTCAAATGGAATTTCAAGTGAATAAATTAGTGAATTTATCATTTTCTCTATAATGGTGTCATATGGACAGTTTGATGAAATAGCTCATTATAGTCAATGAAGTGAAATATGAGCGCCATCAGCACATTTTCATCAAACAGGGTTATGGAAATTGGTTTGCTGTTATTAAGGACTGTGGAATCCAAAAATAAAATTAAGCAAGCTATTAGATGATAAATTTAGGGAGTGTCCCAACTGAGTTGGAACACAATAGCCACTGTGAAAAACAGAAGTCTACTGTATGTCAAAATTAACTGAGAAGCCTCAATATTAGTTGTTCATCGTGCATATTAGAGATGAAATTTAATTCAGATGCCTATACTCCCTTGGTGTATGTAAATACCACATGCAACTCAATCATAGTACAAGCAAAGTATGGGGGCAAATGTTTGCTACTCCTTAATGATTGCCACAGTTTGAAACAGAAATAATTTCATTAATCTTCAGTATCTGCCCTGCTATGGACTGAGTCCAGGAGTCCAGAGGCAAATTCCCCACTGAAGTCATGCCCTTCACTGATAAAGTTGTCAGAGTCAGAACAGCAGGATCAGACCTTATGATAGCATGGAGGAGGGAAAGCCCTCCACAGAAAGTCAAGAAGAACAGATAAGAGGAGACCTGTGTATAAGGCAAACTGACCTGTGGACTCTCTTTCACTGTTTGATCCTCCAACTAACCCAACCTCTAAGGTATCACCACACAGTGTTATCATATGACAAAACTACTTGTAGGACTGCTTCCAAACAGCACCAGCACTACCTGTGTTTCATGACCTAGGGATTTCCTCCTTTCCCTGTTGTGAGTATTAGCAGTTAGTAACAAAGGCTTTCTCAGGATTTAGCCTGGTTAGATCTGTTGCTCTATAGGAAGATGAGATGCCATTTCTGAAGCACTGCAGTTTGTAAATGATGTTTTAAATGAAAATTTCTGCTTCTTGCACACAAAGAGGGTCCAAGCTTGCTATCCATACTCGGGAAAAATGTCAACTTTAGGATTGGGGACAGAGGATATAGCCAGTGCAATGAATTCATTGCTATTATAAAAGCAATATTATTGTTACAACACTTAGCTGAGACACAGAAAGATCCACCAAACCCAGAATTCTTAGACCAAAACAAATCTGGGCATGGAGCTGTTCTTTTAAAAATAAAATTTATTTTGTTCCTTTTATTCTCCATTAAAGAGTCTCTCTCCTCCCTCTGCTACCTGCAACAGATGAAGCAGTAAGAAGAAATACCCTTTCTCACATAATTATCACCAAGCCCAAGCCCAAAACTTGCTTTAGAAAATCAAAAATTAAAATTTTAAAACTGCTCTCTCTTAGTTAGTCTAAGGTGTTTAGCAAGCTTTCAAAGATCTTAAAGGATTTTTGTTTGTTTTGCCCGAAGTTACAGAAGCAATATTGTTTATGTGAGCGTCAAGCTGAATTAGAAAAATAACTTACCTTCATTAAGGATTAAATTCAACTACATAAGCCTAGGAGCTAAAATCCTCTTGTTCAGGGGTTCTCAAACTGGGGATTGGGACCCCTCAGGGGGTCATGAGGTTATTACATGGTGGGTCGCGAGCTGTGAACCTCCACTCCAAACCCCGCTTTGCCTCCAGCATTTATAACGGTGTTAAATATATTAAAAAGTGTTTTTAATTTATAAGGAGGTTGCACTAGGAGGCTTGCTGTGTGAAAGGGGTCACCAGTAAAAAAGTTTGAGAGCCACTGCTCTTGTTAATCTAAGAACGCCACTCTTACAATATATTGAGCAGCCACATGGGTAACCACTAAAACACAAGATAGAAGCATTGTGTCATCAAAACACTCCCATTGACCACACCTATCCTCTGGGCAGGTTACCTAGCAAGTACTGAGAGCTGATTTAAACTTTTGGTGGGTGTCACGTACACTATGGGCAGTTCTATGTGTTACCCTGGATTTGAGGGGTCTGTATACCCCAAAATGTGATCAAGCTAATTGTAACCATATGATGTGCATTCAGCCACCATGAATTAATAAAATAGAACACCAAATAGTTAAAGGTTAATTAGAAAGCAGGCTTTTAGCTGGCAATTTCTGCTAATCAGAATGGGAGGAGGAGAGAGAAAAGTAAATAGAGTGAGAGAAGATAAGAGGATGGAAACCTTGAGTCTAGACGCTTCTGATATTAGAAGTTTATTGAAAGTTAGGAAAAGTGATGATTTAGTAGGGGTCATTATGACCTACATGTTTTGTAGAAGTTAGTTATAAAAGACTAGCTAATATAGTGTACTTTGGAGTAGTCCTCTGAAGCCATCTTGAGAGACATTTTTCCTGACACCTTTTTTCCCGAGTGGGAACTGGGAACTGGCCAGTGTGTACCTGCTGTTAATTACTCAGTATAGTTCCAGATTGTAGGTAAATATCTGGGATTTTCTAAACCTATTGATTATGTCTGCTTGTGCTTAAATCTAATAAACTGCAGTTTTAGATAGAGCATGCTTAGGGGATGTCTACACTACGGGATTAATCCGAATTTACAGAATTCGAATTTTGGAAACAGATTGTATAAAGTCGAATGTATGCAGCCACACTAAGCACATTAATTTGGCGGTGTGCATCCATGTACCGGGGCTAGCGTCGATTTCCGGAGCGTTGAACTGTGGGTAGTTATCCCATAGCTATCCCATAGTTCCTGCAGTCTCCCCCGCCCATTGGAATTGTGGGTTGAGATCTCAGTGCCTGATGGGGAAAAACATTGTCGCAGGTTGTTCTGGGTACAGCCTCACCCCTCCCTCCATGAAAGCAATGGCAGACAACCGTTTCACGCCTTTTTTCCTGGGTGAACACAGCAGACGCCATACCATGGCAAGCATGGAGCCCGCTCAGCTCAAGACAGCAGTCATGAACATTGTAAACACCTCGCGCATTATCGTGCAGTTTATGCTGAACCAGGACCAGAAAAACGAGGCAAGGAGGAGGCGGCGACGGCAGCGCGGCGACGAGAGTGATGAGGACATGGACATAGACACAGAATTCTCTCAAACCGCGGGTCCCGGCGCTTTGGAGATCATGTTGTTGATAGGGCAGGTTCTATCCGTGGAACGCCAATTCTGGGCCCGGGAAACAAGCACAGACTGGTGGGATCGCATAGTGTTGCAGGTGTGGGACGATTCCCAGTGGCAGCGAAACTTTCGCATGCATAAGGGCACTTTCATGGAACTTTGTCACTTGCTTTCCCCTGCCCTGAAGCACCAGAATACCAGGATGAGAGCAGCCCTCACAGTTGAGAAGCGAGTGGCGATAGCCCTGTGGAAGCTTGCAACGCCAGATAGCTACCGGTCAGTCGGGAATCAATTTGGAGTGGGCAAATCTACTGTGGGGGCTGCTGTCATGCAAGTAGCCAAAGCAATCATTGAGCTGCCGCTACGAAAGTAGTGACTCTGGGAAATGTGCAGGCCATAGTGGATGGCTTTGCTGCAATGGGATTCCCTAACTGTGGTGGGGTGATAGATGGAACCCATATACCTATCTTGGCACCGGAGCACCAGGGTACCCAGTACATAAACCGCAAGGGTTATTTTTCAATGGTGCTGCAAGCACTGGTGGATCACAGGGGACGTTTCACCAACATCAACGTGGGCTGGCCGGGAAGGGTTCATGACGCTCGCGTCTTCAGGAACACTACTCTGTTTAAACGGCTGCAGCAAGGGACTTACTTCCCGGACCAGAAAATAACCGTTGGGGATGTTGAAATGCCTATAGTTATCCTTGGGGACCCAGCCTACCCCTTAATGCCATGGCTCATGAAGCCATACACAGGCAGCCTGGACAGGAGTCAGGAGCTGTTCAACTACAGGCTGAGCAAGTGCAGAATGGTGGTGGAATGTGCATTTGGCCGTTTAAAAGGTCGCTGGTGCACTTTACTGACTCGCTCAGACCTCAGCCAAACCAATATCCCCATTGTTATTGTTGCTTGCTGTGTGCTCCACAATCTCTGTGAGAGTAAGGGGGAGACCTTTATGGCGGGGTGGGAGGCTGAGGCAAATCGCCTGGCTGCTGATTACGCGCAGCCAGACACCAGGGTAATTAGAAGAGCACACCAGGAAGCGCGGTGCATCAGAGAAGCTTTGAAAACCAGTTTCATGACTGGCCAGGCTACCGTGTGAAAGTTCTGTTTGTTTCTCCTTGATGAAAACCCGCCCCCTTTATTGACTCATTCTCTGTAGGAAACCCACCCTCCCCCTTCGATCACAGCTTGCTTTCAAAGGAAATAAAGTCACTATCATTTAAAAATCATGTATTCTTTATTAATTGATTATAAAAAGAGGGAGAGAACTGAGAAGGTAGCCCAGGTGGGGTTTGGGAGGAGGATCGGAGGGAAGGAAAAGGCCACTAAAAAAAGGTTAAAATAATGACAGCCTTTTGCTTGGGCTGTCCACTGGGGTGGAATGGGAGGGTGCACGGAGCCTCCCCCCCGGCTTTCTTACACGTCTGGGTGAGGAGGCTATGGAACATGGTGAGGGGGGAGGGTGGTTATACAGGGGCTGCAGTGGCAGTCTGTGATCCTGCTGCCATTCCTGAAGCTCCACCAGACGCCGGAGCATGTCTCTTTGCTCACGCAGCAGCCCCAGTGTTGCATCCTGCCTCCTCTTCCTCTGCCACCTCTGCCACCTTGAGCATCTCTCCTCTCCTCACGTTGGTCCCTTCTGTCCTCACGTTGGTCCCTCATGTCCTCACGTTTGTCCCTCCTGTCCTCACATTCACTGGCATCTTTCCTATACTTTGAAACCGTGTCCTTCCACTCATTTAGATGAGCTCTTTCATTGCGAGTGGATTCCATGATTTCCGCGAACTTCTCATCTCGCGTTCTCTTTTTCCGACGCCTTATCTGAGATAGCCTTCGGGACGGAGGAGGGAGGCTTGAAAAATTTGCAGCTGCTGGAGGGAGGGAAAAAAGGAGAGAATTTTTTAAAAAGATACATTTTACAGAACAATGCTTATACTCTTTCACGGTGAACAACACTATTCACATTACATAGCACATGTGATTTCTGTGCAAGGTCGCATTTTGCCTCTTAATATTGAGTGCCTGTGGCTTTGCTGCTAGAGATCAGAGACGCAGGTCCGGGCAACAGAATTTGGCTTGCATGCGGCCACGGTAAGCCATTGTCTTTCGGCTTCTGCGCCCTCCTTTCCCACATACCAAGCAAAGCTCGTTGAATGCTGCAGTTTTCCTGTTAACCTTCAGCAGCAGAAAACAAACTAACTCCTCCCCCATCCAATTCTCTGAGATGATCGCTTTATCCCTCCCCCCCACCGCGTGGCTGGTATCAGGGAAGATCCCTGCTAGCCACACGTGAAAAGCTCAGCGCCACTCCCCCGCCCCCCGCGCTTGGCTTACTACAGGGAAGGATTTCTTTTCAGCCACCTGTATCCCCTTAATTAAATTCCCGTATTTCAACCAGGTTACCATGAGCGATATCACTCTCCTGAGGATTATACAGCGAGATAAAGAACGGATGTTGCTTGAATGCCAGCAAACACTGGGACCATACGCTGCCAGGCTTTGTCATGCAATGATACCAGATTACTTGCTACTAGCATGGCATGGTCAAGTGTCCTACCATGGAGGACGGAATAAGGCTGCACTGCCCAGAAACCTTCTGCAAAGGCTTTTGGAGTACCTCCAGGAGAGCTTCATGGAGATGTCCCTGGAGGATTTCCGCTCCATCCCCAGACACGTTAACAGACTTTTCCAGTAGCTGTACTGGCCGCGAATGCATCCCAAGTCCTCAGGGCAAATTAATCATTAAAAAACGCTTGTTTTTAAACCATGTTTTATATTTTAAAAGGTAAACTCACCTGAGGTCCCTTCCATGGGGTCATGGTCTTGGCTACTGGCTTGGGAGGCTTGGGAGGGTACTTCAGTCAGGCTGAGAAAAAGCTCCTGGCTGTTGGGGAGAACGGAGTGCTGGGTGCTCTCTGCAAGCTCGTCCTCCTCGTCCTCCTCCTTCTCTTCCCCGTCCGCAGAATCCTCAGGTGTGGCTGATGAGATTACCCCCACCTTGGAATCCACGGTCAAAGGTGGGGTAGTGGTGGTGGCCCCCCCTAGAATTGCATGCAGCTCAGCGTAGAAGCGGCATGTCTGCCGCTCTGACCCGGAGCGACCGTTTGCCTCCTTTGTTTTCTGATAGGCTTGTCTGAGCTCCTTGACTTTCACGCGGCACTGCTCTGAGTCCCTATTGTGGCCTCTCTCCATCATGCCCTTGGAGATTTTTTCAAAAGTTTTGGCATTTTGTCTTTTCGAACGAAGTTCTGCTAGCACTGAATCCTCTCCCCATATAGCGATCAGATCCAGTACCTCCCATATGGTCCATGCTGGTGTTCTTTTTCGATTATCAGCCTGCATGGTTACCTGTGCTGATGAGCTCTCTGTGGTCACCTGTGCTCTCCTGTGCTGGCCAAACAGGAAATGAAATTCAAATGTTCGCGGGGCTTTTCCTGTCTACCTGGCCAGTGCATCTGAGTTCAGATTGCTGTCCTGAGCGGTCACAATGGAGCACTGTGGGATAGCTCCCGGAGGCCAATACCATCGAATTGTGGCCACACTAACGCTAATTCAAAATGACAATATCGATTTCGGCGCTACTCCGCTCGTTGGGGAGGAGTACAGAAATCGATTTTAAGAGCCCTTTATTTAGAAAGAAATGGCTTCGTTGTGTGGACGAGTGCAGGGTTAATTCGATTTAACGCTGCTAAATTCGAATTAAACTCATAGTGTAGACCAGGCCTTACTTGCATTAATCTTTTATCAGACGGAATTGCTGTGTTCCCATTGATTTATTCCTGACTGCCTGGAGTGAAACATTTAGTTGCCCCTTCTGCGGGTTCCGAAAACTCTGGGTAACATGTGCTACAAAGTTTTGTCAGCATAACTTTGTTAATCAGTGTGTGAAAAAACCACACTGCCTAGTTACATAGCTATGCCGGCAAACCCCGCAGTGTAAACACAATTATGCAGACAGAAGAATGCTCCTGTTATCTTAGCTAATGTTGTTTAGGATGTGGTGTAGCTATGCCAGCAGAACTCCTCCGTCAGCATACATTGCATCTACGCTACAAGACTCTGCTGGTGTGACACTGACAGAGTGGTCAACTTGTGTGTGACCCATAACAACTTAACAGGAGGTATTGAAATGGTAAACAGGGCCATTCCTTATAGATAGTTATCAAAGCCATGTTAAGTAGACTAGAATCCTTGTTATGTTGGCTTGTACTGTTAGAGAATCAAGAGTAGATACTAATTGTATTTGTCTGTGTTTAACTGTATCTGGTTAAAAGTTTAACAGTATGATCTAATTAGCTTGTAGATGCTAAACTTCTGTTCCTGTCTATAGTGATTCATTATTATATTCTATTGATTCAGAGATCAAAAGTGAATATTATCATTTAGATGGGACTTATGGTGTAATAATATTATTGTCCTCCTTTCTCTTTGAAACTTGTAAATTCCACATAGTAAACTACTTGTGAACTGTTTGAATGGTTAATTACCTTATCCAAATTAATACAAATAATTACCGGTGTATACCTAGGAAACAGAGATTAGCTTCAAAGCAACAATGTACATAACCTATTCTTCAGCCAAGGAAGGCCTGCTGAGATGATGGCTGCCTTTAGCTATAAAGGAAGTCCTGGGCCTGGTCCTTTTTTAAATCTCAGATTTGCTTAAACTTTGACAGGGAAAGTCTAAGCCCATAAAACTGAGGTCTCCAGGTTACTCTGGATCCATCCTGAAATTCACATGGAAGAATTTGAACAAACTCTGCACATGGACTGCCTATTGGACTATAACCTTTTAAATTGATTCCAGAATGACTTTTACAAATCAGCAGCCTCATCATCTCTGCTATGAAACTGACTTCTAAACTTTACTCATATCTGTATGTATATTGATCTCTTGACCATAGCAACTCTTTCTTTTTTCTTTTTATTAATAAATCTTAGATTTAGTTACTAAGGATTGGCTGTAAGCATGTATTTGTGTGAGATCTGAAATATCCATTGACCTGGTGGGTAGTGTGTCTGATCTCTTGGGATTGGTAGAACTTTATATATGGTGAATAAGGTTTTTAGTAGCCTCTCACTATATTAGACTTGGTTGTCTGGGTGGGAGCCAAAGGCTGGATTGCTTGAAGGGGACTGCATCTTGGCTTCTTGGTAACCAGTGAGGTATTACAGAGGCTGTTTGGTTACTGGCTTGGTGAATCTGATTATAGAATAAAACACCAGTTATGGGGATTGTTTGCCCTATTCCTTGCAGTTTGCCCTGAGTAAGCATTCTCAGTGTGGCCCCTTCAGGCACCGCTGTCACAGCTGGTATAGCTATACTGGCAAAGCAGTTGTAGTATAGATAAAGCCTAGGTTTTACCATCAGAACAAACTGAAATAGCTGGCATCAGAACTACACATTTAGGCCTGATCCTGCACTGAGAACTGTGCATGAATAGCCCTGCTCCTGCATGGATCACCAGAGACTTCATTTGAGCTCTGTACAGACAACAGGGTGCGCCTGCACTGTTCTCGACGTAGTATCAGAGCCTAATACCACAGGAAGTAGTTCTTTAACCAGTGGAAAGCCTTAAGAGACTTCCCTCTATGGTTGTGTCTACTCTATGAGCAAGGGATGGGATTCCTAGCTTGTGTAGACATACTAGCTTTCATTCACCTAGTAGGGTAGCAATGGCAACACAGGCAGTGATGAGTGGTGGCAGAGGCTAGCCGACCTGAGTACAAACCTGCCTGAACCCTGTGGGAATGTACTAGGAATGGCTAGCCCATGCTTCTGCTTGCTGCTGCCCATACTACCAAAACTACATTACTATTGAGCTAACACGAGTATGCTTATGCCAGCTGGGAATCACACCCCCAGCTCAAAGTGTATCTATATCCTTGATTTCAAACCATTTGAGGGACTAAGTGGTAAAACAATGCCCCCACCCATATTCATAAGTACCTGGTATCAAAAATAATTGATCAAAGATGTAAATAGAAGAGCTGAAAGTACCATGTGTTTTTTACTGTTAAATTTCAGTTAACAAGCAACAATCAAATTAATAGAGCAAAAGTCATGCATTAAATAAACTTTTTTCTTAACATAGCATCAACATTAAACTTTAGTCTTGGATCTTTTACTGGCATTTAACCTTTAAATTGGTTAAATTACTATTAGTCTTTACTTTCTATGTACAATGCAAATTGCTCCAGTTTCCATTTATTCATGTTACTTTTTTACTTATTACTGTTCTAATTTTACTCCTTATCTAGCTTGGGAATGAATTCTGAGTGCCTTCATAATGACGTTATACAGACTAAACACTTCAGGGCATCCAAATACCAATTTCATGAGACATTTTCTGGAGGTATCGTAAGTGGTAAAGTTCTCCTATGTGAAATGAGAGGCGACAGCCTAAATTGTAACAGGCAGGAACTTCAAAGAATGATCACAGTTACTAAAGCTAGGAGGCTGCCTCACTTGTTATTGCATAGGGCATGGGTTTGCTGTTTTACTTGTCTTCAACTGAAGGTTATTATCATAAGTGAATTCAGAGTCATGGCTGTGACTCAGTCTCTAATAGGTTCTAATAAAGCAAACCACCCCCACTGCCTTTAGAATTATGCATGTTTAACATTCTCTCCTCAGCTGAGTCACAGGATTTACCTAATTTTGGAGATGAAATTAAATTTTAATTTTGAGATGGCATTTCCCACACGGGAGATGAGTGTATAAATAGGATAAAACTCTAACGGATGGGAACCGTTTGCCTTTTGACTGCTATACCATTGAATTGAATTATGTAATGGTTCAAAACCATTGAAAAGAAAGGAAGGTTTCTCATTTTGGGATGTCATACCTCTGTGAATAATGCCAAGCTAATGTATAACTCTGAGATGACATTTTCAGATGCAGGAGCATTATTTTTTCATGTTCACAAGCATGCTTAGTGTTAAACAAAAAACTTGAGTGGTCTTCACCTCAAAGAGCTTTCAGTCTTAATGGTGGACTAGACAGACAAGTGAGGGTATAAGGCAGGAAGGGTGAAATCCTGACCCGGTGGAAGTCTATGGGACTTTGATTGTTGGCTTCAAAGGGGTCAGGATTTCATCCTGGGAAAGGGAGGAGATAAGTTTCAGAGGATGTAAGTTGTGCAGTTACTGAGCTTAGGCATACTTAAGTCTAGTCAGTTCTAAGTATTTTTAATGCTCACTTTTGGTAGATGGTGCTGCAAAAATGAATTTTTAGAAGTAATTTGAATTAAATGAGAATTGAGGGCTGATATAGATTTTGGAAGGATAAAAGCATAGAAGAAGGTAAGGAGACAAAAGGGACATCAAGCTAGTATAACTGGTAGAGCAGAGAGTTTAGGGGGTGGGTTCAGCAAAAAGCGAAGGAAGGCTTGGGCAGAAATAGAGACATGGGCTGAAAACCAAAGGATGCACTTTCAAGCATTCATAGACAGTCATTGTAATTTCAAATCCTGAACTAGGAGATATTCACTGAGAATTTTTCAACCCTAAACTGGTGCATGTAAGTACACATACACTGTCAATGCACGCATCATATTTTCTCCAATTGATATGTAGCATAAACTAAATCCATTGTCTCTCCTTTATAAGAATATATAAAGTATAGCCTTTTACGTACTATAGTAAGCAAATTATAGTTTAGGGTTAAAAAATTCTCATAATATTTGTCAAATTCACATTTTTGTCACTATTAAAGCTGTTGGTGTCATGGATCTGCATTATAGTTCCCTGAAGGTTACTATTATTAATAAGTCTGGATTCAGTTATTGAGTGGTGCTTGAATTTTGCCTATATAATTTTCATTCCACTAACAGGATGTACAGATTCTGGATTTCTCAAACTGTTCACAAATGAAGCTTAACATCATGCTCTTAACTGCTTGTATTATGTTTCCTATACTTGAAGCAAAATATCTTTCATTTCAAATGTAGAGGAAAAAAAGAGAGGACATATGTAAATTTAAAAGCTTGTTCACCCCAGGCTAATACATTTTAACTAATTGCTGTATACAGTGTTATTGTAGTCATGTTGGTCCCAGGATATTAGAGAGACAAGGTAAGTGAGGTAGCTCTTTAGATCACTTCAGGTTAAGAAGAGCTCTGCGTAAGCTCAAAAGCTTGTCTCTCTCACCAACAGAAGTTGGTCCAATACAAGATATTACCTCACCCACCTTGTCTCACTAATGTTTTAACAAACATGTTTTAAAACCTTAGACCTTGTCTGCACTTGCCTTCACTTGTGGTGGCATGTAGGATACATGTAGCTACACGCTGCAGTGAAAGGCAGGCTACGTTTACACTCACTATGATGTGTAGCTACATGCGGCAGTGAAAAGCTGAGGCAGTGGGGAAAGGTTCCTCTCTGCTGGAGCCTTTTACTGCATCAGGGAAAGGCTCCTGGTGTGGGGAGGAAGTGGGATAGTACACTGCTAAAAATAGGAGTGTAGATGAGGGAGGTACTGTTTGCATGTGGAGAGCCATATAGGCTATATACCCTAGGATTCAGGCATGTAGGGCACTCTACTCTAGTTATCTAAGCTGTGCCTCACTGTCTACACTGCTATTTATACCCGTGCTACTTGCGTGTGTAGTGTCTGTACTCTATACACTGCCGTAAGTTTATTCGTACCTTAGCATAGACGTGTACTTTAACACGTCAGCTGGTAGAGGTGGACCCTTCAGGTATGTCTTCAGTGGAGCTTTCACTCAAATTAATTGATTGCCATCTAACTTGAAGTAGCTAAGACATTTATAGATGCTAGTCAGGAACTCCACAAACAACCTGGGCTCTAAGGTAGATCTCAGATATTTATGTTCTGGAAGAAACATTCTTGGATTATCCAGACTGCTATATAAATGTGTTAGCTTAAGTGGCAATCAATTAACTCAAGTTAAAAACTCCAATGTAGACATACTCTAGTGTGGACAAGTGAGAAAAAGACAGAGGGAGTGCTGAGTCTCCAGTGTCTTACACCTTGCTTCGTCATCTACAGTAGGGTAAAGTGAGTGCAAAATGCTACTAAGTCAGACTGGTAGCATTTTACATCTACTTCACATATTTAATAAATGGCGTTGCAAACTTCAAGGGACAGTGGAAAAATCAGACCCAGAGTCTGTTACTGCTTGGGTTACAGCCATTTACAATGGACTCAAAGCATTCCCGCAAACTCTTCACCAGTCAGACAGGGTTATTTCAAACATCTGCAGATGCAGCACGCAGAACATCTCTTTCCATTTACATTGCTATATACACCACAGCTCCATTGCTGATCCTCCATCCATCTGCTGCACTCTAGTGGTATATGACAGAGGATCTTTGGTGTCCTGACAATTCATTGACATCATAATGGAACTTAGGCCCTGATCCTGCAAACACTTCAGCATGGGGCTGCTGTGTGTAAATTTACTCACGTGCTGAAGTGTTTGCAGGATTGGGGGCTCAATGAGGTACCGGTTGCCTGGGACAGCCTTAGAAGTATATACTTCCTGATGTACCTGGAATGTGAATGAGTAGCAAAACTTAGGCTAACTGTTTTAGAGCTGCACTGATATGTTTTGCTTCATACTTGAGGGATTGTGTCAGCAGAGCTTGAAAAGACACCAGATAAAAATGACAACTTTTGTCTCATTTGAAGATTTTTGCAAAATTGTTCAGTTTTTTTATGAAATAGAAAATGAAAATTTTCCTAGTTTGGGGATTTTGTCCCTGCCCAATTTTTCTCCCTTCTTTACTTTTTCTTTTCATTTGGCAAAAAGAGGGAAAAGAGGTGTGGGGGAAATAGGAAATATAAAGCCTTTTTGTCCCTCTCTCCCACTTTTCTCCCTTCTCTGCTTTTTTCATTAGAAAAGAGGAGGGGGGAAGCAAATCTAAAACACCTCACAACCCTTTGTAAACCCACACTGAGTTTTGTTGAAACAGATAACTTGCCTGGATCCTTTCTTATTGAATCTCCTCCGCCCTCCCAGAAAGTCTCCTCTTCCCTCCTGCCTGGGATTGCACTGGTCTTTACTTTAGTCTGGAGCACAGGGACACATGGGCAAGCAAGGATTCCCCTAGGTTTTTCTAAACTTTGCCTAACCTTTTAGCAAACCTTAGAGTTTCACTTTCATAATGAAACCTGAAACCAGGTAAACATTTTTGTCTGATCTGGGGTTTCATTAAAAAAGGTTTTCAGACCTCTGATTTCAATGCAACCAGGTGGGACTTGCACCTGCAGGGGAGAAAGTGTAATTAATTTCCCATGCCTCTTTAGCCCCTCACGCAAATCGGGGGCTTGTTAATGCCAGTCATGATAGTAATTTTGGAAATCTGCCTACTAGGAACAGGACTGAAACCGCAATCAGTGCATTTCACAGCAGTCCCATCAGTACTAAAATGTGCAGGATTTGAACTGTTTACCAAGAGGTAAAAGTCTTCTTATATCCAGCCTCCTGAGTGATCCAGTCCCCCTTGTGTATCTTTTATATTCTAAAGATGTGATGCTGAACTGTCAAAGAACTTTATAGAGTTTTGGGTTCCTGGTGGCACTGTCAGTAGAATATTCTTGCTCTATTATAAGGCTGTCTTCCTAGAAAATCCTAAATAATTCTAAATCCACAATCTAAAATGATATCAATGTTTTTCCCAGGGCTCTTTGTCATTAGAATGGTATTTATTGCCTTGTCAGCTAAAACTCTATAACTAAATACAGAACATTAGGGCAGTTGGTCAGCTGTCATTGAGGAGATCGTAAGGAATCAAACGAGGTCAAATTAATTAACCAGATGATATCTCTTACTGTTTTCCTTGCTATATTTTTAAGTAGATTTTTTTGGATACACTTCTAAGAATAAATTCATGAACTATGTTGTTTTGAAGTTGCAGTGTTGATGTTCAGGATGTTAATTTGACACAAGCAGTAGTTGAGTGTGGTGGGTGGTTGCTACTATTTAATATTTATCTTGTGAAAAACGGCCTGTAGGCATCAGAGCAGGGCCCCAGTGTACTAGGCATTGCACAAACCTAAAGTAAATGACAGGCCCTGTCTCAAAGAACTTACTTAAATTCAGAGTTATCTTAAATGACCACACTTAGGATGTATTTTTAAGGGTGCCTAGAGCATATCAGTAGGTGCTTTTTTAAAGCATTTTTATAAATCTAAATCAATAAATAGTGGGTCAATAAAAAGAGCACAATGCCTATAAAAAGCTGGTATTTAAAGTCAGGGGGAGAAAGTGTTTCAGTGACACACTGGCAGTAACTACTCATGAGAATAATTTATTTACCCAGGAAAAGTTCAGCTCAGATGAAGCGTCTGCTTCCCAGGGAGGTAAGAAAAGTCCACCACAGGGTTCTCATAAAGCAACCGTTGATTTTAACCTCTGCATTTAAGAAAATTCCAGTCTTTCTGCAGACGCATTGCAGTCTGACAAGAGACTGTGCTGGTTGTCACTTCACATTAGGCAATACGATGTGACTGACATGAATGATATAAAATGTCAAATGAAACACTTGACAAAAATTGTAACATTTTCTCTTTAAATGTAGCCAAAGAAGCTGTGGTTTGAGAATTGTGTAAGTGGGTTTTTCAAAAGGTGACCTTGGAAGACTTCTTGTTAAAAAAATCCTGTAAGATTCTAAGGACTTGATCCTTCAAGAGAGTGGTGACTCCGTTGCAATCAATGGGGGCTTTGCAGGGAGTTAAGGGCACTCAGCACCTTGTAGAACTGGGCCCTAAAAAGTACTGTAGACATTGTTTCAAAATGTAGAGCCCTGTCCTTCAAAGGTACAGTGGCAGCAAAACTGGGTGTAGAATTAGTTCCGTTGGAAAAAAAATTATTCAAAAAATTAAATGCTTGATTACAATATCCCAGGGGTCAGCAACGTTCGGCATGCAGCCAGCACATCGCTTGCCCGCGCCGCTTCTCGCCGCCCCCATTGGCCCGGGATGGCAAACCTCGGCCAGTGGGGGCCGCGATCGGCCGAACCTGCCGGGTCAGCAGGTAAATAAAACTGGCCCGGCCCACCAGGGTGCTTACCCTGGCGAGCCGCGTGCCGAACGTTGCCGACCCCTGCAATATCCTGAAAGGGAGGGGGATCAGGAGTGGGGAACTGATTCACACATAAGTTATTAACAGCTGGAAATGATGTACTGGCCATGCACCAGGTTGAAATCCTGGCTCCACTGAACTCTATCAGAATTTTGCCATTAGCTTCAGTGGAGCCAGGATTTTACCCCAAATGCATATCTCTAGAGACTTCCATATTCTCCTGCAGGCTTCCCTGGAGAGCAGCTCTCATTAAGTTCCCAGAACAGTAATAGAAATGGAGTACTGTATTTGGCTGGTAAATATTTTTTTCACTTGGTTTATAACTTTAATTTGCAAAGTAATTTCTTCAAACATGGGAGGCACTTGTCCTCAATGGTGACTAGTCCCTGAATGTTTGAAAAACATTTCCTAGCTGAGTGCAAAATGTGCCAACTTCTTTTCATTTTATTATTTTTTAAAAAATAAACCATCTTTTTCCAATGCTTTTGAGTCAAACTCAGCTTGACTAATTTAGTTGGAACTCACAGCAACAACAAAATCTCCCTCTGGCTGGAGACTAGCAGTGAGAAATTTAAACCCAAGGAGAAAATACTGACAATTTTGAGGGAATGAAATTATAGTTTAGAAAGGAAAACCTTTTTTAGTATCTAGGCAAAATCTTGGCCTTAAGTGATGTGGCTGCATGGGACGGGGGTGAAAATCGAGAGATGCTGCCTTCCTAGAAATTTACTACTGGCATAATACAGGATGTCACACCATGACAAAGGGGAAATATCGTGGGGCTCAAAGAAGCTGGCAGATATAACTGAAGGCAAAATGTGGCCTTACACTTGGAACTTAGACCTTGTCTGCACTAGAAAGTTATACCACTTTAAAGATATTGGTATTATTAAAGTGATACAACCCTCCCTGCAGTGTGGATACAGTTATATTGATATAAAGGTGTTGTATACTGGTACAGCTGTTCTAATATGAGGAAGAGTCTGGGGTCTGTACTGGGACTAGTGCTGTTCAACATATTCATAAATGATCTGGAAAAAGGGGTAAACAGTGAGGTGGAAAAATTTGCTGATGATATAAAATTATTCAAGATAGTTAAGTCCAAAGCAGACTGTGAAGAGTTACAAAGGGATGTCACAAATCTGGGTGACTGGGCAACAAAAGGGCAGGGTTAAAAAAAGAACTAGATAAA
Source organism: Terrapene triunguis (assembly GCF_002925995.2). Taxonomy (NCBI): domain Eukaryota; kingdom Metazoa; phylum Chordata; order Testudines; family Emydidae; genus Terrapene; species Terrapene triunguis. The sequence goes on along the minus strand of NW_020664435.1, from coordinate 9,567,208 downwards.
TTCATGGAGGATAGGTGCATCAATGGCTATTAGCCAGGATGGGCAGCGATGGTGTCCTTAGCCTCTGTTTGCCAGAAGCTAAGAATGGGTGACAGAGGATGGATTACTTGATGATAACCTGTTCTGTTCATTCCCTCTGGGGTACCTGGCATTGGCCACTGTTGGAAGACAGGATACTGGGCTAGATGGACCTTGGTCTGACCCAGGTTGGCCATTCTTATATTCTTATGTATGGTCTTATGTCCACATCAGGGCTTTTATTGCCATAATAATTTTTGTAAAAAATCACCTCCCTAACTGAAATAGTTATATCAGTACAACTTTCCAGTGTAGAGCAGAACTTAATTAACAATTCTGTCGATGTGTGAGAAAGACTACTGGCTTTGCTGCATCACAGGGCCAGTAAGGGTGAAAAGTAGCAAAAACTAATTGTTGTCACTAAAGTAAGCAGATCAGACTGAACTCAGGGGCATGTCTACATTTACCTCCGGAGTGATCGACCCAGCAGGGGTCGATTTATTGTGTCTAGTGAAGATGCGATAAATCGACCACCGAGTGCTCTCCCATTGACTCCGGTACTCCACTGGAGCGAGAGGCGCAGGCCAGGTCGACGGGGACGCGTCAGCAGTCGACTTACAGAGTTAAGACACCGCAGTAAGTAGATCTAAGTACTTCAACTTCAGCTACTTTATTCACATAGCTGAAGTTGCGTAACTTAGATTGAGCCCCCCTCCCCCCCCAGTGTAGACCAGGCCACAGGAGCAGTTTCATTTAGTGAGTCAGGGCCATTTGTGCATAGTCACTGTTTAGAGCAGAACTACCTGCATTTCAAACTGTTGTGATGTCACTTTCTGTTTGAGGAGCCTGCGTGGAACTTTCTGCCAGCTCGCCAGTGATGATCTTCCCTCGATGCCATAAAGAACATAGGAGCATATGGGCCCTGAGTTAACGCCTCAGAACAGTGTGACATAGTAAATTAATCTGGTCTCCGAGGTGAACACAGGGTTTGGGAATGGATTTTTTTTTTCAACTTTCCTTCTTTTCCCTTTATTTTGTGTTTCTAGGTCATTGTGAGCATCATCAGTGAGTCTGATTGTATGCATGCTATTTAGGGTCTAAGATTGTGTAATACTTGACAAACAGGTACTTGTGGCATGAAAGGTTTAAAGGGGGATTTATTTTCACTGGAATTTGAATTATTTGATTTTTTCCCCCAATTGGCTTATTAATAACAACTCATGAAAGAATATCATTCTGATTTTTATACAGTACTACAGACCAGTATTACACAGTGAATAGACATAATGGTAATGGGCATAGAATAAAGGACCTAAATAGAACAGAAATCTTGTATAGAATAGTACTATGAAGGGGTAAAATCCTCAGTGCACTTTTTTTAAGTGATCAGAATGGTTTTGTACAAGAGAAGATGCTGTAAAAAAAGATTAGGAGGATTCCTCATCGAGTCAAAGGAATTCAAGATTTTGGGCCCAATCCCACATGTTTGCTCTCTCCTTTCGTGAAGTTCTAGCACCCTCCACTCTTTCTGAAGAAATATCTTCAATTAGCACTGAGAGTGCTCAGAACAATACAGGACACTGGTTTTGTTTTGTTGTTGTTGATCCCTGGGAAGTTTATTCATCATTTGATAATTCTCCAAAATAATGTAAGTATTTCTAGTTTTTATTATTTTCTAGTCTTAGAAAATTTTAGTATTTTCTTAGCTGTAATATGCTGCCTGTTACCATGGAATATAAAGCTATGATTGGCTGATATATCCCAACACAGTAAAGATTGATTGCAGCTATTCAATTGCATGAGCTAAGCACTGGCCTTACATATTTTATTGGGGTTGTATGTAACATGTAGGGGATCAGCTGGGCCTGGGTGAAGTACTGCAGTAAGCTATGCTGTTTGCACGATAAAAGCCCCTGCTCCCCATAAGTGGGGAAGGATAAACCCAGAATGGAAATGACACGAAAGAGGAGGAGGCTGAAGAGAAAAACTTGTGTTTTGCAGAAAACAATGTTTTCAGCTCCAAAATTTTCCACAGGGCTGAGTGTTTCCTTATGAATAGATACTTAAAAGTACATAGGCCTGGTTTACACTGGCGGCGGTGGGTGGGATCAATTTAAGTTATGCAACTTCAGCTATGTGAATAATGTAGCTGAAGCCGACGTACTTAGATCTACTTACCGTGGTGTCTTCACTGTGGTAAGTCAACGGCTGACGCTCTCCCGTCGACTCCACCTGTGCCTCTCGCTCCGGTGGAGTACCAGAGTCGACAGGAGAGTGCTTGGTGGTCGATTTATCACATCTAGACTAGATACCATAAATCGACCCCTGCTGGATCGATCGCTCCCCGTCGATCCAGCGGGTAATGTAGACAAGTAATGTAGATTAGTGTGGTGAATGAATAAGGGTATGTCTACACTACGAGAGTAGTTCGATTTTACTTAAATCGAATTAGTGGAACCGATATTACAAAGTCGAACGTGTGTATCCACACTAAGAACAGTAATTCGACTTTGTGAGTCCACACTAACGGGGCAAGTGTCGACATTGGAAGTGGTGCACTGTGGGCAGCTATCCCACAGTTCCCGCAGTCCCCGCTGCCCATTGGAATTCTGGGTCGAGCCCCCAATGCCTGCTGGGGAAAAAAATGTGTCGAGGGTGGTTTTGGGTAACTGCCGTCATTCAACCATCACTCCTGCCCTCCCTCCCTGAAAGCGCCGGCAGGCTATCAGTTCGCGCACTTTTCTGGTGAGTGACAGCACGGACGCCACAGCACTGCGAGCATGGAGCCCGCTGTGACCATTGCTGCAGTTATAGCTGTTGTCAACACCTCGCACCTTATCATCCACCTTTTTCAGAGGCAGATGCTGAGAAATTGGGCGAGGCGGCTACGGCAGCGCGGTGAGGACATTAAGTCTGAGAGTGGCACAGACCTCTCGCAAAGCACGGGACCCCGCGCCGTGGATATCATGGTGGCAATGGGTCATGTTGATGCTGTGGAACAGCGATTCTGGGCCTGGGAAACAAGCACGGACTGGTGGGACCGCATAGTGCTGCAGGTCTGGGATGAATCACAGTGGCTGCGAAACTTTCGCATGTGGAAGGGAACTTTCCTGGAACTTTGTGAGTTGCTGTCCCCTGCCCTGAAGCGCAAGGACACCCGGATGCGAGCAGCCCTGACTGTCCAGAAGCGAGTGGCCATAGCCCTCTGGAAGCTTGCAACGCCGGACAGCTACCGGTCAGTCGCGAACCACTTTGGAGTGGGCAAATCTACCGTGGGGGTTGCTGTGATGCAAGTAGCCAACGCAATCGTTGAGCTACTGCTCTCAAAAGTAGTGACCCTGGGAAACGTGCAGGTCATCATAGATGGCTTCGCCGCGATGGGATTCCCAAACTGCGGTGGGGCTATAGATGGAACTCACATCCCTATCCTGGGACCGGAGCACCAGGCCAGCCAGTACATTAACAGAAAGGGCTACTTTTCAATGGTGCTGCAAGCACTGGTGAACCATAGGGGACGTTTTACCAACATCAACGTCGGATGGCCGGGCAAGGTTCATGACGCTCGTGTTTTCAGGAACTCTGATCTGTTTAGATGGCTGCAGGAAGGTATTTACTTCCCGGACCACAAAATAACTGTTGGGGATGTGGAGATGCCTATAGTGATCCTCGGGGACCCAGCCTACCCGCTAATGCCCTGGCTCATGAAGCCCTATACAGGCGCCCTGGACAGTGAAAAAGAACTCTTCAACTACCGGCTGAGCAAGTGCAGAATGGTGGTGGAGTGTGCTTTTGGACATCTCAAGGGGAGATGGAGAAGCTTACTGACTCGCACTGATCTCAGTGAAACCAATATCCCCATTGTTATTGCAGCCTGCTGTGTGCTCCACAATCTCTGTAAGAGCAAGGGGGAGACGTTTATGGCGGGGTGGGAGGTTGAGGCACATCGCCTGGCTGCTGATTACGCCCAGCCAGACAGCCGGGCAATTAGAAGAGCCCAGCGGGACGTGCTGTGCATCCGGGAGGCTTTGAAAGCTAGGTTCCACAGTGAGCAGGGTAACCTGTGACTATTAAGTTTGTTTAAAGAGAAGTTGAACCTGCCCCCGTTTCTTTACCCAGTTAATGTTGACTATTCTCTCCAGTTACATACCCCCTTCACCCCGTTGCCCCCCTTCCAACACACCTTTAAAAATAAAATAAATGGAACTTTGTTCATTAACACCGTTTTCTTTATTAAGGGTTTCGTGGTAAAGGGTTGAAACTGGGACGCAGACTGTGGTGGGGAGCGGGTGTAGTGATGGAAAGGACGCTTCTAAACTCGAGGAATGACAGGCTCCTGCTCCTAGAGTGGTCCGCAGTGGTGGACTGGTTGTTTCAACGGAGCTTGCCACCCCTCCTTTTCGGGACTCTGTGTGTGGGGGCTATGTGACTTTGTGGCGGGGGAGGACGGTTACAGATCCCCTGCTGCATGGCTCTGTCATCCAGGCTAAGGACCGCTGCACAAGATCTGTAACCGCCCTCCCCCGCCACAAACTCACATAGCCCCCCCACACAGAACATGAAAACCACCTCCCAGACTGACCAGGGTGCCTAGTGACTGCAATGTGTGTGTGACCTGCTGCTGAACCTGCCCCCATGTCTGTACCCTGGTAAAAGTGACTGTCCTCTTCAATTACCAACCCCCTTTCCCCCCTTCAAACACACTCTCCTCTAAAAGAACCTGACGGAAACAGTAATTAAAAGAAACGTATTTTTTATTAACAACTACACAGGTAGAATGTCACTGGGACGGGGGCTTGGGTGAGGTGCTTTTGGAGTGAAGGAAAGGACTTATCAAAACTTTGGGAATGAGAGCCGTCTGGTACTTAAGCAGTCTGCAGGGGTGGAGTGACAGTTTTCACGGCCCCTGCCGCCCCTCCTTCTTGGGACTTTGGATGAGGGGGGGATGGGACTTTGTGGCGGGGGAGGGCGGTTAGAGATAAACTGCAGTGGGGCTCTGTCCTCCTGCCTCTGGTCCTGCAGAACATCTACAAGGCGCCGGAGCGTGTCCGTTTGCTCCCTCATTAGTCCAAGCAGCGTTTGAGTCGCCTGCTGGTCTTCCTGCCGCCACCTGTCCTCCCGTTCGCTGTGTGATCGCTGGTATTGCGACATGTTCTCCCTCCACTGGGTCTGCTGTGCCGCCTCGGCTCGGGAGCAGCCCATAAGTTCGGAGAACATCTCGTCCCGTGTCCTTCTCTTTCGGCGCCTAATCTGCGCCAGCATCTGGGAGGGGGATGCTGGGGTAGGTCGGGAGACACTCGCAGCTGTGGAATGGGAAAAAGGGACTGAATTCCTCACCAAGATACATTTTTGTGAACAATGAACATAGTCTTTCTCTGTGAACAAGACCATGCACAGCACCTATCACATGCTCACTCAGGACAAGGTCGAATTTTCAGCCTTCCCATTCAGTGCCTGGGGTCTTGGAGTACAGATCACACAAGCGGGGCAGGACAGCGGAATTTGGGTAGCTGGCGGACATGGTAAGCCGTAGACTTTTGGCTGCTGAAAGCTTAATTTATAGCAGTGCCCTCCTTTCATGTTCAAAGCAATGCCTCTAGCATTGGCCAGTTCCTGCTGCCGGCAATCCGGCCAGCATGAACTCTGCCCCTGTCCCACCCCCCTCGCGGCTGTCCCCGGGAAAGATCCCTGTATGCTGCCCCTGTCCCGCCTCCACCGCGTGGCTGTAAACCGCTGGTTACAGTTATGTAAAGGAACAGGCAATCAGTCCCAATACTAACATTCCCCTAATTTAAAGCAGGTCACCATGAGTGATATCACTCTGATGAGGATTTCGGACACTGAGAAAGACCGCATGCTGCGTGAATGCCAGCAAAAACCAGGGCCGTATGCAGCCATGCTGTGTGAGGCAATGATCCCGGAGTACTTGCTGCTAGCCTGGCGCGGAAAAGTTTCCTACCATGGAGGACGCAATAAGGCCACTCTCCCCAGGAACCTAATGCAAAGGCTTTCACAATACCTCCAGGAGAGCTTCGTGGAGATGTCCCAGAAGGATGTCTGCTCTATCCCCGGACATATTCACAGAATTTTCCGGTAGCTGCACTGGCAAGGACTAAAAAGTAGAGCGCCTAGGGCAAAGTAATCATGCAAAACCGGACATTTTGAGATACTTTTGCAGTAGTTGCACTGGCAAGGACTAAAAAGTAGAGCGCCTAGGGCAAAGTAACCATGAAAAACCCATTGTTAATATTCCATTCATGTTCTGATCAAAATAAATGTTTACATGTTTAAAACACTTACCGACTGATCCTTCCCCTGATTCAGGGTCAGGGTTAACGCCTTGGGAGGGTTGGTAAGGGATCTCCGTGAGGGTGATGAAGAGATCCTGGCTGTCGGGGAAATCAGCGTTGTATGCGCTGTCGACTGCCTCGTCCTCCTCATCTCCTTCCTCATCTTCCCTGTCCGCGAACATCTCCGAGGAAGCGGCCGTCGACAATACCCCATCGTCAGAATCCACGGTCAGTGGCGGGGTAGTGGTGGCGGCCGCACCTAGAATGGAATGCAGTGCCTCGTAGAAACAGCATGTCTGGGGCTGGGATCCGGAGCATCCATTTGCCGCTTTGGTCTTCTGGTAGCCTTGTCTCAGGTCCTTGATTTTCACGCTGCACTGCGTTGCATCCCGGCTGTATCCTCTCTCCGTCATGGCTTGTGAGATCTTCTGGTAGATCTTCGCATTCCGTTTTTTCGATCGCAGCTCCGAAAGCACGGACTCATCGCCCCACACAGCGATCAGATCCAAGACTTCCTGATCAGTCCATGCTGGGGCCCTCTTTCTATTCTGTGATTGCATGGTCACCTCTGCTGGAGAGCTCTGCATCGTTGCCAGTGCTGCTGAGCTCGCCACGATGTCCAAACAGGAAATGAGATTCAAACTGGCCAGACAGGAAAAGGAATTCAAATTTTCCCGGGGCATTTCCTGTGTGGCTGGTCAAAGCATCCGAGCTCGGACTGCTGTCCAGAGCGTCAACAGAGTGGTGCACTGTGGGATAGCTCCCGGAGCTATTAGCGTCGAATTCCATCCACACCTACCCTAATTCGACATGGCCATGTCGAATTTAGCGCTACTCCCCTCGTCAGGGAGGAGTACAGAAATCGATTTAAAGAGACCTCTATGTCGAACTAAATACCTTCGTTGTGTGGACGGGTGCAGGGTTAATTCGATTTAACGCTGCTAAATTCGACATAACCTCCTAGTGTAGACCAGGCCTAAGACTTCATGTCCACTCTTGTCCTGTCTCTCACATCCCTTGGAGCAAAAACAATTCCTGTCAGTCCTTGAGGTGAAAAGCAAAATGGAATAAACATAGGGAATGACTTGCACTAGTCTGTGACTTCAGCACTTGTAGCTGGGAAGAATAATGCGTTATTCACTGATCCAGTACCTAGGTGATGGTTTACAGTGCTGAAATCTGAAAAGGGAGAAACTTGTTGCTTTTCCTACTGTATATCTCCATATATCCTCAGATCCAACCATTCAAATAACTATATAAAACCTTCATAGGAAGATGTTAAATGTTAACCTACCTTTATACTATACATGGAGGTCTCAAAAATGTAGAATGGTTCTTTACCACAACTGAGGTAGAAAACATCAGTTCCTATCTACTTTGGAATAATCAGGACTTTGTGGTGCTGAGAGACTAGATCTCCTGGTTACAGGTTTCTGCAAAGGTTGGTGAAGGTGCATGTGTAAAGGGTAAGTAAAGAAAGAAAAGAGACTCCCAAAGTGAATTAAGAGCATTTATTCACCCTTTTCTTATCCTTGCAAGGGGCCCATATCTTCCCCCACCACTTTCTATTAATGATTACACTTCTGTTCTTTGTTGTTCTGTCTTGTCCTGGGAGAGAAGATTAGCATGGCCCCTGCGCAAGGATGACATGCAAATTTGTGAAATGTGTGACATCTTAGGTGGTATTTTAAAGGGAGACCAGACCACTCAAGCAAAAATTCCAGCCACTAACTGATCCTTTATGCTACCACACTTGAAAACAAAATATCTTAATTGACCAGGGCAGTTTATTGATATGAAATGTGGATGTAATGAAAGCAAACAATACAGGCATCGTCATCATAGGCAAAGGGAGAGGGATGCAGAATACTTCATGTTAGCTCTAAATTGTTAATTCTTTCCTGGTCAGAAAGATTAAGATTTTGAAGAAAGGCTTCCAGGAAACCCAGAAGGCACTATTGCTGATAGGGATACGACATTGGACACATTGGGGTATAAATGAATGAAAGATGTCTGGGGGTGCTAATCGTGTACTAAAGGAAAAGGGTACAGGATTAGGGATAGGACAAACAGTGTTTTCCCATAATGAATGCATGATGGTTAGGTAAGATAAGGCAGGATCCATGTTCAGATGTCTGAAAAAGAGTGAAATTAATAGGCAGCAGGTTTCAAACAAACAAAAAGAAATATTTCTTCACACAACATACAGTCAGCCTGTGGAACTGGTTGCCAAGGGATGCTGTCAAGACCAAAACTATAGCTGGGGTAAAAAAAAGAATTAGATAAATTCATAGAGGATAGGCCCATCAATGACTATTAGCCAACATGGTCAGGGATGCAACCCCATGCTCTACGTGTCCCTAGCCCTTGACTGCCAGAAGCTGGGAGTGGATGACAGGGGATGGATCACTCGATGATTGCCTGTTCTGTTCATTCCCTCTGAAGCACCTGGCATTGGCCATTGTCAAAAGACAGGGTAGTGGGCTAGATGGACTATTGGTCTGTCCCAGAATAGCTGTTCTTGTGTTCTTATGGGGGGGTTGGAGGGGAAAGAAGACAGAGAGAAAAGGAAAGAGAAACTGTAGAAAAATGTTACTTTTCTAATTTTCAAACATTCCACAGAACAATTTTTTCTGGCCCCTATCAATACTGTTGTTGGGATTAATGTTCTGTTTTACTTATTCATACAGTTCCATGTACATAAAAACCTTTTAAAAGAGAGAGTCAACTTAACATAGCGTGGGATATGTGGTCTACTGAGATATACACTATGTACCAGTTCTTAGGTTCTGGAGGTAGTGACCTTAAACTCACCAGTGTTGTATGCACATCTAAAGGCGATGGCCCACCTTGTCTTATGATACTCTTAAAGTTTCTCAGCAGGTGAACAGAAATAAGCTTCTGGCAAGATATTTTGCAGAGTTCACTCTGCTTGAGTGTAATCCCCTGATCACAGTGGTATATACTGCTGATGAAGTGCACACAATCCAACAGACAATATTTGACAAGACAATTGAGAGAGTAAGTTCAGCACTTTCCCAAACTGTTGTTAACAGGTTAGCTGGGATGTTTCCAGGTCCCTTAACTGTGGGATTATGAAATCTCTTAAAGGAGATTCTTGAGTTCCTGTATAGCTGATTCAGGCAGCAAATTGATTTATTACAACAGCGGCATTTCCTTCAACTTCCTCTTGATATTGCTCATTTCCATTCAGAAAACATGGGATATTTAATCCAGGGGAAACTTTCTTGAGGAATTTTTGGATGTCAAATAGGCAGTTAATTCACTTTCAGAGCTTTTCAGTGTTTTACCCAGAAGTGGAGTTGATTTCTTACCAAATCATGTTAATTTTGGGAGCGGAATCAGTATCAGATTGCATCAGGTCTGCTTTGAAACCACTTAAAGGGTAATACAGCATAATACTGTTATGTGATGGTACTAACCACCATTCTGAATTACCACATTCAAACAATTATAAAGTTAGACATAAAGGCCAATGATTTTGATCCCAAGATCAAATAACAGCTCTGGTTTAGATTATTCAGGGCTGTGTCAAGAATTTAGACACACAACATCCATTAAAATGAATGGAAGATGTGTCTAAACCACTTACACTGCTTTGAAAATCTCAACCTGTCAGGGCAGACTAAGAAAAGATAACTCTTATTTGATCTTGAATGAGTATGTTTGATGGGGATGAGGAAAATTAAATATGAAGTAGGTTTTTTCGCCAATTCATTCAAAACGTGCCAGTGCAGCCTCTGAGGCATATTCAGTCATTAAATACCAATATTGTCCAAAGTTCAACTAACCCCACCCCTGCTAACTCCTTTCACAAATAAAACTCAGCCCCCCAAAACCACTATCCTCAAACAAGGGCCTCATTAAAAAGATGAGACTTGCAATATATTCTGAAACCCAGAAAGCCTGCACTTTGTCGGACCATGACAGAAATGAATGCACAAGCCAAAGGCTCTCCATTGAGAACCCTCTGTCATCAGCCTCCCTGAGTTCAAATGTGGGGACTATTAGAGCCTTTCAGATTATCTCAATTGTTAGCACAGTGCACCAGGAGAAAGGTGGACTCTAAGGAAAGCCAAGACCCAACATATACATGGATTTATAGGGCACAGTCTATTGTTGGATACAGAAATAAAATGGCAGCGAGTGTGTAATATATTTAACATGAGAAGCCCCACCATGTAAGCAGACAACTCAATTCTGTGCTAGTTGAAATTTCTGAACAGCCTTCAAGGATAGTCACATATAGAGACATGGCAATAATCTGTTCCGGCAAGGGTAACTGGTGATATCTTCACCCAAGAGGAAAGGATATATGACCTTTTAGCAAAGAGCAAATAGAAAAATAGGTTCTTTTTGCTGCTGTATGGGAATCTGGAAAGACCTCCAGACTGCAAATGTAGTTAGTAAAAGATGAGCTTAGCCCCTCAATAGAGAAGGTAAGTGTCTCTGACGAAGCTTATGGATGTTTTCTCCAACCTACCAGCATCACTTGCATGTTACTTGCCTTGAGCTTCAGACAATTCACTTTTATCTTAAGCCCCTATTGTAGCTTAGAACTGAGGAAGGAAAACTACTACAACATTACAGTCCAATGCAAAATAAATGCAAAGCGGAATGTCATTTGCACATTGATGGCATAGTAGCCCAAGTTGTCTCACTAGCTTCCCCTTTGGCTTCTCATACATGTTAAATGGGAAGAATGACAAGAAAAAACCCTATGGCACATAAGAGTCTTTGGGGCAGATGAGCAATAACTAAATATCGCCTTCTGGGGTCTGTTTGAGAGGAAACAACAGAACTGCTTAAATGTGACTCCATCTACCCCGGCAGGGAGTGGGGAGTAATAGTTTATCTGCAATATCAAAGACTGCTGGCAGATATAAAGAATCAGACTAGACACCTGACCTTTGCATAGAATTATGCAGTGCCAGCCTTAGACATATTAATGCCCTACATAGAATTTGTGCTTCATCCCCTACCTCCACCCAAGTCAAATATAAAAAAGTCAACTATATTTATCCTTAACAAAAATTGGACACTTTTAATTGATTGTAATAAAATATGTGTTAAAATACTAATGATTTTATTTTGCCTTTTCTTCTGCTCTGTCCTACTTTCATTCCTTTTCTCCATTCAGTTGTTCTTTTCCAGTTTTCTTTCACCCTTCCTCTCTGTATGTTTCCATTATTTTATCTCTCTCTTCACCCACACTGGGCCCACCCCTTTCTCTCATGCATCAGTACATCTTCTCTCCCATGCTTGCTCCTTCTCTCCTGTTTCTCTTCCTTTCCCTTCTCACGCTGCCCCCACAGTAGTCTTGCACTTCTGAGGTGGTGTGCCTGGTAAATATGGGGATCGTCAGGAGCCCTTCTGCCTCTCTGTCCAGACCTGCTATATTATACAAAAATGGGGCACATGCACAGAGTGGAGGGAGGAAAGATTGAGCCTAGTCTCCTGGACTGTATTTGTACAACACTTGTGAGGAGTGTAGGAGGATAAAGCTCAAAATACTGGCTGACACTGGCATGGTACTGTAGAACCGGACAGGTTGTGTTCAACTTGAGAGACATTTTGACATCAGTTGGAACGTGACCTCTCAGGTGTACTCAGCCTATGCCTGAAGCTGCCATTGTGGCTATATATAGTATATCACATAGGGTGATTTCTGTAACGATGAATCCATCATGAGTAAGCTGCATCTCCTGTTCAGAATCACATTGAGAGAGCTAAGTATCAATGCACTGGCCTTTCCCTTCTCTAGAATAGACTGAAGTCCTGTCATAGGTCATGAGTCATGAAGTCATATTTGGTCTCTTCCTAAGGGACATCTGCACATATAAAAAAATCCAGTGCTTGACTGATAATCTCTGTGCAAGACTAGAACAGCAGAGGTATTTTGTGTCAAAAGTGAGGAGTATTAGCAGAGCTGTATGGGTGGGGAAGCCATATGCAGTTCAGTTCAGAGGTGCTAGTTTCTGCATCTTTTGCAAGCACTAAATTCATATTTCATAATATTTTAGAATAACCACATGAGAGGAAGAGTGCTTCAGAAAAGATTGACTCAGCACACAGCAGGAACAGGTAACTTACTGGCAGCTATAAGAACAGCCATACTGGGTCAGACTAAACGTCTGTCTAACCGTCTCTGGCACTGGCCAATGCCAGAGGCTTCAGAAGGAATGAACAGAACAGGGCAAATTCAAGTGATCCATCCCCTGTTGTCCACTCCCAGCTTCTGGCAGTCAGAGGTTTAGGGACACCCAGAGCATGGGGTTGCATCCCTGACCATCTTGGCTAATAGCAAAATGGGTCAATCCCATCCATAGTATAATCCCATTGACTACTAGCGTGATGCATAGTGCCATCATATTACATTTCTATGGAGTTACCCCATGAGTGAATTTAGTCCAATAGGTGTGCTGAAGTACTGTAGCTTGAATAACACCCCTATGTATTCTGGCAAACAGCCAGGATGCCACCTGTGAACTGATTAATTAGTCATTCTTTTATTTTAACTTTCAAATAAAAACACTAATGAAAAAGCATTTTCTTTAGGCTCTTGTCTGCTGAAAAAGAGGAATACACCTTTGGTAATAACATTTCATATAAAATAATTCAGAAGCTTTGTGTCAGAACTCTTGGGATTCTTGCCAGTTGGATAATCTGACTATTCACTAAGATTCAGTGCTTACTAACTAATATAACTACAGGCATGTGTATATTTTCATCATCACTAATCACACATTCATTAAGCAATGATTTCTGTAAGAATGTCAGGATTTATTAAAGTGAGAGATAAGAAATAGTTAGCAAATTAGTCTGAGGTACTTGATCGGGTGTCTCTTGATAGCCATATTCCTCTTTCAGCTGATAATAGTCAGATCTAGTTGTAGTCCTTGCTAACACTTGCTAAAGGTACAGAATTTTTGAGGCTAGCTGAATGAAGAGAAGAATCTTCCCTGGCTATAGATGAAAGCAGCTGTTATGGCACATTTGATTCTTGCTCAGTAATTATTCTTGTTTATTGTTTTTATTGTGGTAGAGTCTAGTGCCCCCACCTGAGATAAAGGCACCATTGTGGCAAGCACTGTACACGCATAAAGTGTGAGAGAGTTTAAAATGTAGATAGACAAGCCCAACAATGGGTGGGAGGGAAAAAGGAGGTCAAGTGACTTGACCACGGTCATAGAGGAAGCTAGTGGCAGAGCTAGGATTAGAACGCGGGTCTCTGGATTTGGGGGGCCACGATCCCAACTTCTTGACCATACTGCCTCAAGCTCTGTTCTTTGTTGTCTTAGGAAATGCTCTCACCTTGAGTAAAGCTATTACCCACCAGAGGCTGAGAGCTGGAGTTTGTCTTCATGTCCAAACAGTTTAGAGATTTTCTAATCTTAGTGGTTCTCATCAGTAAAGGTCAGAAGGGATGCTATCTTTCATAGTCAGTCTAGTTTAAAACCTGGCTGTAGTTCATGCATAACAACAGCAACAATTTACATTTATATAGCACCTTTCATCCCTTAGGATCTCAGAGTGCTCTATAAAATATGTGTGGAAATAACTCCGCCAGTGAAATGCAGCTAGAATCCTCACTGAAAGGTCTCAGTCTGTGGGGGAGAGGGCAGCCATTATTTAATAATGTGCAGGACTGCACAGCATATAGAGCAGGTAGCAAAGAAGACTACATATCCAAATGAAACTGCAAGGCAAGGTAAGGCAAGCAGAATGTAATTATTCAGATTGTAATTTGATCTGACTCACGGGAATGGGAATTTTCATGACTACTAGTAATCTGGACTTCAGTTTTATGTCTTGTCTCCAGGATGACACGTCCAGCAGAAAAATATATCCTAACATTTGTCTAGGGTATTAGTTGTACTGGCTTAGAGGAAAGAGTGTCACTTACTAAATTGCTAGCAACCCATCCTGCAGCATTGTATATTTTTGTTGGAGGATTCCTATCCAAGCATCCTATAGGCCTGGCTCTGCTTGTTGGGAGTTCTGACAGTATAACAGTGTGAGGCAGCATAATTGCATTGTGAGGAGTACGGCCATGACAAAAAAGGATGTTATTTATAACTTTTTGCCTATTTGAGAAACCGATTGCTACAGTTATTAAAATAACACACACAGCACAATGTCCCACCTCTTTGCCAGAAGATTTGAAACTGGGCAGAAAGTTTGGATAACATAGACTCCATGCAATCAAGGCCAGCTCCAGGCACCAGCTTAACAAGCAGGTGCTTGGGGGGGGCCAAGGGAGAGGGGCGGCACCTGCGGCAATTCGGGGGCGGCAGGTCCCTCACTCCCTCTAGGAGCGAAGGACCTGCCGCTGAACTGCCACTGCCGATCGCGACTTTTTTTTTTTTTTTTTCAATTGCCGCTGCCGATCGCGATCGCGGCTTTTTTTTTTTTGCTTGGGGCAGCAGAAATGCTGGAGCCGGCCCTGCATGCAATCAGATACAAATCCACACATCAGCATCATAACTAAATTCATAATGTTCAGCTACCTTAAAAATGTTCCATGCAGCTCCAAATCCTAGAAATCTTTAGGTCAGTTGCATCCATTTTGTGTTAGCCATTTTTTATGTTAATGCTGCACAAAAGAGTATTTAAAATTTTCTCAACAAAATTAACAGTCCTTGCAAACACTTGTGATTTTTTTCTTTCAAATACAGACTGTTTCTTGGGGTGGGCATGAAGTTAGTGTGTCTTGCTCTAATTTTCCATTGAGTTAGAATTTGTGCGGAGGCTGCCAGATATTTCTTTAGATTTGTTCTTTTTAGATAGTGTGCACCTAACTTTTATTATGGCAAAGACCATATTTTGATAAAGGGCTTGATCCAGAGAAGGGCCAAGCCCCAGCACTTCCCAGTGATGCCAGCTATACCCAGCTCCAGATTGGGAGTGACTGGTGCTCAGCACCTCTGTGAACATCTTAATCTGATTCTAAGAAGTTCTGACTACTGCATCCCCCGTTGTGTGTATAAGTGTGTAACTGACTTCAGTGGTAGTTACTGGTGCTCAGAAGCACACAAGAGCGGAACTGTAGAGAATCACCACTGATAGCTTTGCCATTCTTTACCATCACACTGATAAAAGAGGCACCCAACACCTTTGTGAAGAACAGTGTGCTAAGTAATGTGGAGAAGTGGGATCCAATTTTAAAGACTGAGCTTGCAGAAAATGGAATCATACTCTTAATGATATAAAAATAATATTCCTCTGAGGACATACATTCGTTTTACATGACAGGAGGGCTGATAAATACCCCGATAAGCCTATTATTTTTACTCTTTATGTGAGAAATGTTGTAATGACAGTCTGAGAACACACTGACTGTTTAAATGACAGGTTATTCTAAGCTTTCCCCCCCAATCATCAGCTAGGTTGTTTTCTCTATCATTTGGTGTGTCTCTTCTACAGCTGGTCAAACTATTTGAAATAGATTACATATTTAGTTCTTTTGTTCATAATCTGAAGTTATTGAACAAACATTTTACGGAAACATAATTCATCGCTGGAAAGCTATTGGCTTACATCCCGTCTTCAACTATTTGCTATTTGAGGTGTCTGATTGGTCTGCTAAGTTACATGGTAATACTTCTGCTGCCTGATTGGATGACTGAAATGTAGGAATGGGAAGAGGTAGATCAGATTTCAAGTGGGTGGGACCAGTGTAATCCTTTGCAGGAGCACATTTGCATGACATCACAAGACTGTATCTTTATGCAAATTACTGATTTTTTTTTTTAAATCCCTTACTTGTATGCTTCATAGAGAATGAATGAAAAGGGTCAGGAACACAATCAAAGTGAATTCATGGCTTTTATTGCCCAGAGCTAGTCACATCAGAATGATGCTGCCTTCAGGAGGATTGAATGTGAACTTCAAGAGAGGATATACAATAGCACTGTTTAGTCCTTCACTGTCTGGGAGCAAGAGGAATTCCCAAAGTATAAGGGTCATTTACAGCTTGAGATGAGTCCTAAAATTCAGGCCATCGCTACCCTCACCTTGTAACTGCAAAAGCCCTACAACATACATATTTTGGGTGGAAGTCTGGGGAAGAAATCCTTCCTGCCCCTTGCAGTGAGCAGTGTATATCCTGAAGCATGTGCTTTGACTACACCGAAGTTAGCTCCATAACTATAAAGGCTATTACCAAACACTTTTCAAAACCAGCTTTTCCATTATTATTGCTGCTCCGTACGACGGGCCTCTAGAGCTGTCTTTTATTTTTTTTTTAGTTGTTTATAATCTATTTAAAACAAAAGTCTCCCTAGCAAGGTCTTCTCCCCAGCCTGCTTAACAAACTGAGACAGTGGGGCCCTCTACATTCGGCTGACTATTTTATTCATTGCTTTTCCCCTTTTTTAGCACAGCAGCTTCATCAAATATTTTTCAAGGGCAACCTTACTCCCTAAAGGTTTGTTCAGCTGCAATGACTGTCTCTCATCTAGGGAATCTATTCTGATTAATTTGACTTTAACTTTCTTATTGCTCCAGTGGATTCCAAATTTGTCAAGGACTTTATATACACACACCAGCGCCCCCCCCCCACCCCCCGCCCCAGCAGGGAGGTTTCACAAAAGCAGTGGTACAGGGGGGCTCTAATTTTAGTAGGTGGATCAGCCTTAAGATAGAGCTGCTGCTATCTGGCTAGTCACATTGGAAATCAGCAAAAGACAAGTAAACTAACCAAATCTATAGATCGGTACATAGTCTGGAAATATTCAGGGTTATGGGAGTTTTTGGTGATGCCGTTTCTTCATATGAAGAGGTTTACCAAGCTGTCAGGGTAGCAATGAGAGAATACTGCCAGCAGGTGGCTGTAACTTCACAAAAACAAAACAATAAGGAATGAAAGAGCTACCGGAACCAAGGAAACTATCAGGCTGTAGCAGCTGAGCCAGTGGGTCATGAGCCTTGTGCTTGTTCAGCTGTAATGCTGTTCTAAGCCTTCTGCTTGCAGTCTCTTGTTCCTACTCATTTGGCCTCTTGCATTCTGTTCATTAACACAGAAGGGCACTAGTTATTTTTAGTCTCTTTTCTTAGAATGTATCTGCATCATCTCTCTAACAGTTCTCCAGATTCTTGATACTATGCCAATCTTTTCTACCCCGTTACCTTTTGTTTTAGTTTTTGCTTTCCTTACTAACACTCCTCCTCTTCACAATTCATTCTCTTCTTATTTTTCAACCTAGTTAAACTAGATCCCCATTTTGTTCTCCCAGGTCTGTCTTTCAGCAATATGCATTGTCAGTAAAACATGTACTACTCAGTTCAGGAAATGACTTTTGGCCCTGCATGTCCTTCTTTGTTTAAAATTTGCTTTAATTTCATATTTTGAACAGATTTTATAAAGAAAAGAGACCTAAAAATTGTCTTTCAGTCATAAGCAAATAAAGCCATTATTTCCTCCAGAGTTAAAAGAGAAGCCCATATAAAACGAAAGGCAATAAAGCTATCAGAACCCCGGTCAGCAGCCTCCTTTTGATGGAAACTGAACTAAGAGCCGTCTTTAAGCTACTGTCACTCTCTGGAATGACGCCAGATAATGTGATTGAAAAAACGCCTTTCACAATAAGCCATGTTGAATTTTCAATCTAAACAGAAAATCAATCTATTAGTCATCCAAACATAGTTTTCCTCCTTCCTTCCTATTTTTAGCACACATTTTTGGCAAGACCCTGTTTTACAAGGGCTTATGAAAAATTAACTGGGGGGCTAGTCTTGTTGCTTCCCAATGCCTCATTGATATAGGAATTCTGATTGTTGTGAGTTATCAATAGATGTTTATAATAACCCTTGTGAAATTCCTTAACTGGCTGTCAACAGTAAATATCTCAAGTTGATTCCATGTTGGGTGTGGGTGTGGGTATGGAGGGATAGCTCTTTGTAAGAAATTTGAAGGAGCGTAACTGTAAATATATATTTATATATAAAAGCTTGCTGCATTAGAACAATGTATCCAAATTGTGTAAATTCCCCAGGATTTAGGAGGCCTGATTCTCTGAGACTTCATTCCTGCGTTCAGTACAGGAAGGTGGTCTTAAGCCAACTTTGAGCTTCCCGGTATTCTGGTCCACAGGGCTGCTCTAACTTATTGCTTGGGCTGCTTGCAGCCCATTGGCAGCTGAGAAGAGTGCAATTAACTCTAGTCACTTTCCTATCCTCAGCCAAGCACCCCTCATCTTTTAGGGGCTGTGTAGGGAAGCAGAGTAGCACCATTGCATCAATTCTGCACCATCTAGGAAGCTTAGATTCCTAGAGGTGGTCTGGGGTAGTGGGGGAAAAAGCCATTGCCAAAGCCACTTCACACTGCTAGAATGGTTTAAAGGGGCTTATGAGCAGCAGAGAATTGGGCCCAGATAGTACAGACCATAAGTAAAAAATATAATGGATAGAATTCTTAAGGCTTGTCTACTCTGAGAATGCTACAGCTGCACAGCTTTGCCACGGTAGCGCTTCCAGGTAGACTCCACCTACTCTAAAGCGAGGGGTTCGCCCATCAGTGTAGGTAATCCACCTCCCTGAGAGGCGGTAGCTAGGTTGATGGAAGAATTCTTCTGTCAACCTAGCAGTGCTACATGGGGAGTTAGGTTAACTTAACTATGCTGTTCAGGGTGTGGATTGTTCACACCCCTGACCAACGTAGTTAAACTGATTTAATTTTCTAGTGTAGACCAGGGCCCAGTTGAAAAAGCTTTCATGTGTAGAATACGCTTTTTTAATTGTTCAGGGACATGTAAGGTTGATAAAGCTGAGTTTATTAGCTTTATTTAACATTCTGTGAGCCATTTTAGTTTTGTTTGAATTTCTTTCCTTTCCCATTCCTACTACCAGTTAGGATGTTAGTTTCAGAAGGTTACAGTTTGAATAACTGGCACACAGCTATTTTTTCAGACGAGCATCTGTCCTTCCAGACTACTCTGATTTATCTCGTCTTTTTGTGTAGACTTTTGCTTTCGGGTTTAGAGAAAATTCACCATTGAATGCCTTCTGCTTATTGTACTGAGCTAAGAGGAAGATTGCTTCTTTTCTCTGAATGAAGGTGAAAATAGAGTGTTGGTTTTTGTATTGGAGATTTTGTAGTTCTCACAAAGGTACCATTTTAAATACATTTTGTTCAAAGTTAGCATGAATAAAAATAAATGCATTTAAGAGGATCTACACTGTAGAATCTGCAGAATAAACCTGTGATATTCTTAAAGGAATGAAATAATAAAATCAATACTTCACTTCCAAACTATTTTTTTTATTTTTTAAAAACTTCCTTCTTTATTGTTATTTAAAATATATATCTAGTAGCATTTACCAGTGTGAAATGTATCTTAAGTTTTGTACAAGTTTACATCAGTAAGGAGAAAAAGGAAATGAGCCACATTTGCTTAACAATTTTTCTTGCCATTTTTAATGAAAAGCTTTTAATTGGCCTCATGGCTGAGAACAGACTTTTAAAAAGACTCTCCTGTTATTTTCATACACTTCTGTCTCAGAAACAGTAACGTGTGACAATGCTCAGTCATGTACACAGATATGCATTTTTTCCATGGGAAAGTTTTCATATTGTCATATTCCAAAGGGTAAATAAGTTGTAACCAATTGGAAACTGTCTTTCTGCTAGAGGAAAAGCAGTCTGTGCCACACTTTTGGGTGTGGAGAGAGTGGAGATGGAATGGTGGGCCAAGGGGGCATGTCAAGACCCAGAGTGGAGGTGGAATGGATGATCCTTTCTTTCTGTAGGTTCCCTGAGATCCACAGAGTTCATGGGCCAGTTCCTCATGTCCTGTTCCACAGGAGGTAGGAGCAGCCCAATTCTCCATACAATGGAACAATGAAGGAGGAATTTGCTCCCCCTTAGATCCTCCTGCAGGATTTCCCTAGGGAGATATGAGCAGGTCCTAGGTTAAATCCAACAATACTCTGTAAATAGGTAGCCATTTTGCTATGATGTGTTCAGTGAGATGAAAAAGGATTGAGACAACGATTAGGATCAGATACTTTTTGAAATGCTCACTGTTACAGTAGCTTCCCATTAGTGGATATTAGAGCATGATGTTAAACCTATGTACAGGGTAAGGTCTAGAAACGTAGAGAACTCTTCTTTTAGGAAGTGCTTCGTGAGAGAGGAGAGTATTTATGAAGGAAGGAATAAAGCCTGAATGCTGCACTGTCTTGGCTCTCTCTTTTTATGCTGAACATCCACTTTACTTTTACTACCATTGCCCTGGCAGCGGACACAATGGCACTCTCTTTGCCCTTTGGCTATTTGCTGTTAGCCATGGTGATCCATTGTTAGCCAATGCACATAGGTTACATACACCCACACACATATACATACCCCCCACATTAATATGTATTGTGCAGGTGGTATTAATATTGGGTGGGTGTGTTTGTGATGGATAATCATGGTAAAGTGTATTAGGCTTACTCTTGCTCACTTATGCTAAGTATCCCACAATATCTGGTGGCAGTGCATCTCATAATCCTGGGGGAATTCTGCACCACTGCACATGCACAGAATTTATGTATCCTGCAGATTTATTTGCTTCCCCACAGAAAAATGACTTTTTGATGAGGAAGCAAAGGGAATCCACAACAGTGGTCATATGATCCTCCCCAGCAGTATGTTTTGGGTGCCCAAAGCAGCCGGCAGAGAGGTAAATCACTGTGGGGCAGAGGGCGGGACTGGGAAAGAACCCGCTGGTGCCTCCTACCCTGCACTGGGCTCAGCTGCTAGTCGCGGCTGGACTGGGGAGGACGGAACTTCCTCTTCCTCTGCACAGCATCCAGGACTGTGTCAGACCCACTGCCAGATTTCTCCCCTGGCTGTAGGAAGCTCTACAAACTGCACCCATCGCTCCTCAGCTGCAGGGGGAGGGATCACTGTATGGGGGGATGCTCCTCTATCTGCCCAACCCCCGTGCATCCAGACCGCCTCACACCCAGACCCTCCCATTGAGCCTCACCCCCGCCACACCTAAATCCCTCCCGACAAGCCCCACTACCCCTGCACTGGGACCACCCCAACGAGCCCCTATCAGCTGCACCTGGATCCCCACCCCACTGAGCCCTACTGCCCCAGCATCTGGACCCCCACTGAGCTCCCCACACCCAGACTCCCCTGCCGAGCTCTATCCCCCCTACACCAAGACCCCCTCCCCGCTGAGCCCCAACTACCTTCACCTGGACCCCCCTGCAGAGTCCTATTACCGTTGCACCCAGAACCCCGCAACAAGCGTCTATGCATCCAGCTCCTCCCTACACCTGGATCCCTCACTGAGCCACCCGCACCCAGATAGCCCCACACAGAAACCTCTCAACCCACACCTGGATCCTCCCACACTAAGTCCCTTCACACTTGGATCCTTCCTTGCTGAGCCTGCCTGCCCACACCTGGTGCAACTGAAACAGAGGGGCAGGGCCCTGGGGGGTTTCTGGGGCAGGCCCGGTCCTTGCGCTGTGTCAGGGTTGGGTGCAGCCTCACAGCTGAGTCTATGTCCCGGGAGGAGGGAGCTGCATAGTGATCTCCCACCTCTGTGCAGCCAGTGGCTTGTGCTCCCCAATGCTATGCTGGAGCCTCCACATTTATTTGACAAATAAAATTTGCAGAATTTTGCAGAATTTTAAAATACGGTGTGCAGAATTTTTAATTCTTTGGTGCAGAGTGCCTTCAGGAGTAATCTCAGCATTTGGCATAGGCAGATAGGAAACCTGTCAGAGACAAGAAACATTGATGTTCTACCCTGGTACAGGAAAGTCATGCATTCATGGCCCAACTAGTCTGTAATGCTGTGTCTGAAAAGCAGAGATAAGATGGGTGCGCCTTGTTATCAGAAAAACAAAGTAATTGGGGAATACAGTCTTGGGTGCAATATAAAGCGCTAACTAACTTGTAAACAAGCACCGTGTATATCTATATGATTTTAGGGGCATATTCTGGGGAGTACATCTTCTGTGTAAGGTGAATTGAACACACTGCGAGAGTTCAGTTCCTGGGAAGGATTGGTGATGTATTAGTTATTTCAGGAGGAGGGATAGCTCGGTGGTTTGAGCACTGGCCTGCTAAGCCCAGGGTTGAGAGTTCAATCCTTGAGGGGGCCACTTAGGGATCTGGGGCAAAATCAGTACTTGGTCCTGCTAGTGAAGGCAGGGGGCTGGACTCAATGACCTTTCAGGGTACCTTCCAGTTTTATGAGATAGGTATATCTCCATATATTTTCTTTCCTGTATCATACTGTTTTGCCTTTAGACAATAACTTTGGCTGAGCTTGGTTATTTGGTCCTTTGAACATTGTTAATATTGAACCACAAGTATAGCCAATCAATTGGCTATACATTACAATCAATACAATAATGGCAGAACAATCACAGAAATGTTGAGCAGGAAGGGACCCTGAGAGGTTATCTAGTCCTGCCCTGGCTCTGAGTCAGGACTAAGTAAACCTAGAGCGTTGCTGACAGGTGTTTGTTTGACCTGTCCTTAACAACCTCCAGTGACGGGTATTCCACAGCCTCCCTTGGAAGTCTATTTCAGAGTTTAACTACCCTTATAGTTTCCTAATAACCAACCCAAATCTCCCTTGCTGCAGATTAAGCCAATTCCTTCTTGTGCAACTTTAAGTGGACTTGGAGAACAATTGATCACCATCCTCTTTGTAACAGCACGTAATATATTTGAAGACTGTTTTCAGGGACCCTTCAATCTTCTTTTCTGAAGATTACACATGCCCAGTTGTTTTAACCTTTCCTCATAGGTCAAGTTTTCTAAACCTTTTACCATTTTTGTTGCTCTCCACTGGACTCTCTCCAATTTGTCCACATCTTCCTTACAGTGTGCTGTCTAGAACAGGACACAGTACTCCAGCTGAAACCTCATGGGTGCCCAACAGAGTGGAAAAATTACTTCTTATGTTAGGATAGTGAATAGCATCTTTGACCAGCTCATCCCACCTCCTCACTCAAATCCTGTTGTACTGTTAATCCAAGCCCTGTAAAAAACTTTTAAGGAGTAGGGTGGGGGTCGGGATGGTGCTATTGAGGAGGCAACCTCTTCAGTATGGAGAGATTCAGCCCTGGAGGTGATGCTGGATGGGTGGCACAGTCATGCCTTCCAATTACTGAATCTCTTTTGAGGCGGCTGGGGTGACTTGCCTCCTTTCCCTCCAGTGGTGGGTTTCTTCTTTGAGGAGCTGTTGGCTTGCTTTTGTCTCTTTGCTATAGTAGTAACTCCTTGACTGGGCCTTGCAGACACTGACCCTTTAAAATTCAGCTGCATTCTGTGACTTTGTCCCAGTTGTGCCCCATGTTGCACAATGTTTGTAAATTCAGAAGATCAAGGGATCCTCCCTCCCTCCCCTTGCCATGAGGCTCCCTGGGGAAATTTGCATACCTTTGCTCTGTACAAACATCCAAAAGGACCTGGCATTTGGGGCAAATGGAATGGTAGGCAAAAGTGGGTTCCTGAAATTTCTTTAAACCTTAAAGAAAGTTTGGGTTTGCTTTAATGGATGGATAAAAGTAAAAGCTAGTACTTATTTTCCCCACAGTATTTCACTCACCACTAGTTGTTATGATCACATGAATTTAGTGCTCCCATTATGTTGCTTTCTTTCTTAGCTGCCAATAAATAGTTCTGCAGAGTTAGGGGTTGATTTTTTAGAGCAGTCTATTGACTAAAAGACTTTGTTTTTGTGCACACAAGTTCTGTTTTTCTTTGTTTAGCGAGAGTAAATATTCCAGGAGGTGTGTACACACACAGCTCGTTGTCTGCTAATGGAATTCAGGCTCATACCTTCCACAGACTGTTAAAATAGCCATATCATTTATCTTCTGTATTTACTTCCATGTAGCACTCAGCGCAGTGTGTATACTCTTGCAAAGACTGCTGATTTGGACAGGAGAGTCCTGGTTTCCTTTCAGAGATCCCATCTCCCTTTTAATTCGGCACATCTTGTTGTTTAGATATTGTTTGAATCAAAGGGTAGAGAAACATGAAAGCAAGTAGTATTTATAGCATTGCCATTGTGCATGGCATTGCCTATTGACATAAAGCAGTATAATGTGTATTATCATTATATATGACTGAAACATGGGGACACAGAGCTGTTCAGTGGCTGTAGCAGAGGTCTGGGGAGTCACTAGCTCTGGGGTGAAATACTGGCCTCATTGAAGTCAAAAGGAGTTTGTCATTGGCTAAGTTAAGTCACTTAGCTGTTAGCTTCCCCAATTGTAAAATGGGGACCGGACTTACCTTCTATAAAATGGTTTGAGATCTTCTGATGAAATGTGCTGTATAAGTAGATTGACAGCTTTTTAGGCAGGGACCATTTGTTCTGTAAAGTGCCTACCACCCTTAGCTGCTATAAACACAATACATTATAATATGTGCAAAGTATTATTATAGCATTGCCATGAAATACTTTCCTGTGTCATTCCACCAAAAGCACTGGAAAACATTGGAAAGTATAATCAAGTCGTACTAGCTGCATATTTTAAATCAAAACAGGCTACTTCAATACTATGAAACAAGATTTTCAAACTAGCCTGCTCTTGAGTCATTTTGACCCCAGTATTATACACCATGAAAGTTTGTTATTCCATCAGCAAATTTCCTTCTGATTTTAGCTTCATGTAGTTGCTGTAAATATTGATCATTTCAGTTCTGAAAAATTAATTGCAAAATGTTGCTGTCCTTCTTATAGAACACGAAGAGAAACAGAGTTTTTATAAATGCATGAGTCAGATTCTGAGCTTTGTTGTGCTTTTTTGTAAGATGAGATCTTGGAATGTGAATCTTCAGTTGGTAACAGATACCATAATGATGCTTTGCGCTTATATAATGTCTGGATGTGAGGCTCTCAAAGTTCTTTGCAAAAGTAGGTAAGTGTGAGAGAAAAGATAGTCTTGTGGCCAAGACACTGAACTGGGACTCAGGAGATCTGGGAGCAGTTCCTGGCTCTGCATCAGACTTCCTATGTGACCTTGCTGTGGGATAATAATGCTTCCTGTCTCTCAACGTTGTCTTGTCTACTTAGATTGTAAGCTCTTTGGGGCAAGTAATGACTCCCTCCTGTGTTTTGCAGTGTCTAGCACAACCTCAGTTGGGGCTTCTGGGCACTACTGCTGTAAAGAGGAAGTATTATCCTCATTTTACAGATGTGGAAACAAAGGCATAGAAAGATTAAACCCAACATTTTCTAACTTGGATGCCTAAAGTTATTGCTCCTGTCCTCATAGGGATCCGTCTACATTTTTCTCTTAAATTGAGGAGAAACTACTCTATTTAAGGATTATCGATTGCTTGTTGGCACATGTAACCTATGTGCATTGGCTAACAATGGCATCACCGTGGCTAACAATGGCATCACCGTGGCTACCAGTGAGTAGCAAAAGAGCAAAGAGAGTGCCATTGTGGAAATCCCCTTACTACAGGAATCAGCTTTGGACAGTGATTATAACAGGAGAGTGGGAGTCAGCAGATATGGGTTCTTCTCCTGATTCTACCACAGGCTGGGTGTGTGATGTTGGGCATGTTGCATACGCCAGCATTTTCAAATTTGGGCTCCTAAGGTAGGGACCCAACTCAGTAGATAGTCTTTAAACCAGAACGGCCTGAATGGGGAAAACTGGGCATTAGAAAGTGTTTCTTCCATCAGGGCCGGCTCCAGCATTTCTGCCGCCCCAAGCAAAAAAAAAAAAAAAAAAGCCGCCACCGGCCGCGGCCGCTCAGCGGCAGGTCCTCCGCTCCTAGAGGGAGTGAGGGACCTGCCGCCCCCGAATTGCCGCAGGTGCTGCCCCTCTCCCTTGGCCGCCCCATGCACCTGCTTGTTAAGCTGGTGCCTGGAGCCGGCCCTGTCTTCCATCATTTTCATAGATTCATAGATTCTAGGACTGGAAGGGACCTCGAGAGGTCATCGAGTCCAGTCCCCTGCCCGCATGGCAGGACCAAATACTGTCTAGACCATCCCTGATAGACATTTATCTAACCTACTCTTAAATATCTCCAGAGATGGAGATTCCACAACCTCCCTAGGCAATTTATTCCAGTGTTTAACCACCCTGACAGTTAGGAACTTTTTCCTAATGTCCAACCTAGACCTCCCTTGCTGCAGTTTAAGCCCATTGTTTCTTGTTCTATCCTTAGAGGCTAAGGTGAACAAGTTTTCTCCCTCCTCCTTATGACACCCTTTTAGATACCTGAAAACTATCATGTCCCCTCTCAGTCTTCTCTTTTCCAAACTAAACAAACCCAATTCTTTCAGCCTTCCTTCATAGGTCATGTTCTCATGTTTCTGGTACTTCTTGCTTCCACTTGGGCCAGAAACACCATGACAGCTTTTCCCCAAGATATTTCCAAACAGCTACTTCTGAACATTTCTGAACCTAACAAATAATTTGGTTCGAATTCTGGGCATAGTTTTGGGTTGGTTCCTTTTCAATCCAAACTGGTTCAACCATCCCTAATTTGCTAATTAGTCATTCTAATACTAATTACTAATTACTGATTCCAGTCCAGTATTAACCTAAGGGTGAAAGCCTGGCCCAACTAAAGGGAATGGCAAAACTCCCATTGACTTTAATAGGGTGAGGATTTCACCCTTAACCTTACACTATCATCTCAAGTGAACAGAAAGCTATTCATTCATTCTGAAATATTATGTATGTTTCCTTCTAGAATTAACTAAGTCAGAGATTTGAATAAAACATACTTTTTCCTTCTGGAAGCTCATTTGTTTCCACCTTGTCCATAAAATGGCTGTCAGTCATAGGATACAGCATACAGTAAACCGCCACAATACTATGGCTATAATATTACAATTTGATGCCTTGGTATATAAAGGATAAATACTTTATGGAATGAATCAGTGTGAAGCCAGAGGAGACAATAAACCATGAGGGGAAAATGGGTCTCTAAACAGCCGCTTGCATTGCAATTAAACTACATGGAATTGTGTGCAGGTAACATTCAGGGTGTGATTTAAGACCTCCAAAGCTGAGAATGACATTCACAGTTAAGGCTGAAATCAGCTCCATCCTTAACTCACTGTACTGGAGTTATTTGTAGCACTTGTTTGTTATTTGTAGAGCTGTCCAAAATTTTCATAATGATACACAAAAATCAGATTATATTTGCTTGGTTTTGGATTTTTACTACAACCCA
This sequence comes from Terrapene triunguis, assembly GCF_002925995.2. Taxonomy (NCBI): domain Eukaryota; kingdom Metazoa; phylum Chordata; order Testudines; family Emydidae; genus Terrapene; species Terrapene triunguis. The sequence continues at coordinate 9,539,713 of NW_020664435.1, read as the reverse complement.
GTAATTAAGGCTGGGTTTGTTAAAACTTTCCCATCAGTTTCACAAACTTTCATTAATTTATGGTTCAAGATAGTAACTAGAGCTGGGCAGGAAAGGGCTTTCCCATCCTGCCAAATGTTTTGAAATTTCAATTTTTTCCCTATCCGCAATTGGAATGAAAAGTCAAAATCTTGAAAATTTTCACAAATAGTTCAGTGTGTCCACACTAACCAGGCTGAATCAGTTTAAGATTTGTCTCATGTCCACACCAGTGCTGTCTGAAACCATTTCAGTTGAAATGGCCACTTGGTATCAGTCCCACAAATTCTCAGCTCAGCTCACAGAAGCAATGTGATTTCTGATAGATTTCACAAACCCGCTGGTGCACTGTGGAACAGTAGTGGTGTTACAATAAATAGCTCATAGGGCCATGCCTAGGAACTTAGAGAACTTTATTTTCAGTAAGTGCTAGAAGAGAAAGGAATAAAGCCTCAGTGTTGCACTGCCTTGGTTCTCTCTATGTACACACGCACAACAGCTGAGTGCCCTAACCCCAATTTACAGAGTCATTCTCATGCTCTCTCCCTGGCCCAATACATATTTGATTATTTCATACACAGTAGAAAGACTTCAACAGGAAAAACTGAGAGAACTCTGTTCCAGAATATCTCATAGCCTGATGGATTAGGGCCCTCACTTTGAAGGGGGGAGAGACTTGGATTCAAGTCCATGTGCTAGAGTAGGGAGTTTGAACCTGGGTCTCCCAAAGCCTAGATGAGAGCCCTAACAACTGAGCTATTGGAGGTAAGGGGGTCACTGCCTTTTCTGAAACACTTTATTTCCTGGCCATTTGATTTGCTGAAAATTTAAAACCAAACGTCCACAAATATTAATCAGTTTCAAGTTGAACCCAACTGATTTTTTGGAACTGCCAATGAACAGCAAAATCGGTTATTCACACAGCTTTAATTTTAGGTGCTTTAAATGGTTTAATTTTTCTAGTATAGATCAGACCATAGATTTTACTATGACATGCTCAGATATCATGATACAGTATGAAAACCTAGATACCCAGAGGACAGAAAGGCTCACTTAAACTGGTTTTACACCATTCCCACTCCACTGGTACCAATAGAGTTATTCCTGATTTACATCAGTGCAAATGAAAGGAGAATCAATTCCAGAGTTTCATCATGATCTCTGCATTTTCTTAGATTCAACAGACTTCTAAATTGTCTCTTGTGACTTAAATTCAACATTCTCATGGCAGTTGCTCTCATGAGGTTGAGCAAAGCTACATGCCTAGGCATATTTTTAAAAATGCATGTAATTCACCTCATCATACTGGTTCCTGTGAAGGAATGTTTAAGTTCCCACCTCACACTGAGAGAACAAAGGTCCTTTTCTTAAACAAGGGAAAGTCCCCAGTCTAGAGGCTAGAGTGAATGAGTGAAGATAAGTCCTCGTGAAGAGAATAAAATCTTTGGGGAAAAGAACAAGCCACACCCAGGAAATGTGGACCCATGAGTGTAGAATTATAATTTCCTTTTAACAGCTAGAGTTACAGGTATGGTGAGGGACGGCTTGGAGGATTATTATTTTTAGGAGCAGATGTAATCTCAGAAGTATAGAATTTTAAGGGTTTGCAAATAGTATAAGTGGGGTAGGGGTTCAGATTTCTTCTCTGTCACATTTCCCCACCATACCATCCTTGGTTAAGATGTATAGTTTTCCTATGGTCCACAGAGTGATTCCACAGCTGCTACTTAAGCCCCTAGGCTTCAATAAACCATGGTGCAGCTGTGCCTGTGCTTTGTGGAGGGTGATAGCTGATACAATACCTCCTTTCAGCACTTCTCCGTTCTTCTTCCAAACTCCACTTTGCAGGGAGGTGGAAAGAGACTCGTGCATAGACTCCCCAAGTTTTGCATTCCTCACCCTTTTGTATTCAGGGCTGTTCTTGGCTGGAGGATGCAACACAGGATTTTCTCCAAAGAATGAAAACCCCAGGGAATCTTTTTCTCTCTAGTTGTATGCTAGGAATGCATTTTATAAGAATGGGGAAAGAATCACAATCCAGAATACCAAAAATGGGACCTTGCTGATTAACTAAGCAATCATCAGTTTGATCTAATCTTTCTGATGTTTTTCAGCAGCTACATGCACACAGTATGCGAAAAGATTAGCATTGTAGGAATGCCCGTGATGGCAGTAAGGTCAGCATCTCGATCAATAACAACTCAGCCTGAACAGATATCTAATCAAAAAGAAAAAGGTCATCTCCAGTAAGGGACTTTAAAAAGACCGACCGACAAAATCTAATCACTGATTACTGAATATTTAGTTAAGTGTTGACCTTGGTTGTTATTATTTAACCATAGACTATTAGCTAATTTCATCCTGGTTGTGGATTAAATTTTCACAATTATTTTATTAGTTGAACTATTAAACAAAAAGGGTAATGCTACTACAGCCCAGCTGACATCACGGCAATGCAAAATAGGGCATGCTCATCCCTTAAAAACCTATGGGAGAATAAGATTTGATCTTGTATACCAACCTCAGTGTAAACCATGCATAAATACTGATCACCAATTAGAATATGATAGAACACTGTAGTTACTGGAATGGGGTCACCGGTGGTTCTGAAGGTGTCGCACTGTAGTAACATATACTGTCTCTTGGGGAGGCGTGATCTTGCTCATGCTCAAAGGAATAATTTGGAACATACTTCATTTATACTCACTTCTTTAGTTCTCATGAAAGTAACACTGAAAAGTCCAGCCACAATACATCATGTCCCTTAGCTGTTCTAAACCAAAATTAAATACATTCTGTTGAAATTCAGTGCTGGGCATTAATTAGAGAGTTTCCCTTGCTTTTTAAAGAGAAAGAGACTAATTAGATTCAGTGCAGTTTAATAGGTAATTGGCAAAGGTATTTTGTGTGTGTGTGTTTCAGAGTAGCAGCCGTGTTAGTCTGTATCCGCAAAAAGAACAGGAATACTTGTGGCACCTTAGAGACTAACAAATGTATTTGAGCATAAGCTTTCGTGGGCTACAACCCACTTCATCGGATGCATAGAATGGAACATATAGTAAGGAGATATATATACACATACAGAGAACATGAAAAGGTGGGAGTTGCCCTACCAACTCTAAGAGGCTAATTAATTAAGATGAGCAATTATCAGCAGGAGAAAAAAACGTTTGTAGTGATAATGACAAGAAGGTGTGAGGATAGGGAAATAGATTCAATGTGTGTAATGGCTCAGCCATTCCCAGTCTCTATTCAAGCCTAAATTGATGGTATCTAGTTTGCATATTAATTCAAGTTCAGCAGTTTCTCGTTGGAGTCTGTTTTTGAAGCTTTTCTGTTGCAAGATTGCCACCTTTAAGTCTGTTACTGAGTGACCAGAGATGTTGAAGTGTTCTCCTACTGGTTTTTGAATGTTATGATTCCTGATGTCAGATTTGTGTCCATTTATTCTTTTGCGTAGAGACTGTCCGGTTTGGCCAATGTACATGGCAGAGGGGCATTGCTGGCACATGATGGCATATATCATATTGGTACATGTGCAGGTGAACAAGCCCCTGATGGCGTGCTCATCTTAATTAATTAGCCTCTTAGAGTTGGTAGGGGAACTCCCACCTTTCCATGTTCTCTGTATGTGTATATATATCTCCTTACTATATGTTCCATTCTATGCATCCGATGAAGAGGGCTGTAGCCCACGAAAGCTTATGCTCAAATAAATGTGTTAGTCTCTAAGGCCACAAGTACTCCTGTTCTTTTTGTGTGTGTGTATACATCTCAGACTCAGAGGACATTCGTACTGCACTAATGCATCGGTAGGAAGCAGTGTTAATTATTAGTATGTTAAGGTTGCAAGCTTTGGCCTTTGGAATCAATGTTCATTCTATAATGTTAGAATCAGGAGTCCCTGAGAAGTCTTGTAATTGCAAGTCAGATAGTTAATGGAAGCTGTCATCTGGGAGCAAATAAAGGACAGAGATCCTGGTTTCTAATTTGAGATACTTTCTTGCAGAGTAACCTTGACAAAGGTCATCAGACTGTATTGTGCCTCAGTTAGCCCACCAGAAAACTAAGTAAAAACCATGGCCACTATGAAAACTATATGCTGCATCTAACCTGAGTCTCAATAGGTGAGTTAATTATAAAACTAAGAAGATTCAAAATGGCATTTCTTTTTTTCATGCTTCTTGCACAGCAGGCAGCCATATTAGCTCTTTTTCACTTCATTATAGGCAGCTCAATTAGTTATTTCATTTCAGATACGAAAACAATCTTCAGAGAAGGATTTTTTTAAAGTTGAGCCTCCAGTTCATGAATTGTAGTCTACAAATCCATTGAAATAAAATGCAGATGCTGTTATTGCAGAAGACTATGATATTACCTCACACATGTAAGTTGTTCTCTTTCCAACAAAGGGGTAAAATTAGTCCAAAATTTGTTTTAATACAGCTTTTAATATTTTAACATTTTTCGCCCTAGTTTTCAGCTAGTTTACATGATGTTTTAAAAGTAAATGGCATGACTAGTTATTTCTGAACATTTGGAAGTCTCTAAAACCATGTACAATGGATCCATCATATAAAGAATTCATTTTTCACCCATGAGATAACTTCTTTGTAAGTGGAGGGAACTAGAACTGCAACAGACTGGAAGAATTCGGGACCTTCATTCTATTCTCCATTCTATTCTCCATTTTAAAACCAGAACCTTGCTATAAATGACTCAACTCTATTAAAAGCAAAAGCAAAAAAGTGGAGCTGCAGTGAGTTATGTGGAATTAATTTAGCTTTATTGTCATGTAGACCTCATAAACCTCTTGTAGTTTATGATGCCACAAGAAGACGTCTAAGGAGTGATTTCCTTGCAAATGACTGCAGTCTGTTTTCTGTATTCATTGGGGCAACACTTTTAGGGTCTCATCCAGAGGAGCGTTGAGCATCCTCAATTCCTAATGAAGTGAAGGGGAGTGAAGGGTGCTCAGCCAGATTGGAACTTTTGAAGTGCAAGACCTGTTGGTGTCCAGGTACAGTGCTCTCCTGATTCAACGCAGCTTGGTGATAGTGATATTAGTCTGAGGTTTGAGAAAAAGGAAAAATAACTCCTCTGCTGAATTGTTTCTGTTTGAGTTGCTGATTCACTGCACAGTCTTGCTGTAGATGGTAATAAAATAACATTTCAGACATGGAAACATAGGCGCAGCAGACCTGAACTGGATCTCTGTGTGTGAGTTTGTGCAGTGGGTTAAGGATTTTCCCTTGTAGTAAATGGACCTTAAATTAAAATGAAAAATAACAAAGGTGCAGCTATCCAAGCTGCCTTGCTGCAATGATAGCTTATCTCTCCATAATCTCTCCTGAGAGCTCTCCTGTGCAAGGCCAGGAGAAACCACAACTGGTGGCAAAAATTGTTTATTTGCAGAATCTTTAGATTCTAGGTGTTAAATGTCACAGAAGGGCAGTTTGACTCCTCATTTGGGGAGGGCCATTCTGAAACCTTAGATTACAGAACCATCTTGAAGGAGTGAAGGAATGAAAATAACACCTTTGCCAAATAAGATGGCTGGATGCCTGTACAGAACTGAGGCCCTGGCCTCTATGGAGACTCAATAAGTTACAGACCAATTGGACTCTCAGTGACTGGGATTCACACTATGGTGCAGTGTGAATAACTTGCCCGTGGGTAGCTGTAGAGCCTTAAGAGGCAGTGATGTATTATTTGTGACTTTCAGTTGGAAGGGGGAGTTAGCAGTAAACAGCAAAAGGGAAAAAAATTCTTAACTTAATGAGAGTTGTGTGAATTTAATGTTGGTGAAAAGGGGCAGCTTGCCAAGACAGTCTCCTCTTTGTTCTCCCAGAATGGGAGGTACCTGGGCAGTTGCGGTATGTTGAGATCTTTCATGCTGCTCTCTCAATGCACTCTAACCCTGACTTGGAAGAGCAATGAATTGTTGTGAGAGGATAATTTAGTTTCCCAGTCTGTGGCTTCTGCGCTGAGGAATAGTTCAGTAACAAGTGACCAAACCAAACCAGGGTATAAATTTAGTTTTGTTTGTGGTAGGATTCCATTTCATGTGGACACTTACCTACTGGTTACTGACTGAAACCATCTCGCTGATTTCAGTATTGTCCTTACTACTAACCTGGGCTGGATTTGAACCCGAGACTTAGAAATAAAAGGCCCAGCAACCCAATATGAATCTTCTGCACCATCCCTAACCAAAAACTTTTCTTTTTGAAATTATCCAAATGCTTCAAAGGACTCTTTTTATGGCAGTTGACCTCCAGATAAGTCATTAAAGTTAGGGGCCTGATTCTCATCTCATTTGACATCTCCCCCCGTCCCATGTAACTCCATTGGCTTTAATGGAATTACTCCTGAATTACACTGGAAATGGAAAAACAGGAGTTAAAATGTGTACTCTTTGGGCCAACTCCTCAGCTGCTATAAATTGGTGTCGCTTCAATGACTTTAATGATTTCAAGGGAGCGGTACCATTTTAACCTACTGGGATCTGGCCTCCTGTCCTGGATACTATCATTTTTTATTGTTTTTAATATTTTTGTTCAGCTTTTTAAGTTTTTTTTTTTAAATAGATTCTCTGTTAAAGTAAAACTTCTGCTGGATTGGAGGTGTGCAGCAGCATGACTTTCTAAACACCAAATATTTCCACTGAGCTACACAGGAAGCTTTAGAGTTCAAAAGAAAATGGACTTAAATTTTATTTTTATCCCCGAATAGCTTGAAACATCTGTACTGTTTATGGCTATTTTAGAATTGTATCTGGTAAGGCAACATGATACTCCTGGATTAGACAGTTCTGGGCTCAGGTCCCCTAGCAGATGCTTTGGGCTTATATCCAGAGCTAACACATGTCCCATGGTCACCCGACACTGGCCCGCATTTCACAGGTCAAGGTTGTGATTTGCTAGCTGAGAGTGAAGACTAGCAGCTTTAAATGGTTTTAACTGCTTCAGTCTTTCTCAGTTTTATTTTCCCTATCCCATTGTATCAACTGCAAATCCTGCATTTGATGTGTATCTGACACAACAGCTGTGGGTTGTTTAGCACGGTGGCTCTCAACCTTTCCAGACTACTGTAGCCCTTTCAGGAGTCTGATTTGTCTTGTGTACCCTCATCTCGCTTAAAAACAACTTGCTTACAAAATCAGACATAAAAAGACAAAAGCATCACAGCCACAGTATTACTGAAAAATTGCTCACTTTCACCATATAATTATAAAACAAATCAATTGGAATATATATGGCCTACTTACATTTCAGTCTATAGTATATAGAACAGTATAAACAAGTCATTGTATGAAATTTTAGTTTGTACTGACTTTGCTAGTGCTTTTTATGTAGCCTGTTGTAAAACTAGACAAATATCTAGGTGAGTTGATGTACCCCTTGGAAGACCTCTGCATACCCCCAGGAATACATGTACCCCTGGTTGAGAACCACTGGTTTAGCAGACATTAAAGTTAGGGTGAGTTTAGAAGAACAATGCCATGGCAACAAACTGTTAAGCTATTTATTACAAATCTCTATTTCTGTAAAAGAAATGTTGCTAGTGACTTTTAAACTGTGTCTTCTGTGGAGAAGGATCTCATTCCCTTGTCCTGGAAATGTGATAATGTTTCAAATTCATTCTGCAACATTTTACACCAAGCTCAGTTACTTTTCAATTGAAAGGTTATCTGGAATATTGAGCAGGATGCTGAAATGTCTGTCAACAGAATTTCAAAGACATTCCTTTAGCTTATTTTTCAAAGTATTTCAAAGTGTCCTTGGACCACTTTCTTGGTTTTAATTTTGTTCATTTTAGTATAATGGCATGCCAAAATTAGCTAGTTGTTAAAAGTTATCAGCATGACATAATATATCTTCAATATATGGTATAATATAGGTAATCACATATGGAGTGGTAATATTCATATTATATATGTCATTTTATCTTGCTTCTTTAACTGCCTCATTTGCACTCTGCCGACTAATCCATCTCTGCCAGAAATGCTTCTAACATTCCAGATCTCTGCACAACTTTCAAATAGTCACCATCGTAATAAATCACTATTAAAACATCTGACCACATAAATGTTTTCTTCTTTCTCCCAAAAGTGGAATTTCTATTTAATTCAGATTTTTCTGCAGCACCCTTCACCATGATAGCAGAATGTTTAATTTCTCCCCCAAGGCCCAGGATTAGAAATATTCACTCCTGGACCAGTGACAGGTTTAAGATTTACCATCTTGTAAACCATCAGGGCTAGAAATTGGACATTTATACCATTAGAAAGCCATGACTCACTACTTCCCAACAGTATAAGGCTTTGGTTTCAACCCGTTGTAGGCCAGGAAATTTTGAATCTTAACATTGCTATATTTTTGTGTATTGAAAATCTATTTTAGGTGACTTTTAGAATTTTCTTAAGGTATTAGTTACATTTTCTCCCCCTCAGAAATCTTTATGGTTGGAACTCACTGCAATAATAGTGCCCAGCTTTACCAACAGAGCACTTAAGCAATAGTTCATAGTCTTTCTGGAAGTGATGCTTCTTATGCAGAATGATATCTATATTCACCCTCCTACATAATTCACTCATAGGTTTTCCATTCCTGGATAAGATCACCATCCATCACATGACTGTGAAATCTTTATACCATCCCATCGTGTGTGTGTGTGTACACAAACACACACACATATATCACATGATGGTGTTTGGAGGTATAAAGCTTTTTTTGGCTGGGTTTGGGTTAGCTGCATTACTCACATACCAAGCATGGAAAATGGAAAATTTGAGTTCAATATGGAGAATGTTTCAGAAAATTATGAGTATGTGTAAACAGAGTTTTAATTAGAGATAAGGCAGAACTTCTGCTCTAAACTCTCTCTCTCTCTCTCTCTCACACTCACTCACTCACTAACTTTGGATTCAGATCCAAACTTTTAAGCTTGGACCCAGCTCTAGTTTTAGTGGAAATCCTTTTGTAACAAGCCAGAAGATGGAATTATTTGGTTTGGGTGACTATCTGTCTTCATAATAGTAAGGCTCATGGTGAATAATTAAATTTAGTCTCTTAAAAAAGTCTTTTTGAGGGAGTGGAGTAGGGGGAGAGCAATGTTTCTGCATGCCACTGTCATATTGTCTGGAGCAGCTCACATCTATGAGTACCTAACTCAGGGCAGACTGTCAAAAACAGGGCAGACACCACAAACTAGTGGTATGTTTTATAATTAGATTTCACCAACCTAGTAACAAATGTGAACTTCTGAATCACTATATCAGTCTAGAGTCACAGACAATTCCTTTAGGCTCTCCAGTCTATCTTGCTACCCAGTCAAGCTGGATTTAGTGATGATAAATGGTCACTTACACCAAAAATCACAAAATATACACGTTTCTTCCAGTCCCATGACACTAGTCACTTACCCCAGATCAGTTGGTACCCTAGATCTTACACCAGGGTGGGCAAACTACGGCCCGGCGGCTCGGCCCTGCTCCAGCCGGGGCACTGAGTCTGTGGCTGCACTGGGTCAGAGGCCAGACCATGTGGCTCGGTCCCAATCCGGCAGGGGCGCAGGGTCGGGGGCCGCACCACGCAGCTCCCGGAAGCCACGGCATAGCCCCACTCTGGCTCCTACGCGCTCCAATGGGAGCTGCAGGGGAGGTGCCTGCGGATGGGGCCACGCCTCCTCATAGGAGCCGGAGAAGGGACATGCCGCTGCTTCCAGGGAGCCGCTTGAGGTAAGCGCCGCTCGGAGTCTGCACCCCTGAGCCTCTCCCCATGTCCCAACCCCCTGCCCCAGCCCTGATCCCCCCTCCCACCCTCCAAACACTTCGATCCCAGCCCGGAGCACCGTCCTGCACTCCAAACCTCTCATCCCCAGCCCCACCCCAGAGCCCACACCCCCAGCTGGAACCTGCACCCCTTTCCGAACCCCTGCCCCAGCCCTGATCCCCCTCCTGCCTGCTGAATCCCTTGGTCCCAGCCCAGAGCACTCTGCTACACCCCAAACTCCTCATCCCTAGCCCCACCCCAGAGCCTGCACCCCCTCCCACACCCCAGCCCCTATTTTGTGAGCATTCATGGCTCTCCATACAATTTCTATTCCCCGATGTGGCCTTCAGGCCAAAAAGTTTGCCACCCCTGTCTTACACCAAAGCCACCACCTGTAGCCAATCCTTTATAAATTATCTAAAAGTTTATTAACTAGGAAAAAGAAATTAGAGTTATTTACAGGTGGAAGCAAACAACATATACACACAAATGAGTTGCAATCTAAATCGTAAGAGGAATAGAGTTGTAGTGATCGGTCAATTTAAAATGTCTTTCAGGGCAAACCAGGGATAACCCTGGGGGATCTCACACTTCAGTGTAGAGTCTCTGGCCCTGTGAGAGTTCAAACAGCAAAGAGATGAAAAAATTCTCTTGTGACCTTGTTTTATCTTTTACATTTCGTCTTCCAGTCTATGAAATGAGCTCCCTTACAAGCAGCATTTCCAAGGTGTGATAGGGTCATTCACCAATCCAAGGTGTGATAGGGTCATTCACCAATCCTTTGTGTTGCCATGTTCCTTAATGGCCCATTTATTATTAACCGACCATCTTGACAGGCGTCCTGAATGGGCAGGAGGGAGGATTCCCATGCCTGGGTTCACAAGTGCAAAGCAAACATTTTCAAAGTTATAAAGCAAAACGTACATATTTTCTTATAGCCTGGAATACAGACATTACAGGTGAGATTAATGCATGAAGTGAATTACAAGCATTTCAGAGTCTAAACACTAAATACATTCTTATAAGATTAATACCTATTTTGAACCCAACTAACAAACAGGTGAGCTGTTTTGCTTTCCAGCTATGAGTTTGTCAGTTCTTAGCTAACACCTATGGCCTTGGATAGAGCTGGCACTTGGTTAGCCAGTGATACAAACAGTCCAAGAAGATATAGAACACTGGCTGGCTTTGCTTTGCAGCTTCTCTATTATAGCAAAGCAAATGTATATTGCTTATACAATGGACACATTTATGTTTTCTCCTTCAGGAAACTATTTATTTATTAATATCATGGCACTATAAGTGACATATTTGAATATCTGGGCTGGGCAATTACCAGGCTGGCTTAAGTGAATATTTGCTTTTCCCTCTCTACTTTTTGTTTATAAAATACCCAAAGGAAACATAATAGAGTCAATACTTCTCTTCTTGAGTTCTGTGTGCAGAACCCAGATGGGTGGCTGGTATATATGTTTACCTCTCTCTTCAAAAAGAAATGGAGGAACTACAACGGTATTTCATTCACTAGCTCTTCACTAGCTGGGATGAATTATACTAAAGCGGTGTTCATGGCCAATGTATTTCTAAACAATAACTCCCCCAGAAAATTACTGTAGGCTTCCTGTTGGGACACCAGACCAAATACATTACCAGCTAGTTTCTACAGGAAGTACAAAATAAAGAGAGCTTATTATATTGGTGAACAAGGGCCAGTCCAGAGTCTGGTCTTCAGTTAATATTTGACCATTAATGGAGATTCTGAAGTGGGAGAACAGCTTTGAACTTCTGTGGTACAGATAAGCTTCAAAAGAAAAGAGAAACCCAAACATTCACATACAAAAAAAGGGAGGTGGGGGAACTGTTCGGTAGTGACTTAAGTAAGATGTGTAGTCTTTTTTGGAGTCCCAGGTACAAATTCCGGTGTTCAGATACCACAGTAACAGGCACAGCATAACAACCTGAATAGAACAGACCGCAAGTCCTATATTTTGTTGAAGATCTGAGAAGATTTTCTTCTCTTGCAGTGTTCTCCCAAAAAAACAAGCATCTGTACCTTTCAGCCATTTGTCCACACAAAGAATACAAGCTTTCTACTAGGGCTGTCAATTAATCGCAGTTAACTCACATGATTAACTAAAAAAAAATTAATTTAGATTAAAAAAATTAATCACAATTAATCGCACTGTTAAACAATAGAATACCAATTGAAATTTATTAAATATTTTTGGATGTTTTTCTACATTTTCAAATATATTGATTTCTATTACAACACAGAATACAAAGTGTACAGTGCTCACTTTATGTTATTACTTTTATTACAAATATTTGCACTGTAAAAATGCTGCAATTTAACCCCATTGCTTCTTGTCCTATCCTCAGAGGTTAAGAAAAACTATTTTTCTTCCTGCTATGTGTAACGACCTTTTACATACTTGAAAACTGTTATCATGTCCCCTCTCGGTCTTCTCTTTTCCAGATTAAAGAAACCCAGTTTTTTCAATCTTTCCTCATAGGTCATGTTTTCTAGATATTTAATCATTTTTGTTGCTCTTCTCTGGACTTTCTACAATTTGTCCACATCCTTCCTGAAATGTGGTGCCCAGAACTGGACATAATACTCCAATTGAGGCCTAATCAGTGCGGAGTAGAGCGGAAGAATTACTTCTTGTGTCTTGCTTACAACACTCCTGCTAATACATCCCAGAAGGATGTTTGCTTCTTTTGCAACAGCATTACACTGTTGACTCATATTTAGCTTGTGGTCCACTATGACCCCCAGATCCCTTTCTGCAGTCATTTCCCATTTTGTATGTGTGCATGTGAAAGGCTGAACAGTAGATATGAGGACTAAGGAGTTGTCAACACCAATGCAAGTTTTTTAAACAACATATATTATGTTCCACGTGCATCCCTATGCACCTGAAACTTCTGCTTCCTTTAATGGGAACTCTGAGTGTGCAAGAAGTGCAGATTTTGGGTGTCAAATGGAGTTGCTTGATGCACTGCAGCTAGGCTACCCAGAGTACCATTCCCGGCAAACATAAACCTAAGAAAACATGCTGGGCATTACTTAGTTCTGCCTTTTAACAGACCTAGCAACACTATCTAGACAGTTTCCAAACCCAGATCTCATCTCCTATCATTTAAAAAAACATTGTTCTCTCTTTACAGCTGCAGAGGTCTTGCAGGGAATAGGTACATTGTATCACTTTGCACAGTAATGGAGGAAAGAAAAGAGAATTATCTATAATTTGTTTCTCCATCCAGACAAGTCAAGCTAAGTTATGATGAGAGTGGTGCAGCAGTCATGATCACCTACCGTTTTATAGCTGATGTGATTGTTTTTATGAAGCCTATAACATTTTTAACAGTGCTGTTGTGCTGATCATAGTTCTTGTCTCAGCAGAACAATATTACTATAGTCAAGTCAATTCAGAATGCAGGAAAGGCTTGCTAGTGACACCATGTGAGAAGAAATCTTAGAGAGGATTCTGTCCCTTCCCCCAGACAGAGAGTGAACGAGAGAGAGAGAGAACAGGGAACACTAAGCTGGTCAGACCCTTCTATGAATTATTCACAGACTCTTCTTTGGCAAGGTGAAGGTCAAGGACAAGTCGATGGCACTTCAGGTAGATAGCAGCCTAACATTTAGGGTGACTTTTTTCTGCTGTTCTAACTAGTGTTTAGGTGAAGGGCATAAGTATGACTAAAAATAAGGATTGGAGGAGAGAAAGAGACATTTTTATTCAGTTTGAGTTCTTAAAACAGCTCCCTCTAACTAGAATTTTACACAGAAGCCCGATAAAGACCTGGCAAAAACCCCACACAGAAGGAAAAGTCAGGTGGATGGGTGTAGAAAAGGTAATAACATCAGAGTCTTTGCCAGGCCTTTAGTGCTTAATTCTTCTGCCTGCATACTAATGACCCTTGAATAATTGCTTATCTGATTGTTCATGTTTCTTCCCAAGTAGTAGGTATAAAATGATGATGAACACATGAACAACTTTTTTCTGTCTTCTGGTAGGGCCTGGTAGCTTGCAACAGTCCTCTCCCCCTCCTGATGGTTTTCTGGGGGCACTCCACCTTTTTGCAATCTTTGGAGGAGAGTGGGATGAGAGGAGGGAGGAGTGGCAAGCTCAGCCTATTCCTCCATTCAGATATTCCCCATGGGAGTAGGCTGCCATGTATTCCCCTGTGGCAGCTTAATTAACGGACTCTAAGTGAAGAAGGTCAACAGACCCACCAAGTCTACAGCCTGGGTCTCTCCTGTCTTGCACCTTGTTCAACCATTTACGGTTTATGCAAAGAGGGTTTGAAATGGTACCAAAGCAGGACTCTCCACTCACTTTCACCAGTGGTAGCACTTTATACGTACTTTGCAGCGGTGTAAAGGACTAGAGAGGGTGCAAGAAATGGAGGTTCAGATGTCTGGGGCTGATTCCCCTCACGCTTCCAATGGTGTAACTCAGGAGTATCTCCACTGAAGTTGTGAGTATTATACTGGGGTAAAGGAGAGAGAAGAATCTGATTCCAAGTATTCAGCCTGTTACCCCTCAATAGTACCATTGTATAGCCCCTTTCTCTTCAGTCTGTAACAACACCTACTCCTCAGTATTATCTGTGTCTGCTTGTGATCATGACCCAGTACCATCAGCAGAATAATCAGCATCTATGTGTCAATGTCTGACCCCTTCCCTGGTGCCTTGAACCATATTATCAAAAATTCATTTGAATTTTTAATGCAGAAGTGCTATCATTTGTTGGTAGAATTGCCTGGTTGGGAGGTGGACAGGGATGTGGAAGCTATACTGCCCTTGTCTTGTCTAACCCCACTGAATCTGGTGATTACCCTTTGTAATAGTTATCACTTTCTCCAAAATACGTTCTGGATTTAGTGTCTACTGCTGCCTCTGCTGCCTCTGTTTTTGTTTGTTTGTTTTGTTTTGTTTTTCTGGCAGTTGTTTTGAGTAGATATCTGCATAGATAAAGAACTCTGACCTGCAAAATAATAATGTGAGAGAGACAAGGTGGGTGAGGTAATATCTCTCATTGGACCAACTTCTGTTGGTGGAAGAGACAAACTTTTGAGACCTCACTTACCTTGTCTCGCTCATATCCTGGGACCAACACAGCTACAACAACACTGGAAAGAGTGGTTTAATATTTTAAACATAGAGATGGAAGGATACTTGGAGGATGAAAGATGCTCTATAAAATGTCTGTCCATTCTGTTTGGCATTGTTTGTTTTTGAACTTGCAGCATTATAACTGCATATGGGATTTAAAAGTTTACTGAAGATCTACTGTATACTGTAGAATTGGATAGATACTTCTCTACCAATATCCAGTCATGTACAGGTGCCACCAACATACTGTATAACAGGAGGTAACTAAAAATAGATGAAACCTAGATCACATGGGAAGATAGAGAGCCATACTACTACTTAAAAAGGTGCACAATTAATATAATGTCTACTGCTCTCACTGAAAAGTAAATATCAGGCCAAGTCTGAAGACTAATATAAGTTTTTATAATAGATTCCATTTTATATTATATTCCTTTCCAAATGATTTTGATAAAAACAGACCATGTTTTAAGGTATAATCAGTGCATTTCTTGGTTTGTGCGCTTTGGTTTTTCAACCTCCATGTTGCATTACTCACATGCTTGGGTTTTGGAATATATTATAGATTTATTTATTATAAACTTTGGACATGTCTGTATATGGATATAAATATTGCAGAAACATTGGGTACACCTTAGAATGAATATGTTATCAATACAACAGAACTGATCCTCATGCTGTCATTTCTGCCAGTTCACATGGGTGCCCATCGCTATGGATTTAACATACTAGGGTCTGATGAACCTATGAAATGCTGAGCACCTGCAGCTCCCACTGATTTAATTGGCAATCAGGTACTTGCATAATCTGGCCTCTATGTATCTGCAGTGTGGGTGGTTGCAAGATTTTTACTATATGGCCTTAAAAATACTACTGTTCTCTGTGTCAAAATATGTTGCTTCATATGAGAGATGAAACAAAGAAACACTGCTGCTGTAGATTAAAAAAAGCACAAAGAGTAAAGAGAAAGCTGTGCCCAAGCCATGGGCTGCACTGTAGATGTTTTGTAAGCAGGCTCTGAGGTCTATAGGTTAGCAAAAAGAAACCCCCCTGGGAGTTGGAGGTGAACAAGGATTCTGACTTCTCATTTGGGCTGAGTCACTGGCTCACCATGTAACCTTAGGCGGCTGGTTAAAGCTCCTTGTTCTCTCAGTTCATCTGGAAAATTGGATGAAAAGCAAGACATCGCTAAATACCAGATGCTGCATCTGAACTGAATTTTCCTAGATAAGTAAAATGCAAACAAATATGCTTTTTTATAAAAGCCCAATATGCTAATATCAGAACACCACAACACAAGTGGAAATGTGAGTTTGAGGGCAATCGTCTTTCACTGTGTTTAATGTATCTCAGTTATAAACAGTTTTGTGGTGATCTCCTTGAAAATGTAGTGTGTTGTACCCCTTAAAATGTCATATGTCTCCTTTGTGCTGGGGTCGCCCTGAGTTTGTTCACTGGAGAAATTGTTAAGCTAGGCAAATAAAGACACTGATTCAAAATCTCTCAACAGGACTCTTAAACACTTTGTACATTGGTTTCTTTACTTAATGCTCATAAAACGCATTGAGGTCCTTGGATGAAAGGATGGTATAGCAGTGTAAACATTATTACATAGATTCTTCTGTTTCTGATTAACACATTTAACAAAGGCAAAAGAGGATTTAAAGATTCTGTTGACATAATTATAATGAAAGAGCTCAGACAGTCTGCCAAAATGGAGAGGAAAACTTAGAAGGACTCATGTGGGAGAAGAAAGGCTTTAAATGTGGTAATATTCCACACTTCTACCAAGTGCATTGCCAACAGGATACATTTGTACGCCACATGAGCACTTACAAATGCGCATACAGAGGGTTTGGAGTGTATGTAGTGATAGGATTATATCCATAAACATTCATTTCAAGATGCATTTGTGCATCTGGTATAGGCTGGCTAATTGTTTTTAGGATAGTTAGACAGTTTTTTTCTTAAACGTTTTCAGTGTCAGTTAAAGCTGCTGGTTTTGAGAGCACATGGGACTGAACGTTAAAGATAATTAACTGCTGAGAATTGATCTTTTCCTGACCACGAAGAAAACAAAAATGGGAAAGTTTAAAAACTTGCTGATATAACAAAGATGGTGAGTATAAAATGGGAAGTAACAGAGGTAGTGT
Source organism: Terrapene triunguis (assembly GCF_002925995.2). Lineage (NCBI taxonomy): Eukaryota > Metazoa > Chordata > Testudines > Emydidae > Terrapene > Terrapene triunguis. Next base: position 9,522,640 of record NW_020664435.1, on the reverse strand, counting down.
ATACAGTACATGAAATAGGAACTTATTCTGTGAAATTAATACTCTCTTTATAAAATGAATATTTCTCTTAAAATACATTTCCCTAGACTGATCAGTCTCCTCTGAGTACTGGTTAAGTTGTGTTATCCACTATATGTTCTCTTCCCTTCCACCTTATGATTTGAATCATCCATTTCTTTAACTGGAAGATGGTAATTGTACATGGAGAAAATCATATTGCCTGCAGATCAAACAAGAAGTATTTTTTCTTTAAGTGCCCATGAGCAACATGATGTTAACAGAGGGATGTTTTATTCCCTGTCCTCCATAGCCAAGAAATGCAAAGTGATAGTTCTGGAAGACTCATGCCCTTTTCACCATGAGGGAATGTTCAGAGAGGCATTCCTTTTCCTACAGAGCAGGCCAGCTCCTTTTGCAACTGGCCACATTTGAAATGCAGAAGAAAGTTGGGTGTGAAGTCTTCTGAAGACCTTGCAATCAGAGACAAGTTAAGAAAAGTCTGTTACAAGTCAAGGTCCTTGGCTCAGTGATGCTATGGCAGCTGTAGAAGACAGGAGATCTGTGAAATAAACTCTGTAGAATTCCCCAAGCATTCAAAAACCATGGGTCAGGGCCCCAAAATCATGAGATTGGCTTAAAAAGTCATGAGATTTTGTAAATAATTTTGGGTTCTATGCCTGAGGGCATTGGAGTCTTTAGGGTACACTTGGGGCAGGTTTTCAAGCTTTTCTCTGCAACCATGAGGGCTAGAAACCTTTTTAAGAAAATGAAAGCTGAGATTCTCACCTAATCACATGAATCCAGGAGCTGGGCCTTTAAGAAAACCACCAGCTACTGGGAGACTCATGATTAAATCATGAGAGTTGATCCCACTGAGAAGAAGCTGTGGTGGATCAAGGCAGTGTCTATGGATTCTGGCCTAGGGCTGGGAGGGTGCCTATGGACACACAGAGTTTAGATTTAAGGATAAGCCATGGAGTGTTCACTGCCAGAGAACTAGGTTCAACTGTGGGGACTGAGAAAAGAAGGTTGCATTAGCAATGCCATGCACCCAGAGCACCATGAACACTTTTGCAAGGGGAGGCTTTTGTTTCACTGGGAGTGGCAGGAGGGTTATTGAGAATCTGAGCCCCATTTAGGCTCAATTCCCCCACTGGAAGAAGCCCTGATTCAGGACGTAATAAAGCCTAGCCTGCCACAGAGACTGTAAATGGAAAAAGTGAAACATGGACATAGCAAGTGCTATGCAGTATGGAATGATGTTTCCTAGGGGGAAACATAATAAAATAACCTGCTTCAGTGTTGCAGCTGGGGTTTCTGAGGCATTTGTGTCTGTGAAAAGGTGAGATAACTGGCCTCTGAAGCAACAACAGATGAAGCTCTGGCTGTCTTGTTACGAATGGTTGATGGCAGGACTCAGGTGTCCCTTCTTGGAAAGGAGCTTTCCTCTACCTCTGATGGGACAATTTCACAGCAGAGTACAGAAAGGTTTATTTCCACCCCCCCCCCCATTTTTATTTATGTTGCAGTTATGATTTATGGGATAAATGAAGATCTCTGGTGGTGCAATTTCCAAACAGAGGTTAAACATTTCTGCCCCCCCACCCCACCTCTCCCCAAAATTCCCCTCCTAGCCCTCTGCTGTGGACTTTGGACCAGCTGTCTCCCTGCACTGTCTCTGGATATACAGGGGAGGTAGGTACTGCTGCAAGGAGAACTGTGTCTTCTTTTATTGTAAGCACAAATTGATAGAGCATACCCCAGGCATGTGACAGGTCATATTTTATTCAAGCAGGGGGGGGGCAACAGATTGTTAAAAACATTAGGACAAGTGCACACTGTAAATAGTCAGACACTCTCTTTCATTAGAACAATGGCTTGGCAGCATGCTCTGTGAAAGCATCCACCTACTTCTCAGTCCACGAGACAATCCTCAGTTTTTGTGATGTCGTGGTCAAATCTCGAGTTTGCAAAATAAAGTGCTGGCTCCAGCTACAAAAATGAATACACACATATGTAAATATAAATGTGTGTCTATGGATGACAGAGTGAGTGTTAGTGGACTTGGCCTGTACAGTCAATAGAGGAATATCCAGTACCTGCCCCCACAGAGTTGACAATCTAAACTGGACAGACATTGCAGTGTAATTATGTACATTTGATAACTAGGGACTGAAAGACATAGTCCCAAAGCAGTGAAGAAATGTATTGTATGGAGTCTCCTGACTCAAGTGAGTACCTCCCTCCCACTGAGATGGAGCTGAGGAATGGGGGCTAGCCAGTGGAGAGCACAATTACCCAATTCAACACCCAGTCAGTACAGGCCAAGGGAAAGGGAGGGAACAGCTAGAGATCAGAGATGGCCAGGTTCAAGATAGCTGAGGCTCAGGTTTTGTGAGAGCTGGAGGCAGCAGCCTGGGGGCTGCCTGTGCAGGGAGGAATGGAAAGCTGAAAGCTGGGTTTTGAAGTAACCTGTTGCTGGCAGAGGGGCAGTGGTAGCCACACAGGGAGATAACAGGAAGTCACCTGCAAGCAGTAGGGATGGGGGAAACTGAACATGTGTTGCCAGCAGGCACGGCACTGAGGGAGGGTGGGTTTACAGGGGCTATACCCAACCCAAAATTTGCCTTAGTTCCTCTGTAGCCACCCCGTAGCAGCAGCCGCTCTCCAGCCACCCAGCTCTGAAGGCAGAGCAGAGAGTGGTGACTGTTGGCTGGGCGGAGGGCCTGGGGAGGCCCAGGCATCAGCAGGAGGAGGAGATGGGGGAACACCATGATTGCCCGCACCATGGCACCAGCCAGCATAGCAGCTGCATTGTCCAGCTCTGGCTTCCAGTCTTCAACCTGGCCTGGGGGTGGGACGTTGTGGGGGTGGGGGTCGGGGCAGAAGAGGAGGTGGGGCTGGCACTTATGTGAGGAGGAACAGCGGTGGGGTCACGGAGAGGGGCAGGGCCTCATGGCAAGTGGGGGCACAGCCCCCCAATTTTCTGTCTAGCCCACCTCAGCCCCCCCACCCTGGGACAAAGCTGGTGCCACCCCGGCTGGCAGGAGGACAGTGCAGATCAGCGAAACAGTTACCTTCATACTAGGGCCAGCTGGAAAACAAGAATTCTGTTTCACAAGAAGTGTTGTGATTCTGAAATTTGTTTTTGTGCCACATTGGAATGAAAGCAAGACCTTTCAAAAAAATTCTTGAAAAATCACCAGAGATAGCAAGTAGCCCAGAGTAACAAATAGCCTTCTGGTTACGAGACTCACCTGGTATGTGGGAGATCCACCAGGTGCAAATTCCTCCTCTGCCTGAGGCTCCCACATCCCAGGTGAATGCTTAAACCATGTGGCTATTCTGATATCTCTTTCCATTCTCTTCCCCCACCCCATACATATTCTTTTAGTGTAAAGTGACTCAGATGAGCATAGGGTGTATTCTAAAGAATTCTTCTGCTAACCCTCCACAAACTCTTAGGCTGGCCCCATGCATAGTGGTTTATAATGCAAGTCAGAAATCTGTTATGTTTTGGCAGAGCCAGCAAAAAATTGTTTGCCTCAAATTGCCCAGGCTAGCCCTGCACATATGTGAGATTGATGAGGCAGAGGAAAGAACTGAAATTCAGAAGGTTGTCTTGTATATTGTACATTTCAGCTCAGGCTATTTTTTGTAGAACATAAAACATGATTTATCTGGAGTATTTTTGGAATAATCTACAGTTATTCTACTGTGCCCACTAGCACCACTGTAGTTATGGGCCTGTCACTGTTGTCATTATTTACCTCTGTTTTCAAGGTTTTAAACTTGGATGTAAAAATTCACTTTTGGCTGAAACTTGGCAGACAAGTAAAATATTTTTGTTCTTAAATGTAGTGCTAAGAGAGGATGAGTGTAGCATGTAGGTTTCCCTACACTGGTAAGAAAATGTGCTGTAACCCTGAATAGGAGGGACCACTTTTGAGGGTGAGAGGGTTGTTCAGTCCTCCATACTTATCCAGTCCTTGGTTTCTCTCATAGACCTTAAGGCCAGAAGAGACTATCATCTGATCTCCTGCACAATGCAGGCCATACACCATCACCCACCCATTCTTGTAGTAGGCCCTTAACCTCTGGCTGAGTTACTGAAGTCCTAAAATCTTGATTTAAAGACTTTAAGTTATGGGGAATCTACCATTTATTCTAGTTGAAGCTAGTAAGTGACCTGGGCCCCATGCTGCAGAGGAAGGCAAAAATCACCCCAGGGTCTCTGCTAATCAGACTTGGAGAAAATTCCTTCCTGACCCCAAATATGGCAATCAGTTAGACCCTGAGCATGTAGGTGAGACTCACCAGTCAGACACCTGGGAAAGAATTATCTGTAGTAACTCAAGAGCCCTCCCCATCTCCTGTCCCATCTCTGGCCATTGGAGATATTTGCTAATTGCAGTCATGGAGGGGCCATATACCACTGTAGGAAACCTCATCACAGCATCCCTTCCATAAAATTACCAAGCTCAGTGCAACAGGCAGCTTGGAGGGCCGGGCAGCCTAGTGGTTAGAGTGCATGGCTCTCAGCCCACTGCTTAGTTGAGGAGCCTCAATCTTTAAGGCGAGGGAAGGTTAGGGGGACCCGGGCCCACCCTCTCCACCGGATCCCAGCCCAGAGCCCTGTGTACATCAACCCCCTGAAAGTGGGGAAGCGCCCACCCAGCATGGAGTCAAAATCCGCTACCCTGGACTACTTCCTACCAGTCTGTTCAGTTTGGGACATAGCCCCTATAGTCAAGTTTGCTAGATGGCTTGCCTTCCGTAGGATCCTCTCTTGAGTGGCATCTTGCCATGGTCCCAGGCTCCCCACAATGTCTCTGGGGTTCACTCCTTCAGTTGTCTCAGGGGCTGGAAGCACCTTGGTTCCCTTCACAGTCTCCCTTGGCTAGGGAGACAGTGCTTATTCCCTGTTGGCTGCCTTAGCTGGCAGGATAGTGCTTTAGGTAGGGGAACAGCTGCCTCCTACCTCTTTCCCAGTCAGCCCCAAACTGAGCCAGGCTCTCTTCTTTTCTCCCCCATCCAGGCCTGGCATTGGCTGCAGGTATAAGAGGGTGGGGCTAGCTGGGCCCAAAGGCTCTCTTTAACCTCTGCTGTTTTGGCTGGAGGTTTCTCTGCTTCATGACATTTAATATTGAAGCCAGTTAGATTTTCTGTCCCCACTGCTTCCCTTTGAAGGCTGTTCCAGAACGTCACTCCTCTGATGGTTAGAAACCTTAATTTTAAGCCTAAACTCGGTGACCAGTTTATATCCATTTGTTCTTGTGCCAACATGGGCCCTTAAGTAACTCCTCTCCCTCTCTGGTGTTATCTCTCTGATGTATTCATAGAGGGCAGTCATATCTCTCCTCAGCCTTCATTTGGTTAGGCTAAACAAGCCAAGCTCCTTAAGTCTCCTCTCATAAGGTAGGTTCTCCATTCCTCTGATCATCATAATAGCCCTTCTCTGCACCTGTTCCAGTTTGAATTCACCTTTCTTAGATATGGGAACCAGAATTGCACACAGTATTCCAGATGAGATCTCACCACTGCCTTGTATAATGGTACTAACACATCCCTATCTCTACTGGCAATACCTCCCCTGCTGCATCCTAGGATTGCGTTAGCCTTTTTCACAGCCATATCACATTGGCGATTCATAGCCATCATGTGATCAACAAATACATCCAGGTCTTTCTCCTTCTCTTTTGTCTCCAACTGATACATCCCCAGCTTATAGCAAAAATTCTTGTCAGTCCCTAAGTGCATGACCTCGCACTTTGCACTATTGAATTTCATTCTATTGCTGTTACTCCCATTTTCAAGGTTGTCCATATCTTCTTGTATGGTATTCCAGTCCTCCTCTGTGATGGCAATACCTCCCAGCTTTGTGTCATCCACAAATTTTATTAGCACACTCCCATTTTTTGTGGTAAGGTCATTAATGAAAATGTTACATGAGATTGGTCCCAAGACTTTTCAGCATGACCCTTTGTAGTCTCCCCTTTAACCAGTTCTTTACCCATCTTTCAATAATCCCCATGTTCTCTAATTTATCTAATAATTTCCCATGTGGAACTGTGTCAAATGCTTTACTGAAATCCAGGCAGAGTAGATCTACTGCATTTCCTTTGTCTAGAAAATAGCTTCTTGAAGAAAGAAATCAGGTTGATCTGGAACAATCTACCTTTTGTAAAACCATGTTGTATTTTATCCCACTTACAATTTACCTCCATGTCTTTAATTACTCTCTCTTTCAAAATTTGTTGTAAAACCTTGCATACAACTGAGGTCAAATTAATGGGCCTGTAGTTTCCTGGATTGCTTTTTTTTCTTTTTAAATATAGACGCTCTATTTGCAATTCTCCAATCATAGGGCATGACCCCCACATTTACAGATTCATTAAAAATCCATGTTATTTGACTTGCAATTTCATGTTCCAGTTCCTTTAATATTCTGGGATAAAGATTATCTGGGCCCCCTGATTTGCTCCTATTAGGGTCTTTGCGTTTGGCTTCCACCTCAGATGTGGTCATTTTTATTTCCATATCCTTGTTCCTGGTTAGCCACCCTGCCACTGTCCCCAAGCTCCTCTTTACTCTTATTAAAAACTGAGGCAAAGTATTCATTGAGATGTTGAGCTATACCTAGATTATCTTTAACCTCCACCCCATCCTCAGTGCCTAATGGTCCCACTTCGTCTTTCCTAGTTGTATTTTTATGTATATGGCTAAGGAACCTTTTACTGTTGGTTTTAATTTCCTTTGAGAGGTCCAATTCTGCTTGGATTTTGACAGTTCTCACTTTTTCCCTACACTTTCTGGCCTCCAGAAGGTAGCTTTCCTTGCTGATCCATCCCTTCTTCCATTCCTTGTAAACTTTCTGTTTTCTCTTAATAACCTGTTTGAGATGCTTGTTCATCAAGTTGGGTCTGCAGCCCTTCCCTAAGAAATTGTTCTCCTTGCTTGGGGACAATTAGTGCTAACTGTAATGGTGTTTATTGTGATATGGTCACCTATCCAGAAGGAACTATTCAGATACCAGCTCATTTTATGTAGGCCTCTGAGCAGTCGAGAGCCTCAGAAGACCTGAGTTCTGTGATCAGCTCTGCCACTGACCTGCTGGGTGATGTTGGGCAAGTCACTTCACTGTGTGTGCCTTAGTGTCCCCTTCCATCCTTTGTTGCCATGTGTGTTTAGTAGGACTGGTTGAAAAATTTAGAACTAAGCATTTTCCCATCAGAAGATGGAGTTTTCTCTAAATCTAAATTTTCTGCAAATAAAGATTGATTCTGTTGGAATTTTCCATTGGGAAAATTGAAACCAGACATTTTGTTTTGGTTTGGTGATTCTTTCTTTCCTCTGTTATATGCTTTGATGGCAGTGAAATAGTTAACAATGTTGACATTTAAATCATCATCATTGAGCACTTGAGTTGACATGCTATAGAGATGGATGGGGCAGTCACACCTCAGAATTAGAGCCCTGCAAATCTGCTATCTGCATCTGCGGACCATGTTTATGAATCACGGATCGGATGCGGATACAAATTTTGTATCCGTGCAGGGCTCTACTCAGAGTTATTATTTCAGACTCTCTGCAGACATCATTGTATCAGTCACACTTTGTTCATATTTTGAGCCTTTGTTGGCAACAATAAGGGCTAAAGATTTACTTTTTGAAACTGTAATTTTAGGCCTTGTCTTCATGAGAACATTTTACTGATTTAACTACATCTTTTTCTAAAGGGATTTACTTAAATTGGTGTAGGCAAGGCCTAAGATTCTGGAACACAATATGGCAGCTTGTGTGTGTGTGGGTGGGTGGGGGTTCCATCCCTCCACCCCCAATTTCAGTCCTGCTCAGCTCTTTGCAGGAGCTTGCTTGGAGATTTCTGGATGAAAGAAGTTAAGTATTATCTAATTCAGGGAGGGAGGAATTTTTAAAATCCTGGTTTCACATAGATATTAAGGTTGGAAGGAACCTCTTGAGTCATCTTGTTTATCTTCAAGCCCCGTTTTCTATTTCTGCTCACTCTCAGTGATGCACTGGAACTACAAAAGGGAGCCTTAAATGACACTTCTCCACTAACTCATCACAGTTCTGCTTTGCATTCATAATTTTTCTGTGCTAGCACTCTTCACTAACGCAATAGCGAGTCAATGCAGAAATATGTTTTCATTGCTTTTCTCTCTCCCAATGTTAAATCAAGTTAAAAGGACTCTGAAGTGACTTATTTACTTTCTGGAAACTAATGACATATTTGTAAGGCAGTAAACAGGCACATAAATTCTGTTTTTCAAAATATTTTGTTTATCCCCTATAAGTTTTTGTTTTAAATCCACTCCAGTGACTCATTTGTTCTGCAGGGTGTTGTAGATGTCAAAGTCTGGAACTTTAATACACTCAGGTAAGCAACAGTATTAATTTGCGCCTGAAGGACCTGAACCTGCATCCTTTGAAGTCAATAACAAAACTCCCATTGACTTCAGTGGTGTAGGAGCAGGCCCTTTATGCAAGCTGTAACTAAATGAATGCGGGGGCTGGTGGAGTCCAAGTCCATCCTTCTCTTTTTTTATCCACCTTTCACCAAAGGTCCAAGAATCTTTGCTATATTTGCTTGAGGGCATGGGTTTTAACCAGTGGGGTCCAAGCTGCAAAATTTGGTTTCAATTCAGACTCAGATTTCAAAGCTCAGGAGTATTCAGACTTCAGGTTTTGTTCCAGACATATATTTTAACTGTTTTCACTAATAGGTGTCTTCAACTGCCCTTCGTTAATTAATGTACATCCTTGACATGGTGAATATAAAGGTAAGATAAAGATTAATACATGCGTCAATTAAAATAGCACCACGCATACCAGTTGGATAAGTCTTGTATGGTGACACAGTGCAGCGGAATGAGTTGTAATATGGTTAGAATCCTGGCTAGAAGCTCTTCCCACTCTAGTGTCTCCCTGCATCCCCCACTTCCCAAAACTCACTTGTTTGGTAAAGGGAACATATTTCTCATATTTGGAATTGCATTTCTTAAGAAGTTTGTATGACTAGATTGTCCAGTATTATGATTTCACTGTATTTTCAATAACTGTAGATTTTTCTTTTTCGGGCCCTGTTTGAAGTTGCTACCCTATTCCACATATGATTTAAGCTAGGCATTCCTTGACTACATAGCATTACTGATAAACCTCCATGCTAACCGTCAGACTGCCTTCATTGTATTAGGCATTCATTCATTTTACTCACTGTGGTTTCTTTGGGAAATCAACAGCCTGCCTCACATGGCATAAACCTGCACATAAATCAGCAAGTGTCCATAGAAGTGTTGGGCTCTTCTTCACAAATGCATATAGTGATACGCAAATGCTGCTATCATGATAATTTAAATTTTAGATTGGTGATCCTAGCAGCTGAGGGTGCTTGGATGCATGCATTGGAACGAATGGATATTTGTCTCTAATGTTAGGCCTGTGTGTGATACGCAACTAAAGCAAAGACAAATGCATAATTTGTGGCAGATTAACTATTTCTCTAGAAAGATGTAACACTCTTCTACAGCCTTTGGGGAGTACAGACATTGAATAATTGTGAGAAATCCAGATCATCCTAAAACCTTATATTTGGAGTCTGTCTGAACCAAGCTACTAAATTTGAACCTTTAGGATTCTGACTGGCTCAAGTTGTTTTTATTTTTAAAGAAATATTTTTCTCACCCTTTGAACATCATAGCATTAAAAGGAGAAGGCTCATGGATAGTGGCAGGTCAGGGAACCCAGCTCATTCTTTTCAGAAAACATTTTTACTGCCTGTAGCTTATGATGGAAATGTCTACATTCAATTTAGACTTATGCCTTTTCACTGACACTATTAGACCTAAATCATTTCAACAGCCTTTCAACCAGTTAAAACTTTATTTCAAACAAAGGTTTTCCATTTCCTAACAAAGGTTCAGTTCTTGGGATGTCTGAGTTAATGCTGTTTCTTATTCTACCCAAATGGGCTCATCAAACTCTACAGGTAACCGAACTTCCATTACAACCTTTATAACAAGAATATTAAATAATCATTTGAAGTCCTGCCACAATCTCAAAAATAATGAGCCTCTGGAAATTCCCTTTGTAGTTGCAAGCTTGTTTTAATTTTTTAATATAGAGTCTAAGACCTTCTACTTGTCATGAAAAAAAAGAAAAGCTCCTATGTAAGTTGTGAATGACAGGTCTCATTAATTGTTAAACCCAGAGAGCTCTGGATCACCTTGAAATTGTTATTGCATCTTATTTTATGGCCATTTTGCTAGATTTCAAACCAGTGGTGTCACTTAGCTGTACGCCCATTGGATTTTAAAATATTTTAATTAGTATTTTAAAACTACAAACCATTTTGCTTTTAATAAGGACACGGAGTTAATGTCCAGAACCCGATTTTGTAGAGAATTGTGATATTTTATATTTCTTTAGAACATCTCATCCAGAAGTCTCCCAGAGCAGTTTACAGACTAATACATATATATCCAGAGATTACTACCGTATCATTAATGACTGAAGCCACCTTTGGGACGCAATTTGAGAGCTGTGCAGCAGACAGTAATGTCATATAGATCCATTTTGGAAGGAAGTGAGGAAGAAAATGTTGCTTGTCCAAGAGACTCATGGGAATCTGAATGGATGCAAGTGTTCACTATCAGGACCTCAACTTTTTACATCTTGTGCAGAGTGCACCTCCAGCATCACTCTGTCCCCAAACAGCATGCTGGGGCAGTGGTTTAGTCCTGAACCAGTAATGAATCTGGACCAAGACCCTTGATCCCAACACCCCCTTCCCCCCAAGCTTTTGGAAATTCAGATCCGGATTTAAACCTTGTGCCTCAAGGCATCTTTAACTCTGACTCGGGAAAGAACCCCACTTCTGCATCAACTGGGTGTTCCTTGAGATCTCTCCTTTAACCAGTGACCCTATTTACCCTGGTTAGCTTGTAAAATCTGTCAAGATCACAACCCAAGGTACAGGAATAAAGAAATGAACTGAAGAGTCAAGAAATAATAGTTCTTTCTGGGTCAGCCTCAGCATGAAAGGTTAACTCCACTGACCTGCTCAAAGAATTGATACCCTTAAAAAGAAATGTTTGAGTGAAACTGCTGTGGCACATGGCACAATAGGGCAATACATGATAGTAAATTTATTTAGGATAATTTCTGCATGTGGTCTTGAGCGAATACTAACTCAAGTCTAACAAAAGTGATTCTGAAGACTCCATATGGATGATAACTGGCTGGCTGCCACTCACTCTGGTTATTAAACTGAGCTTCTGTAATTTGATTCTTTACTATCACAGGCTGGACACACTGAAGCTTTCATTGAGCTATTGTTGTCAGTTTGTGTACATTATACATTGCTGTTTCAGGACCACTAATACTCAACACTACAGTATAGTTTTTGTCTCGTTGAATACTTCATAATTCACCATCATTTGTATCTATAACTAGTGAGTTTCAAAGGCAATACATTGAGTCATGTCACAGGAGACTAAATCCTTCCTTCAGTGCTGATGTCACACAGGCACTGAAATATCTCCCAGGTTCAGGCCTCATCTGTCTTCCTTTACATGAGCTCAGCAGAGTTCTGTGTTAAAAAGAAACAGTGTAATTATATTTGATGCTTTACAGCCCAGGGAAATGCATTCAGGGTTAGATGGAATGGCCATTGTGGTATGAAAAGAAAATCATTCAACAAGTTCAAAGAGAGAGAGAGAGAGCACCCCCAGCCACTGACCAGATCCTTGATGGCTTCACTCTCTCTTGTCCTGCTGGGACTTTGGTTTCATCCACTGTATATTACTAGCTCCTGAATAAGCATTAAATCAGCTGATGGAGTCTAACATTTTGATTGAGGATTCCTTTTATGGTTGGTTGGTTTGGTTTTGGAAGCTCAGTCTCCTTGGGATTGTCTGCACAGAGCTGCTGTGTGTTTCTTTCTCAAGTGTAAAATACTTTTCAACCATTTATCTTCCTTACCCTTTTTTCTAAATGGTGTTGAATCCACTCTGATAAGCCCTGATGTACCAGGTGGGTCTGAGCTCAGAGAGGGGAGGGCTGAGGGGCTGTGGAATGTACACATTTGCTTTCTCATGGGAACAAAACTCCTTTCTCATAACTATCATAATACCAGCCATTTGTGGAAATCTGTCCCATTCTAAAGGAAAAAAAATTGCTCTTCAGCAATATTTGTCTAAGCCCCATGGATAACTATTCACTAGCAGTGGGTGATTCCACTAGAGACAGGGAAATCTACCCAATTTAAATCTTCAATTTGGTGGCAGAATTTCGTTGAGGAGTGCTTGCAATCCCCTCCAGCACACTGCATAATAAGTGAAAAAAGAGATTTACAGCTCTGTGTACCTGTAGATGGGGGAAGATGTGCTAAAAACACTGGGAGTAAGCTATGATTTATCATTTCCTTTGGGGTGTGTGTGTGTATATATATATATATGTGTGTGTGTGTGTGTATATCTATATCTATATCTATGAGTGTGGGTGGGTGGGTGGATGTGTCACTGACCCATGCTGGACCTTCCAAAGTGTTTGGAACAGGCACGTTTTCTCTGCTGGGACCAAAGTTGATTTTTAACATTTTACACAGGCAAATTAATCTATTCCAAAGTAACACTGAACCTGTGTTAATTAAACATATCTCCTAATCTTCAGACACTCACAGCCCTGGAAAAAATTGTGCTGAACTTGCCGTTTTGAAACAGATAAGACTTTCTTCATTAGCTACTACCTGAAAATGACATTGAAACTTCAGAGCTGAAAATGTTTTCAATATATGCTTTCAATTTATTGTTGTTTGCTGCTAAATAGAATGTGTTTTACTGTGCTGACTAGCAAAGCACTGCATAAACAGGTTTGCGATGGGTGTCCCAATAGCCAGCAGTAGGATATAAGATTAGAGGTGTTAATTTGATTTAGAGCCATTTGCCAGATCATGGTGAAAACAATCTAGGAGCCTAGTTCTGCAAGGTGCTGAGTGCCCACTGAAGTCAATGGGAACTGAGGAAGCTCAACACCTCACAGCCTTGGCCCCTAGCATTGCTGGCTGCTTTGCTTTTGCTCCCAGTTTAGAGGAAGCCTGTTGTCTTAAAATATCACTTTCATCTTATTTTCCTGTTCTGTCTTCCATTTTATTGACCCTTTGTCTAATTTTGCAGCCTATGCACTGGTGCAGCTCCCTGTTTGTTTCCATATCGTTCAGACAGCAAGTCATCCAGAGATGAGGCAAAAGTGCAGGTTTTCATTTTCCAACGTAGCCAGTTGATATCTGGCACCCTCCACAGCAAGGCCATTTGCAGTACCTGCTATCAAAAGAGATAAATGGCAGCAGCAGTCTGAGGGCTGGAGAATGGACCAGTTAGCTTGTGTTTCACATTGGGGTAGGAGAGTGGAGTATCCTTTATGTCACCTTTATTACTTTGACTGCAGACACTTTGTGTGCTAGCAGCAGAATCAGCTACTGGCTAATTCTGGGCAGTGTCATCACGAACTGGAGCTGAGGGGCAGATATTAACCTTGTGAACTTGGTTTTGAAAGGATGGCTTTTTCCATCTAACCACTTCACAGTCAGACTGAGGTCATGCATCTCAGAATAGTAGTGTCCCATTTAATTGAGTGGGTCACAATAAGGATGAAAATAAACGACCATATTTAGAAAGGACAAATAATGCTTTTAGGATGGAATTAACCCTCATGCATCAAAAGGTCTATGTCCTTCTTAGCTCTGTTTTGAGACAGTAAGTGGGGCTTCAGTGGTACAAAGGCTTTTTAATGGCTCTATGCATAAGGTGAATTTTACCCTTGTTTATCATCCTTTATATTAAACACCATAACAGGATGTATAAAGAGAAAGGGAGTCTAGAGAAAAGATCTGTTATATTGCTGGCTAGTGTAACAGGCAGAGAAAGAAATGCCATATAATAGAGTAGAGAAAAAGAAGAAAAAGCAGGAGGAAGAGAGTTTATTACAACTCCCACTGTGAAACATCATGTATTTCACTTCAAACACATAACATCTTGTGCATCGAATCTTCCCTGATGGATTGTGCTGTAATCTGTATTCCCCTTATGATCCTTGATCTTAACGAATATATTTCACTGATACATCAGTGTTCATAAAAAAGTCAATTGGAGCTTTGCCTGAATGACAACTGCAAGATTGGGCCCTTTAAGGTTTTCTTCAGCTTGTTGTAATGGATTATCAAGCCCCTCTGCTCACTTTACATAAGCACTAGCTACTTAAAATTATCCATCTTTAAATAAATATTCCTTCCTGATAACTCTGAACTGAGATTAAAAAAAGTATTTTTATAATGGTGCATTCAGTTGCCAACTACTTGTGTAGTGTAACTGGTTAAAAAAAGTGAACTTAAATATTTGTGTGTAATGTCTCCCTGGCTGTCATATGAGTATGGTTGCGTAACACATAGTCTAATGCAGGGGTCGGCAACCTTTCAGAAGTGATGTGCCGAGTCTTCATTTATTCACTCTAATTTAAGGCTTCGCGTGCCAGTAATACATTCTAACGTTTTTAGAAGGTCTCTTTCTATAAGTCTATAATATATAACTAAACTATTGTTGTATGTAAAGTAGATAAGGTTTTTAAAATGTTTAAGAAGCTTCATTTAAAATTAAATTAAAATGCGGAGCCCCCTGAACCGGTGGCCAGGACCTGGGCAGTGTGAGTGCCACTGAAAATCAGCTCGCGTGCCGCTTTCGGCACACGTGCCGTAGGTTGCCTACCCCTGGTCTAATGTGTGTTACTGGATAGAGCAGCGGCCTGAGAGCTCATATGCCTGGATTCTACTCTTGGGGGCAGGGGTCTGTCTATGAAGAACATCTTGCAGGACTAGAGCCTTAGAGTTTCTTGCTTTCTCTCAAGTGATAAAATATGCAACAAATGATTCTAATAATATAGTTTTTAGTGAATATCTTTTAACATTAATGTAGCAGACTTTTATCCACATAATGTTAATGAGTGGGGGTTCTTTGCCAATATCTTAAGTATTTTAGTACAATATTAATTGCAGGAATGTCGCACTCATCAATATCACACTCCTAATCAAGTAATGGAGAGTGATCAGGATAATTACCTGAATAGCAATATCACAACCAATTAGAATATCCAATTTTTAAACTGTAATATTATATCAGTCTTTATTAGGACACAGTTCATTGTGTTCTTTAAAGTCCTCTGTATATAGGAGAATATGATATATAATCCTACTTGTACCAAGAGAGGAAATACCCCAGAACCTACATCTGGGATCCTACCAGGCTAGAAGCTGTCTACATTTAGGTGTTTTTTACATTTTTCCTTAGTCCTGCACCAGGGGAATTCTGCTATTTATTTCCATTGTGCAGGATCAGGCCCTTAATCTGTTTTTTGCTTGTTTTAAGTATTTCCTGACCATCATGGAATAGATTTTCTTTGAAATGTGACAGGGTCAACCCAGGCCTGCTTTTAAGTGGCAATGCCTGGTATGAAACCCATTACAAGGGTTGGCTTGGATTCAGGTCTCCCTTTTATCCAAATGCCACTACTGAAATGATGGCATCTCTGACTTGCCGAAGGCCACACATCAGTTCCCTGGCAAAGCAGGAAATAGAATGGGCTCCCAGCGCCACATTTAATCCGTGATGTCAACATTTTTCTATATTGAGTTCAAATGGAGCAGCATCTAAGGGGCTAGATGACCTGGCTCTGCCCTCCAGCTAGAGAGAAATAGGTTGCAAAATAGATGGAGTTCCTTTGGAAACCCACAAGGAAAGGAATACTGCTGAGCATTCATTCTGGTATATATCTTACCTTCACATAGAAGATAGTAAGGCAATAAGTAACAGTCATCATAGATTTGTCAAGAACAAATTGTGTCAAACCAACCTAGTAGCTTTCTTTGACAGAGTAACAAGCCTTGTGGATGGGGTAAGCGATAGATATGGTATATCTTGACTTTAGAAAGGCTTTTGATACTGTCTGGCATGACCATCTCATAAACAAACTAGGGACATACAACCTAGATGGAGCTTCTATAAGGTGGGTGCATAACTGGTTGGAAAACCATTCTCAGATAGTAGTTATCAGTGGTTCACAGTCAAGCTGTCAGGGTATAACGAGTGGGGTCTTGCAGGGATCAGTTGTGGGTCCAGTTCTGTTCAATATCTTCATCAATGATTTAGATAATGTCATAGAGAGTACACTTATAAAGTTTGTGGACGATACCAAGCTGGGAGGGGTTGCAAGTGCTTTGGCGGATATGATTAAAATTCAAAATGATCTGGACAAACTGGAGAAATGGTCTGAAATAAATAGGATGAAATTCAATAAGGACAAATGCAAATTACTCCACTTAGGAAGGAACAATCAATTGCACACATACAAAATGGGAAATGACTGCCTTGGAAGGAGCACTACAGAAAGGGATCTGGGGGTCATAGTGGATCGCAAGCTAAATATGAGTCAACAGTGTAACACTGCTGCAAAAAAAAACAACAAACATCATTCTGGGCTGCATTAACAAGAATGTTATAAGAAAGACACGAGAAGTAATTCTTCTGCTCTACTCTGTGCTGATTAGGCCTCAGATGGAATATTGTGTCCAGTTCTGGGCACCACATTTCAGGAAAGATGTGGACAAATTGGAGAAAGTCCAGAGAAGAGCAACAAAAATGATTAAAGGTCTAAAAAACATGATCTATTAGGGAAGATTGAAAAAATTGGGTTTGGTTAATCTGGAGAAGAGAAGACTGAGAGGGGACATGATAACAGTTTTCAAGTATGTAAAAGGTTGTTACAAGGAGGAGGGAGAAAAATTGTTCTTAACCTCTGAGGATAGGACAAGAAGCAATGGCTTTAAATTGCAGCAACGGAGGTTTAGGTTGGACATTAGGAAGAACTTCCTAACTGTCAGGGTGGTTAAGCACTGGAATAAATTGCCCAGGGAGGTTATGGAATCTCCTCACTGGAGATTTTTAAGAGCAGGTTAGACAAACACCTGTCAGGGATGGTCTAGATAATACTGCCTTGAGTGAAGGGTACTGGTTTGGAAGCTCTCTCGAGGTCCCTTCCAGTCCTACAATTCTATGATTCTATATGATTTAATTTCCTGTTCATCTGTATTTTCATTTCCCTCTCTTCAGTGTGTGAAACCATTTTAATTTGTGGATTTTTGCATATGGTAGAAATTTGTTAATCTGTATGCTTTTTAATACAAATGCCCCCAAATGGCAGCCTCTCCTCACTTCTCAGGAAAGATTTAAATGGGATTGAGGACTCACTTTACTGAAATCAGATTATGTCTATAATATCTGCTCTAGTACATTTTACTAGTACCTTATATAATGTGAATTATGTCACATTTGTAAAACCAAATGAGGAAATGTCTGTACTTTTATACTGTTTGTTCACTTATTAGATAATCTGCAAAATTCAATAATACAGAATGAGTTTCCAATCTGGGTGAATTAGGGAGGTTGTGTAGTATCATGAAGGCATATTATCAGTTTTGGATCAACAAACAAGGGTTCATATTTATCTACATATTATCTATGTATTTATTTATTATGTAGAGACATGCAAATAAATTCAAAATGAAATTAGAACATCCCAGAAATCAGTTTGATTGTTTTGAAAAAATAGTCTTACTTTACCAAAAAATGTGCATACTACAGAGCTTTTGACTCAAAAATACCACTATATTTTTAAAAATAAAATTGACTTATTTCCACTCATAAATGTTCCTATGGGCTACAATAAATAAATATACAAATTCAGACAAAATCAATTTATACTGAAATTCTGACATTTCAAATTTTGCATCTTTTCATTATGAAAATGGCCACTTTGAGGAAATTTCATAAAAAGCTGATTTTTTGGGTAGCCTCAAAAAAATTCATGGCTTAATTTTACACACATTTGGAGAGCTCTAAATAATTAATACTGGTGAACTTCAGCACAGTGTAATCCTGACCGTCTCATTTGTGTTTGCATTTTGATTACATTTTAATATTCTAAACAGCTGTCCTTTGTTGATGCGGTATATGAATTTCTGCTCAGACTGGCTAGTTAAAAAAACTAGATGAAGGAGTATGGTTTCACTAATTTGTTCTATACATATTTTAAAGTACTTATTGTAAATTTTCATAATCTGTATTTTATCTGAAAATGAGTCTTCTGTCTTTCAATATAACCATTGTAATAGAAAGTGATATGGCATTTTTGCTACTATATTGTACCCTAATGGGGAAGAAGAGTATCAGAGCGCACACATGCTTGGTATAACTAAAGACTGTTTCAGATTTTGCTAGGTTCCAAGCAAAAATGAGAAACATTTCTACCCCTCCCCATATCTCCATATGCCTTGAGATGCTTGCATGTCCTTACAGAAAGGCTGGAGCTACCGTAGCTTCATAGTTTCAGAGACTTTGCACTCAGTTCTGTACTTCACAGTCATTTCCCAGTCTATAGAAATCACTAAGGCTATTCGCGTAGCTGAAGTCGAAGTATCTTAGTTTGACTTACCTGGCCATCCTCACAGCAGCGAGTCGACCGCCGCGGCTCCCCCGTCGACTCCGCTTACTCCTCCTGCCAAGGTGGAGTACGGGCATCAATTCGGGGATCGATTTACGACAACTAGACGAGACGTGATAAATCGATCCCAATACATCGAACACTACCCGCCGATCCGGCGGGTAGTATAGACGTACCCTAAGGCATTCACCTTGCTGGAAGGAATGTGAATTCTCCAGGCACACTGAGGTAACTTCAAAGGTTACTATAACAATGGCTCTTCCTCGCTACTGTACTCCACTGGCATTACATGGACTCCCACTAAGAATATGCTCAGTCATTTCCCTCCTCTTTGCTTTTCAGAAAATTTGGGAATAAAATACAAAAGGTGAGTTAGAATGTAGACAATCATAATATGGTGAGGTGAGTAGGAAGGGAGGAGCGGAGCTAGTCTTCCCTTAGAAGAAGTGCTAATGTTTCTGTGAGGAGAGGACTAGCCCTAAAGATAGATGACTGAAAGCTCCGAACATGCCAAAAGGAAACTCAAACTAACAAGATGTGCTCAGCATCACTCCTCAGTCCCATCTTCACCCTTCATGTATAGATTGTCTGTTAGGGCCCAGTCCTGCATCAGGATCTGCTACCATCTGTGTGGAGTCCCGTTGCCCAGCCATAGGTACTACTTGATCCTGATGAAGGATTGGGCCTTATATTGTAAGCAGTGCTGGATGAATATCTCCATTTTCTGTGGCTATTCATTCCAATCAGAATTAAAATTCACGTTGGCTGTGTTTAGGTCCCTTTTGTTTGCTGTCCATCAATATTCTCGCATGAGAGTATTTTGGGAGGTTCGGAAACAATAAATTTTAAGTGACTATTAATTTGTGAATGTATACATCTGAGTGTACTCACCAGAAACCTGATTCTAAGAATTTTGCTCATCTAATAGTTAATTAGAATCAATGCCCTGTGACCTGTGCATTCAATGAAAGCTAACCCACTCAGTTTGAATTTCAAACACATGCAACATGCTTCATATTAACAATCTAGGGTTCAAAATTTATTTGTCAAACTCTGAATAACAAATAATATAAGAAAATTGTAAACCTCTAGTGGACAAAGAAGGAAAAGAGGCTGAAATTTGTTGAATGTAAAATATTTTCTTTAGATTATTCACTTAACCCTAATTTTAAGGTCTTTGGGTCTTTTTGAAGATTTGTCCTCATATTAATCCCCTCTAATCTCCCTAGCACAGTTCTGGTGCTATATACATAAATAATATTTGGAATGATACAGGAAAGCATGGGTTCAGGAGACAGAGTGTATTGCAGGACTGGGACCTAACTGCCTAGCAATAATATAAATAAGTTAAAGTTGAAACAAGATATTTTGCATCCCTTTATTTCAGGCCCACATCGTGAAAAGATTTATACACTTGCTTAACTTTAGGCACTGTGAATGGTCCCATTGAAGTAGATGAGGCTATTCACAGTGCACAGAATCATAGAAATGTGGTCTGGAAGGGATCTTGAAAGGTCATCAACCATACCCCTGAGCTGAGGCAGGACCAAGTATATCAAGACTATCTCTGCAGGTGTTTGTCTAACCTGTTCTTAACAAGCTTCAATAAGGGGTATTCCACAATCACCTTTGGAAGTCTATTCTAGTCCTTAACTATCCTTATAGTTGGAAAATTTTTCCTAATATCTAACCTAAATCTTCCTTGCTGCAGATTCAGCTGATTACTTCTTGTCCTACCTTTAGTGGACATGGAGAACAATTGATCACCATCCTCTTTATAAGAGCCCTTCACATATTTAAAGACTGTTATCAGGTTCTGCCCTCGGTCATCTTTTCTCAAGATTAAACATGCTCAGTTTTTTTAACTTTTCCTCATAGGTCAGGTTTTCAAAAACTTTCATCATTTTTGTTGCTCTACTTTGGACTCTCTCCAATTTAGCCACATCTTTCCTAAAGTGTGGAACTCAGAATTTGGTACAGTACTTCAACTGAAGCCTCACCAGTGCTGAGTAGAGTGGGACAATTACTTCCCATGTTTTACATATGACACTCCTGTTAATACACCCCAGAATGATTTTAGCTTTTTTCAAAATTGCATCACATTGTTGACTCTCATTCAATTTGTGATCCCTATAGTCTCCAGATCTTTTTCAGCAGTACTACTGCCTACCCAGTTTTTCCCATTTCGTAGCTGTGCATTTGATTTTTTTCTTTCTAAATGCAGTACTTTGAATTTATCTATACTGAATTTCATCTGATTGATTTCAGACTGTTTTGAATTCTAATCGTGCCCTCCAAAGTACCTGCAACTCCTCCCAGCTTGGTGTCATCAACAAATTTTATAGGTATACTCTCCACTCCATTATCCAAGTCATTAAGGAAAATACTGAATAGTATTGGACCCAGGACAGACACCTGTGGGACTCCACTAGTTATGTCCCCCAGGTTTGACAGTGAACCATTAATGATTAGTATTTGAGTACATTCTTTCAACCAGTTGTGTACCCACTTTATAGTAATTTCATCTAGCCCACCTTTCCCTAGTTTGCTTAAGAGAATGTCACTTGGGACTGTGTCAAAAGCTTTACTAAAATCAAGATATATCACATCTACAGCTTCCCTCTATCCACTAGGCCAGTAATCCTGTCAATAGGGATGGGGAAGGGATGTGGTAAAAGAACATTCACTTACTGGACATTCACACAAGTGGGTGGGGAACTGAGTTAACAGACTACTGCCAAAGTTAGTATGGGGAAATGTTTTATTTGTTATTCAGATAGATATATTGTTGCTGTGTTCTCTTTTCCCTAATAAAGTTTCATTACTTCATATATAGTCTCACTGCTTGTGAGTACGGAAGCATTGTCTGTTAAGGTAATTTAAGGAAGGTGCATTTAGTTTTCCCGGTTTATTTATTTGTCAAGAGGGATGAGATATATTGACCCTGGCCCTTGCCACTGCCAACATCACCTGACAGAAGAGTTACAGTCGTATCAGGTTGGCGAGGAGGTCCTAGGCTCTGTGAGAGGCAATAGACTGAAAATCCCCACAGATTTCCTAATGTATGAATAAACTGCTTTTAATAACTTCACAACTAACCCTCAGTCCCTCAGACTAGTCAAAGATGTCAGTTCTCACCAAAACCAACAGATTAAAATAAATATGAAATCTACACCATGCTCTTTGGGAGTTATAATGAGACATACAAAGGTTACGATAAAATAAGGAAGTGAAACCACCTCATTAGTATTATTATTTTTAATCCTAAACGTACCAGGAAATTCTGCCTTGGCAGAAGATCAAACCTGGGAAATTTCAGACACTTTTTTTTTGTTTTGGTGAAGACAGTATGGGAATTAAAATCAGGCTTACAATGGAAAGCTAGCTGCAGTCTTACTTATGGAGAGATGGTCTACATCATTGTGAATGCTTTAAAAAAAAGATATGGCAGACAGACTTTCAAAATTCTGTGAACATGTAATAGATATTCCATAGTTACAAGAGCTATGCTGTTTGCATGATACATTGCTATTTTGTTTATATGTAATCAGGAAAGAGGTTTTAAAAGTAGATAAATTGGGAAATCATCCCAGATAATGCCTCTGCACCTCTAATTTACACATCAATGCCACATTCCTTTTTCAGCTGTCTGGTTACCAGATTACCCACAGATATAGGGGTGTCAAGCACTGATAGTGTCATTATTGCCTGCTAACATGGCTCATTAATGTTTTTAGTGCTTATTAACTTTGCAGTGAGCTATTGATTCCTATGGAAATTAAGTGCAAGGTTAAAAAAAAAGCAGAAATGTCTACAGAAATTATCGGTGCTGTAAATGTACACTTAACTCTTATCACCAGTGAACTTTTATGGTGCTCATGGGAAGATTGTGGGGTGACTGCACACATTTTAATGGTTAAAGTAATCAAAATGCATTTATCTCTACACATGAGAATTGTATTTCATTCTAATTTAAGTATTTCTTGCTCCTATAATTGTATTGCAGTTTTAGGAGGTAAATTTCCTCTTCGGTTCAGAATTCTCTTATCACATCAGGAGTGAGACCTATTTTTTTGTATTCTTGGCAGAAGACTATATGATCCTTCCATAATTTTCTAGGTTGTGAGTGCTGTATCATTATTCCTCTGTATTGCTAAACCTTGTAAAGAGCTCAAATTCCATGGGTGGGCACTTATCTATTTTTGTGTGTAAATCAAAATAAATAAAATATGCTTTCCATAAACTTAAGTATTCAATACACAAATCAGAATGTCTCTCTTCACACACCTAAGCTCTACATTTTTCATCTTGGTGCCAGTGTCGCATACATGATTGATGCTTCCACTTTTTTGTATGCGCGCAGTCATCAATTTACATGCACAATTTTGCATTTATAACTTGGAGGCTGGTTTTAAGGGTGTCTGAAAATTAGACCCTACATCCTTTCTACTTGGAATTCTTCTTTCTTACCCAATAGAATCTGTCTCACTAATCTAGTTTTGGTGTTTCTGTCACTGGGCCACTATGATCTGTGGGTAGTTGCGGTTGTGTTTGTCTTTCATAGGCATAGAGCTCTCATGCCTTGAAAAATCCCCATATCCAATAGAGTTTGCTTTCACTTGTTGAACTTTCTGTGAAGCAGACACATGCAATGATCTGTGGATCCTTGAGGCACTGTAGAATGTCCAGGTTCACTACATAGAAGTTTCTTCTTTTTGTGAACCGTAGGTTTTAGATATACTTTCTCCTCATCATCTTCACTGAGGTGGCACGGTGGGTATGACACTGCAGTATCAGAACTGATAGTGGGCTGATATCGCATGACCCAGAACCCATTTCCAGGCATTAAAGAGTGAAGGCAACACCACCAAACATCTAAAGGTTCACTTGCTTGCTTCTATTAGGTGCCAATGGTGGCAATGAAGGCCAGGTTCAGTCTATCTAGAGGTTCTTTACTAACAAAAAAAGTCAATAAAACAATGGTTTGAAGACCCCACCCAGAGCCAGGCTCCTATTTGTGACTCTGGGAAGTTAATATATAACTTTCCTGTCACCTTTGCAGGCGGTACTTCCCCACTCACAAGCATTTAGGAGTCCTTTGGAGTATGAAATCACAAGTACCTTTTATTTGGGGAAAGGGGAAAAAGCAAACAAAAGAAACACAATAAACATTTATTTACATACAATAAAATGAGCAAATCCTAATCAGTGTCAGGAGTATGGCCAACCCTGCAGTTTAAGTATTAATTGTTCCATTTATTGAGGTCCAGATGTCCTGGTAACAAGTCATTGCCACCCACCTAATCCCCCGCCCCAGACAGGTCCATTTAGATTCAGGGGACATCAGGAAGTGGCTCTCCTCTGCCTGTCTGCTCCAGTGCAGAGAAATCCACACCACTAGGTTCCACTCCGAGGTACAACTATCTAGTCCAGTTCTGTGACATCAGCCCTCCGCCACTGGTCTGGTCAGTCCTCATGTAGTGTCACCATCTGCTGGGGCACTGTGAAGTCAGCTCTGTGCTGCCACTGCTGGTCCAGTCAGGCCTTACCGAATCACAGCATACACGTTCAGAATTTCCAGATGGGAAAACCAGAGCAAAACAGGATAGAGTCACTGGTCCCTGGGAATGAGTTTCTGGTTAGACTCTTCTGCGCTCCAGTTGAGCGTGAATCGTCTTTGCAAATCAATGTCCATTATCTCTCAGCTCAGAGTCTCCCACTCACTCCATGGTATATCATGCCCTTCTGTGAGTACAGTCACAGTAACCATCGCTTATCATGTATACAAGCAGAACATAGGAAAATACCAACAAACAACAAAACACAGTAGAGGGAACTATGGCTAAGCATGCAACACTGCAAATTTAAATGAGATTGGCTAGAGCTCCCTTTTCCCCTATAGAGGGCGCAGAGAGTTCCATCCCTATATAAGCGCTCTAGTGCTGGGACTTACACAGATAAGCACTGAAATCTTTGGATTCCTCTTCAGGTCTTTTCACATATTTGCAAAGTTATGCTGGAAATCCTCCAAGAATAGGCCCTCTCATAGATCGATGGGGTATTTATTGGCTTCTGTCAGGGTGGAAATATGGTAAAAGCCGCCTTTCTTGCAGTATTTTAGTATTGCCGCTTCTAATCTTGGCTGGCTGAAGTTCTGAAACATAAAGGGAAATATTAATTGTACTTTATCTGAGCCTCAAAAAAAGATTGATTCGGTGCTGATTAATATTGCATCTAAACTGGCTTATCTCCACCTAAAAGTATATATAAATATATATAAGAGCAGCGTGGTTTATTTCTGTTTTGAGCAGTTTGGCCAGAAGGTGGCAGCTATTTCAGCTCTAATGCACCTCTCACTTTCAGGATTTTTTCTGTCTGTGCTTCCTGCCATCACATCCCATGAGAATCTGTGGAATTCTCTTTTGCTGCAGCCAGAGGAAAAGGACAGACATTGTTAGTCTGACTTGAAAGTGATATCGCTGTTTAAAAAATGCTATCAAGTTCTTTCCTCGTCTATCATTTATTGTTGTTATTTTAGACCTACTTATGGGAAACATTCTTCCTCACCAGGACCTCAAACTGCCCTGGTGTGGAAGATAAAGGATTTTTTATTGCACTACATTTTAAAGATAAACAATAATTAGTTAATCAATGAAAAAGGTTTTTGAGCAGCATTGCTCTAATTCAATGCATTAAAAAAAATCTGAGCAATATGGTTGGGTCAGTAATGATCATACAGAAAGATGTATTGACTTGCTTCCACAAACAATGCATCAATCACCAACACAAGACAAATCTAGACCAATACCTCCAAGCTGGAAAGCCTTAAAGAAACCCAGGACATGTGTTACTTTGGTAGGTATCTCTCACATAAAGCTTTGTAATTCCCTTCACTGGCATTGGGCAGCAGTACAACAAGGGAACAGGCTGTGAATTTCAAGAAGCAAATGATTGTCTAGTAACCCCAACTCTCAAGCTGACCCTTCTTTTTCAGTGTATTCCATGTTAAATGTCTTTCTCTCTTCCTGAGTTATACGGAAAACAAAACAACCCCAGGCTTTCTGTGACTCATCTTTTGTTGCTTCTTTTTTTTTTTTTGCACTCTCTTTTAATCTGACCACTTTCCTTCAGATCCATTTGACACAAAAACAGGACAAGGCTTGCACATTTTATTAATTGATTCTTAGACACTGCACAGTTTCAGAGGGAAAAACAGTTTCTGCACACTGACATTCGCTTTCCCTTTTCAAAGGACACGTTGACAACAAGCTTGGATTCTGCTCACAAATAGATGCCTGCTTTCATAATCATGCGCAAATTAAAGACACATTGACTGTGTGGATATTCTGATCTAATGAATATATTACAGGGAATGCTTTCCAGCACACTGGTTTGGGTTTTTTTTTTGATTATTTGTATTGTTGCTGTAATACTGCAGTTCAAATATTTAAATGCAAAACAGCAAAAGAGATGAAATAGAGCAAAAGAGAATTTAAATGAGTCCCCTATTTAACCTCTGTTTGTTTTTCATTGTTTGTGCATCTGCAGTAGTCAAAGGCTATGAATGGATCCTCCCCACTCATCCAGAGTACTTAGTATTTTTTGATTTTTTTTCAAAACTTCAGCTCTTTCATCTATAATATTGAAAGGCCAAATTCTGATTTCACTGAGACTGGTGTAAAACTGGAGTAACTCTATTCAAATCATAAGAGTTATTCCAGATTTATAGCAGTGCAAGTGAGATCAGAATCCCAGGAAAGGACCCTGCATAGTGGTTAACATTTTCCAAGAGTTCTTGTTGTTGTTTTTTAGATAGCAGTTGCTGGGTACTTGCCAATTTTGAAAGTGAGGCTCCTTATATGGGTGCTAAATATGGATTTAGGAGCCTAACCTCAGGGCATCCATTTTTTTAAAAATGTTGGCCCAGTCCCACTATGGCAAATCACAAATCCCCTGGACAGAATTACACTTCTCAAGCATCAGAGAAAACAAGGAATACCATGTGCTGTGGGGAGTCTTACATGTCCTTGCCTATGAACTCAGATTCAAGATGCGACTCTTATAGGCCTGCAAACAGTTGTCCACCAAATAATCTCAAAGGATTTTCCTCCCTACCTTATTTCACCTGACCCCTGAATTATGTTCAAAGTCCTTTTTTGGATTTTCCTCTTAACAACCTTGTAATAGTTATACTGTGATATCAGCTCTCAGCCAAGCAGTAAAGATGCCAGTCTCTTCATGGCACAATATGGGTCTTGAATGTCCACATTTTCAGTGTTGCTATGGTTTTACCTAGACAATTCCCATTGAAATCATTGGGATTCACATGGCTTATATCTCCCATGAATCACTTTGAAAGTGTAGGGGATGATGTCCGTAAGTTCTCCTACTGTACAGTCCTCAGCCCTTCCTCTATTTCTGCAGACACCATTATCTTTTGACCTCCCTTTCAGAGATGCTCTTGGACTTTTGTCTTCATCAGTAAGTTCTGGCTTTGTCCCTAATTCTTCATGTTCCCCATCCTTCTGTTTCCCTGTCTTCCAACAAGCACTGTAACCACCCTACCTCAGTGGATATCAACAGGCCTTCTTCTTACCCACAAGCCATAGCAGGTGACGTAGACTCCCCCCACTCTCCATTTCACTGCCCTGTAATACTGTGGAGTTCACTGTCAGGCCTAGTACATTCTCTGTTAGGCCAGTGCTTAAATCTTGCATGTTCTGAAGTTTTCTGTTTTGTGGGCACCTCAGAATAATGCCTTTGAGTCAGGAAAGAACCAGACCATATGAGAATCGCCAACAGCAGCATGCAAAACCAATCACCGACGGGCTTCGCTATGGGGATCATCAAGCTCTATTTAAGTAGGGGACAAGGCAGAGGGTCTATTTATGCTAGGGAAAATGTAGAGTGGGTATGATACTTATTAGAAATTATTCTCCGATCTGGATGTTTATTTGAACCTGCAAACCTATGGTGGCCCCTTCCAACCAGCCTAGTTCACACAATATTCTCCTGCTCATCCATGTATGTGCAGACTTTCCCCTCTTGTCTTTCCATTCCTGACTACCCCCTGGACAGATTTCCTGCACAGTGCCTCCATTTCCTGAAGCAGGCAATAGGGAAGGCTGGATAGCTGTCCAGTAAAGAGACCTATGAATATGTTGGCTTTTTAATGACATTGGGAGAAATACTGTAATATGTAGTGTTATAGGTTGAGTACTCAGTTTTTATTCATTCCTTATTCATTCGTTACACAAGAAAATGACCACTGACTTCACTGCCAGTTTTGCTGAGTAAAGATAAGTCAGACCTGATTAAGAGCCTTAGGAATTGGCCCACTGACCTGAATTTTGAAAAGGTTTAGTTCATCAGTGGGGGAGTTCTTTGTACTCATCCATAATAATTTACGTATCAAAGTGAATATAAATCATTATATATATGTTATGTTGGAAGAAAGGTCTTAGATGTTTAGTTAATTGAGGACCTGCTAACATATACTCTTCGAATGATGCCTACACTAATCAACTACACTATGTAGCCCTTAGCCCTGAAAGAATCACTGGATATTCTAGGGAAAAAATGTAAGTGGAATTAAACTAGCAAGAAGAACTAAAACAAAAGGGAAAAGCATCCAATTTGGCACGTTAGAGAGTCTACATCTGGGAGGGTTTGAGAGTAAATTGTTTTAAAAACCCTGTGGTATCACATAAAAGGTGGGAAACCTATTTTGAGGCAGTGATGGAAAGCTTTTTAATTTAAAAAAAGCCTTTTCTCTAGACCTGTAGTTTTCCAGCAGAAATGTGAATTTTCTGTAGATGCCTCAAACACAGTTAATTTTTTTTTTAATCTTGTATGTTGTTTGGAACCTTTTTGATTGATCAATGATCTCATTATGCCTTAATAGAAAACTTCACGCAGAGGGCATATCACCAAGGCCATTATATCGTTAATAAGAGTACTGCATCCAGCATCCCAAATTAGTCTCCCCTGGAGACATAGCACTTACCACTTTTTGATGGTGAAACGAAATTGCAGTGTCCAAGGCCTAAGTAAAATATCTAGAATTCCCATTATTTCAGGAAGAGCAATTGTTCTCCGATATCAATACAGTTCTGCCTAGGAATGGCAAAAAGGTGAAACTAAGATGGACATGCTACCCTAAAATGGTTTCACTGGAAATAGATATTACTCAATAAAGATTTTAATAAATAAGAAATTATCAATTATATATTTGTTATTTTTATTGTTGTTTCTGTATAGCCTCTTAGTATATCGCCATTGTAGGGGACTGCATGTTGTGGTTCAGAAAATTTGGAACAACTGAAAGCAATGCCAGTGTTAGAAGGCACACATTCATCACTCTTGAATCTGAATGTTCCAGAATGCAATTATAAATGACCCTGCCTCCTTAGCCAATTTAATTGGGTTCCTCTATTTTCAGTAGCTGTTGTGGTCATGTAATAGCTTAAAGTCAACTATGTATTGACTCTGGACATCAGAATGCCTTGTAGTTCCTCAGAGCAGTGGATTGAGGTTCAAGAAGTGCACTTTGTGCATTAGATATCAATACTCTACCAATATATTTCCTGCCTGATATTCCTGATGAGCAGCACTCTCTTCCTGGTTGCTCTGTCTGTGTGGCTTTTATAACTCCAGTTAAGGGAGAATGAACGTAGCCCAGGTGTGGATCTTAATGCCAGTAGCAGCTGGTTCCTTAATCTTCTGTGCTCAAAGGAAGCAGCACAACAAATGTTTTAGTGGGAGTGAGGTGAAGAAGCACTCAGTTGGATAAGATAGACAGAAGCAGTCTCATCTCTAAATAAGGGGAGGTCCAGATACAGACATATGCCACTGCCATTCAGTTTCTTGGATCTAGCAAATAGACTGTGAGTTGAGGACTTAAGAGGCATTTAATCAGACCAATGGGGATTCTGGATGCTGGGGCTTGTAAGCATCTTTGGATTCAAATAGTTCTAGTTGTTAGCCGAATAGGTGTTATTCCTGGAGGGAATTTAACCATCTTCCTTTTCCATTCTGGAATGAAGCCCTCAGATCCAATGGCATCATCTACTAATAAAGACATAACTGAAGGTCTCTTTCTAATAGGCTGTTCAACTAAGAGAAGGCTCTTGTCAGTTCTCCTAGATTTCTCTTTATAGATTTGCTCCTTCTCATACTTGGTCTCCTGGTTCAAGGCTGCCTTTGTAGCCTTGGCCTTCTATTGCTGCTTGCTGTTCTGAAATGCCAGGTCAGGGAATGCTTCCTCCTTATAGCTCTTGAGGCCAGGTGGATTACTGGCTCCAAATCCTATCTCATTCTACCAAATTGGGGGAACAGCCTTCAAGGACATCACAAGGAGATGGCTATACGTCACTGTTCCCTTCTCTTGAGTATCTTAGAGCTTCTCAGGCTCTCTCATTTCCTCATGGGCGATTTTTTATGTCTATGGCATGAAGGGATAAGGTTGTCAAGTTGGAAGCAAAGAAAGAACAGGAGGGACAGATGACTGAAACATTATCCCTGTCCTTTATTCTTCTAGATGATTTTGTTCTCACCAGTTCTGCCTCTTACCCAGATAATCTCAAAGGATATAACAACATATCTGGATAATGCTTTTCTCTTGATTTTAGAAAAAACTGCATAAGGTTTTTGTTATTTTAGAATGGAGGCAAGTGGTGAAAATAACTGTCCCAAATAGTGAAGGCATGCTGGAAGTCTGTAAGCTTTGGCTATATCAGTCACACTGGTGGTTGAAAGACCTGACTCCTTATATCAGATCCTCAGAGGAAGTCTGATTCTTTTTTTATGTACTATACCTTCATTCTACAGTGATCTCTGTAACTGTTGAAAGGACTATGGGGAAGGGGACTTTAGATCTACATAAATATATCAAAGTAGACTACCTGGAGATAAAGTTCCATTCTTCAGAGGGACTTGCTGTAAGTATAGCCTCAGTATGATTTCTCCCTAGGAAACTGAGCTCTGTTCACTAGTCAAGTGTTTCCCAAGGGTTAAAGGTCTAGAGGTGCAGTTGACTAACTAGGAAAAACAGGATCTGGCTGAGTGTGTGGTTGCACTGGTTTGACTTGAGGAGATTCTGACCTGGTAAGGTGCCTGTTCTCTTATTTACTTTGCTCACAGCCACTGTATCTCTGCATTGCTGACACCCATTTCTTTAGACCAACTCCCAATCCTTTGTATATAAACATTCCACATTAAGCACAAGAAAGACCAGGCTGCCTATCAGAAAGCTCTCTTTATGCTGAGATCCAAGAGAGAATGGAATAATATTTTAAAGGAAGTGGTAGGAGCCCCTTTGTAGGAGTTTTTTAAACACTAGAAAGGACAAAATACTTAATCAGACAGTATACTATAGGGAGCAATCAAAAATGACTGAGATGGCATAATTAGTATTCCCCATCTCTAATTTCACTGATTCTAAGTATATCAAGACATTGGAG
Organism: Terrapene triunguis; assembly: GCF_002925995.2. Taxonomy (NCBI): domain Eukaryota; kingdom Metazoa; phylum Chordata; order Testudines; family Emydidae; genus Terrapene; species Terrapene triunguis. The sequence continues at coordinate 9,491,612 of NW_020664435.1, read as the reverse complement.
TGAGGGGGAATGTAAGAGAACTTAAAAAAAATTGAGGTTCAGGTTTGCAATAGTTATAACTGCTTGTGAATGGACCAGCTGCCTCCCAAGCACCCCTTGTGGCCTGAGGTCACTATGCAGCAGCCTAGCCTCAGTTTCCCTCTACTGCAGCAAAAGGCCACTTAAGTCAATCTACCAAAGCAAATTTTTGCATGGTTCAGCCACACCCTTCCTTGGGGCTGGATTTATTAAAACAACAAAATGATTCCCAAACAAAATTCTCAAGATCCCCATCAAGTCCTTATGCCCAGTCTTTTCCAGTGGGGGTTTCCCAGGCCTGCCTTCCTTCCCCGATGCCTTTCCCCTGAAGCCTCAAGGTTCTCTACAGGAGCACACTTATTCCCAGCAGTTCCTATAATCTCTCACTCCTCTTCTTGTTGTCTCTTTCCCTGAACATCCCTCTTCCTGCTGCTCTTTACAGGGGAATCAGCTGCTGCCTACTCAGCTGGTTTTGCTAATTAAACCCCAAACCTCATTCCAGGTGTGGTGGGCAGAGCTAATTGAATGGGGCAGGCTCCAGTTCTTACAGGCCAGGGCCAGCCTGTTGCACTGCTAGTGGCTGTTAGAAACATTTTGCCGCCTCAATGGAGTCACTTCATTCCTTGTCCGGCTTCCCTGTGTATTGACATGCACATTGTCCTAGTTGAGACTTAAAAGACCAGGTGTTGTCCCCAAACAGGTGAGCAAACAAGAAGCATTTTTTGTTTTTTTTTTCTGGCTGAGTCAGTGGGAGCTGGGCTAATCTTTTTGTCAATGTGAGCTTGCTTGTATATACATCAGTCAGTATAATCTTCTATCTTGTACAAATCAAATTTCCATTGGATAGAGCCTTATTGTTTGTGGCTATTTCCTTGCTCAGCAGAAATAATATCCAACAGGTTTTTGCATGATAACTGTGTGTTGGCGCAGCCTCTGTTTTGCATTTATTTGTAGATAAACAAATCAAAAAGAACAGAACCAGCTATATCTTTTTTTAAAACTTGAAAAAGCCTTATCAATAAATGATATTGTTGCTATGAAAAACATGTAGAGTAAATGCATTTTCTGCTAGCAATACATTAAAATCTCGCAAGGGCAAGGGAAATTGAAACTGTCTTTCTAATGGATCATAAATCTTAGAAATGATTTGAATTCATGGATTAAACGTCAGCTTTGAAAGCCTTTGGTGATTTATTTCAGATCTTAGAAGAAAGAACATTTCCACTGCAAATCAAATTATTGAATTTTCATATTCTGCATTAGCTATTTTCAGAATAATATTAATCAAAGAAATAACCTGCTGAAGGTTTTTTCCCTCTTAGAAAGTTTTTTTTGGGACACAGCATTCCCAATTAATAGATTTTCTACGATCAAAAGTGTGAGAGGGTCATCGAGATGAGCCTGGCATAAGTAACGTGCTATTTATATGACAGAAAATGGCAGCAAGTGTTTGCTGACACAGCATCTCAGGTGGGACAAAATTCCAGGCACCATTTCCCATGGTGGACTAGAAGGAAAGTGTAATGGGTTGGGTGGTGGGTAGGAAAAGGAATTCAGGTAGTGTGTACAGAGAGGGAAAAGGCTAAATAAAAATAAAAAGCATCTGGATCATTTCAACATGAGAGGCTCTCTGCCCCTCAGAGAGAGAGGTGCTGACAGAGGGCCCAATTTAGTGCCCAATGAAGTTAGTGAAAAGATTCTCATTGAATTCAGCAGGAATAGGATAGAGCCTAGAGTGAGTCCTGAGACCCCAAGAAAAGCTTCATGAGGCCAGAATTGATGAAGTGAAGGAGAGACAAAATTGTTTATGGAGATAGTGTACAGGTATGTTATAGAGTAGGTCGTTCTGCCTGTCTTAGGTTCAGTAGCACCTATCTCTGTAGTATCTAATGGACTATCTCAGAACTGACTTCCTCTATCCTCCCATTGAGGAAAGGACTCAAGATGGAATGGAGAGAGAAACCCAGTTACGTAGGACCAAATTTCCGCTAGAGGTAAAGGAGACTGAGTTCTTCTCAAGTGCTAGGGAGTTTAATGCAGGAGATGAAGTCACAATTGTGGGATGCCGATTGGCTGTGGTGATCATTAAAAATATCAATAGCTGGGTATGTGGTGATAATGAGAACCATTCAGTGACATGTGATTGGATACAAAATTACAAGATCTCATGAGACTTTTAGGCAAACTTCTGCTGAGTATTCAAAAGGAGACCATGGTTGTGGTACATACTAGTACCAATTGGGAAGTGTAAGACAGGGTGCATGGATGCTAAATTTAGACTACAAAGAAGAAAATTTAAATCCAAGCTCTTTAGTATATCTTAATCTGAAATATTTTGGGTTCAACATCTAGAAGAAACTAGATAGGGGAATACCATGGTCTCAATCCATTGATGGCATAGAGCAGAGGGGTTCTAACAGATTAAGTATTGGGATATTTTGGGAAAGGGATTGCCTATACAGCAAAGGGTAGGTTCCTTTTTAAATAATGTGGGACAAGACTACTGGCATGGAGAACTGCCAGGGTTTGGGGAATTATTTAAATGGGGAGGTAAGGGAAAACTAACAGGTGCCTAGAAATGCTCAGGTTGGACAAAGAACCTACTACTGACAGCTCAATGAAAGCCTCTACTTAGTGTGTGGCACCAGTCCAAAATAAATAAATAAATAAAAAGGCAAACAGGCTATGTAAGGAATGGGATAGAAAATAATACTGAAAATATTATCATGCCATGAATACTGTGTTCAAGTCTGGTTAACCTCATCTCAGAAAAGATGTGAAAACAGCAGGAGTCTAGAGATAGGGGATGAAAATGATTAGAGGTGTGGAAAGATTTCTCTATAAAAAGAGACAGAAAAGACTGGGACTATTTAATTAGGGATGAGACCAACAAGAGGGGACATGACAGAGATTACAGAATAATGACTAGTATTCAGAAAGTAAATTGAGTGCCCCTACTTGCCCCTATCATACAAGAATAAGGAGAGATTCAACTAAATTGAAACACAACACATTTAAATCTAATACAAGGATTTTTCCACATTGCATAATTAACCAATGGTATTCATTGCCACAAGGTATCAGTGAGACCAATCCTTTGTGAATCCTACTATGCTCATGGACAGTTATGCTGGATGGACCTTTTAAAAGAATAGGGATATAGTCCTTCATGCTTCAGGGCATAATCCAAATATTACTTGATGGGGTTGGGTAGAAATTTCCCCTATCAGCAGAGTTATTCAGTAATTGTCAACTGCATGGTTTCTCGCACCTTTTTCTGAAGCAGCTGCTACTGCTCGCCCTCAGAGGCAGGATACTGGATGAGAAAGACAACTGGTCTGATCTAGTATAGCAATTCCTGTGCAATGGAATTTAGAGCCTTTCATCTCTAGGTTACAGCTTTGAAACTGGCCTAAGCAAATGGTGACTGGAAATCATTATCTGATAGTTACTACTAGTCAGCATTCTGTTTGGAAATGAACGAGGAGTACTTGTGGCACCTTAGAGACTAACAAATTTATTTGAGCATAAGTTTTCATGGGCTAAAACCCACTTCATCAGATGCACGCAGTGGAAAATACAATAAGCAGATATATATATACACAGAGGACATGAAAAAATGGGTGTTGCCATACTAACTATAATGAGGGTAATCAGTTAAGGTGGGCTATTATCAGCAGGAGGAAAAAAAAACCTTTGTAGTAATAATCAGGATGGCCCATTTCCAACAGTTGACAAGAAGGTGTGAGTAACAGTAGGGGAAAAAATTAGCATGGGAAAATAGGTTTTACTTTGTGTAATGACCCATCCACTCCCAGTCTTTATTCAAGCCTAATTTAATGGTGTCAAGTTTGCAAATTAATTCCAATTCTGCAGTTTCTTGTTGGAGTCTCTTTTTGAAGGTTTTTTTGTTGGAGTATTGCGACTTTGAGGTCTGTAATCGAGTGACCAGGGAGGTTGAAGTGTTCTCCGACTGGTTTTTGAATGTTATAATTCCTGATGTCTGATTTGTGTCCATTTATTCTTTTGCATAGAGACTGTCCGGTTTGGCCAATGTACATGGCAGAGGGGCATTGCTGGCACATGGTGTCATATAGTTAGTGTTTTCAGGCCACTTCCTAGTGGACAGGTAGCTGCATCAGAATTAGCACATCTGTTAGCAGTCTGCAAGAAGCCTGAACACTGAATGGGATAATGATTGAACTAACCTTGTGTACCTAGTGGTGGTCTTTGAACAGTTGAATTGAAGTACACTGCTCAATTCACTTAAACTACATCCAAAGAGGGAGGAAAAATAGGATTAAAAATCAAGTGAAAAATGTAGTGCGACTAGTCATAATGGCTAAACCCATTAGACCTTCTGCTTAATCCAGCCCAGCCACAGTTTAACTGTGCTTCGATTTGATGTGTTCAGAAATAATAATAATAATAAAGGTCTTGTGGGCAGAGTGGAAACATTAACAGGATAAGTGAAGGTGACACACTTGGCCCAAAATATCAGAGTTGGTTTGTTGGCTGCAGAAGAATACTAAATATACCCAGGAATGCCTTTAGAGATATCATGGCAATGCACTCAGAAGGGATTAATTTGCCACCAAAAATGCAGAAGCATGAAAACAAAAGGTAGCACAAAGGGATGTGAAATAAAAGCAGTTCAATTCCCCATGGCCAAATTTTAAAGAAATGGGAACATAAAGTGTGCCTGCAATATAAGAATAAGCAGTTGCAATTTTGTTGCATGCACAAAAACCTGTATGTGTGTGAGGCATGGCTGGTTTTTCCAAACATTCATATGAACAACAAATAATTTGCACAAGCATTTGTGAGTAGCAAATAAAAAAGAGCACAAACATGGTTCAAGTAAACAGCTGTTCAGAATTTGAATGAGCGTTGGCATACACTGTTTTTCTGTATTTACCCAACTCTGATAGATAGATATTGTTCAGTATGTAGATGGTGCTGTTATAACGGTGTATACCTGAACTTGACACTTTCCGCTATATCTGTTTAGCTTTAAAAATACTTCAAACTGAAATGGAGTATATTTAAAACAGTTTTTACATAACTTCATTTGAATAATTGAAGACACAATCCATTTTCCCTTGGGGGAAAATGCAGTTTGGAAACCTAAATCAAGTTATTATGGAACAGGGGTCATCTGGAGATGAATATTTTGAAATGTTGTTGGAACAGTCTTTATAGGGGGGAAAATGTAATGTTATTAAAGATTACTGAATTGTGTGGTTGAGAAGACAGGGCTACAGTTTGCATGTTGCTTTTGAAAAGCTCTAGAGCTGATCCTGCTGTATGAGAGCTTTGCCATTTACTTCAATAGGAGAGAGGTTTTTTTCTTCTCCTTCCCCGTTGTTTGTATGAAAACCCAATGTTTACTAGATGGTGCAGTTGAAGTGACATGGCTGCAGGAGGTACAGAAATTCTTTGTGACGTAGGAGTGAGGTTCTTCTTGAGTTAGGATAAAAAGTTATTTGTAGTTGGCTTTGATTCTGCCCATCCTCACACATCTGAGACCCTTTAAATGAAAATGGCACAAGCCTGTCATGTGAATCTACTAGAACATTCAATTTCATCTAAACTGACTTCTCAGTCGTTTATGTGATGTATTGATTCTGGAGGGGTTGTCAAATGTGGCTTTAAGGAGAAAATGAAGATTTGGAGTCTGCTTCTTTACTCCATTACATTGTTTTGTTTTTTTAAAAAAAACTGCATTGAATTCATGTTCTCTGCCATTAATCTCTAGTTTTCTCCAGAGTATTATACCAATGATTGAAACCTGAGATAAGGTTCAGTGGGGAGTGGTAGAAGCATGTTAAAATTGGCATTTCAAAAGACATTGCCATGTTCCACAGTGACACCGAAACTGGGCATTTACACCACATGCTGTATAGGTGTGTATATATGGAGTGATAAACCTTTTTAAAACAAACAAACAAAACTTTCAGCAACATCTCCCATTGAGGGACACATACCTTTATTACTCAAACTGATGTTTTGTGGGCATTAGATGTGGAAAGTAATCCAAACTAATCATCATTGCTAAGAAGCTTAGACATGATGAGTGAGGATATGTAGATTGGTCTCTTCATGTTCACAGCCACAAAAATATCTTAACCGGTTGGCTTAATCACACTCTCACAATTATGCTTATATTGACTTTTGAGGTAATTGTGATGGGGCATTTGCCCCACACTGGCAAGGAAGTGGCTGTTAGAGCCCTAGGGAGGCTGCACAAGAAGCAGCCAATAGGAGAGGTGCTGTAAGGAGCAGCCAGTCAGAGCCTAGCAGGCCTAGCTAAAAAGAGCCACAGGACAGAGCAGGGTCAGTTGCTACTGGGAGCTCAAGGAGTGAAGACTGTCTTTAACAGGCTGAGAGACCTGCAGCACCTTGGACAGAGTAACTGCTGGCAGAGACCAGGGGAGCAAGAGGCACTCCTGGCTGGTGGCCAAGGCTGGGTAGTTGCAGGTCCTGAGGAAAGGTGAAGAAGGTGCTAGAGCCATGGGGAAGTGGGCCAGGGAGATATAGCAGCAGTGAGAGGAATTTGAGGGGCAGCAGGAGGCTGCAATCCACAGGGTCCCTCAGCTGGGACCCAGAGTAGAGGGCAGGCCTGGGTCTTCTCAACTTGCCACTGGGGAAGTGGCTGGACTTTAGAACTGGGATATGCCCCTCCCCACCCCCCCGGAAGGGGGAAAACATGGATGGTGGCATGGCCGGAGGGCCAAGTCATGAAGAGGATGCTGTGGCGGGTCTGCAGGTGGAGACGATGATGGAAGAGGCACCATCAGGAGAGGGCATGCCGGCTGAGAGAGCTAATCCCCAAGATAGCCAAAAGGTCCAAAACAAAATAATAATGAATGGATCATTGACTAAACTGCAGTCGATAGGCGATTATAATTTTCCTTAATACAGCAATATTGCAGAGTTTTAGTTTATCTGAAAGATTACAGTAACTGAACAATGACTATAAAAACAAACATGCATAAGAATAATAATGAAGATAAGACTCACAAAAGCATCTAGATAGTCTAACAATGACAAGAAGGCACTTAAAAGCATAATTGTGTCAAGAGGAGGAAAGATGTTTTTAAGGCCAATCTAATTTAGAATTTGTATGTTCTTTGTCAACTCAGATCAGTATTGCTTCTGCTGGGGGGAGGGATAGCTCAGTGGTTTGAGCATTGGCCTGCTAAACCCAGGGTTGTGAGTTCAATCCTTGAGGGGGCCACTTAGGGATCTGAGGCAAAATCAGTACTTGGTCCTGCTAGTGAAGGCAGGGGGCTGGACTCAATGGGCTTTCAAGGTCCCTTCCCGTTCTAGGAGATGGGATATCTCCATTAATTTATTTATTTATTTGCTATGCACCCTGTGCTTAGTAGGGACGGGCAAACTCCCCTCGCCTAACTTTGGATTCACATAAACATTGTTAATTCAAAAGCCTGACTCCTATTTTATTATTATTGGATTACCATTTCATTTAAGAAACACAGTAAAAATTGGAGGAGGGCGGGGACAGAGTTGTTAAAGGAGTTGAACCAAATTGCTTGTTGTCCAGAAATGGAACATTTTGGGGGTGGTTTCCAGCTGATTTTCTTTTCAAATGACCCCGATCCACAATTTCTATTATGTGATATTAGAAATAGCAGCAGCCATCTTACGGATTGTTCATCTGCAGCATATTAAAAATAGCTCATGGGCCTTTTGGAATAAAAAATGTTTGTTAATCAGGGTAATATAAAGAGGTCTGTTAGTGTAGCTCATGCAAAATATTATAACGCTCAAATCAGATCCCCCTTTGAAAAACTCTGAATATTCAGATAAACATAATACAAGAAATGGAGGAAATTATTGAAGGGCTTCCACACATAGGGGAACTTGTTAGAAGGAGGTGGTTATTGATTTTGTGATTACAGGCCACATTCAGACTAAATGACTCCTATGAGTGCAGTCAGCTAGACAGATGTCTATCTTCCATCAGTTGCACCTGCAGTTAATTGAGTCTGCAATTAATGGGAGGCTAGTTTTCAAAATCAGACCCTGAGAGACTAGCAGGGGAAAAATAAACAGTAGGAAAATGCCTATGATTTTCAGGTGTTGGGGGTGGGGGAAGATATTTGCAAGCTGTGAGGGGAGGTGTTTCCTGTCACCATTGTGTGTGGTGTTTCACGTAGTTAACAAGGCAGATAGTGAAGTGTGTCACTGAAGCTGGTGTGACCTCACCAAACTGACAAAAAAGATGAATCATGAACACGAGAAAGGATAGTTAAAAATGGATTTGAGCACAAATACAGTTTGTGTGCAGCAGATAAACAGAAGCAACCCTATAGCATATGGAGGCAGATCCTGAAATAAGTAACACAGCTACCTTGGACAGCTGCTCCAGTCATATAGTTATAGACAGCACAAGAAGAAAGCCAAGAGTAGAAGTAGGCTGGGTTGCAACATAGTCAAGAAAATGAATGACATGATGAATGCATTGAGCTGGAAACAGTGGGCCTTCCATTGCTTTTTAGCAATGATGGATGGCGCCAAACGATGCATCAAAATGATTCTGAGACATGTAGAAAGGGAATTACAATGTGGTGTTAAGAACCCGCCCCCCCCCACAAGGGATAGTGACGGATCCCTGGGATGCAACCTGGAACTGTGGGACCACTGTGCCCCCTTAACTTTCAAGCCTGGGCTGTGTCTTATGATGCTATGCTAGTGACAAGCATCAAACTATTCCAGATGCTGTAATCAGTTAGGGAACAACATGCAGAAACACACCCAGGTAAACTGCATGAATGCTCTCTAAGCCATTCATGAATTATACAGAGGGAGACACCAGCAATGATGAATATAGGGGCTACAGGGTGCAACCTTGAGGTACAGTGTGTCACAGGGATACAATAAATTATGTCAATATTGGTGAGAAGATGTAGCAAAACCCAGCAGGGTATTTGGTACAACTCATCTCCCTCCATGAGGTAAATGAATAGCAGTGGCCAAAATATGAGATGAATTCATAAACTTGGGGGTCATACCCTATGACTGGAGCACTGCTAATATAGTACCAATTTTTAAGAAAGGGGAAAAAGTGATCCAGGAAACTACAGGTCTGTTAGTTTTACCTCAGTTGTATGCAAATTTTGAAAGAGGAAGTAGTTAAGGACATAGAGGTAAAGGGTAATCGGGATAAAATACAACATGGTTTTACAAAAGGTAGATTGTGCCAGACAAACCTGATCTCTTTCTTTGAGAAGATAACTGATTTTTTAGACAAAGGAAATGCAGTAGATCTAATCTAGCTGGATTTCAGTAAGGCATTTGATACAGTTCCACATAGGAAATTATTAGTTAAATTGGAGAAGATGGGGATTGAGAGGAGAATTGAAAAGTGAATAAGGAACTGGTTAAAGAGGACACTACAAAGAGTCATACTGAAAGGTGAACTGTCAGGCAGGAGGGAGGTTATTAATGGAGTTCCTCAGGGATTGGTCTTGGGACCAATCTTATTTAACATTTTCATTCAAGGCCTTGGCATAAAAAGTGGGTGTGCGCTAATAAAATTTGTGGATGAAACAAAGTAGGAGGTATTGCCAATACAGAGGAGGACCGGAATACAAGAATATCTGAAGGACCTTGAAAACTGGAGTAATAGAAATGGGATGAAATTTAATAATGCAAAGTGTAAGGTCATGCACTTAGGGACCAACAATGAGCTGCCAATATGATGCAGCCATGAAAAAGGCTAATTCAATCCTAGGATGCATTAGGAGAGGTATTTCCAGGGGAGACAGGGAAGTTGTACAAGGCACTGATGAGACCTCATCTGGAATGCTGTGTGCAATTCTGGTCTCCCATGTTTAAGAAAGATGAATTCAAACTGGAACAGGTGCAGAGAAGGGCTGTGAGTAATGGAAAACCTACCATACAAGAGAAAACTCAAGGAACTTGGCTTGATTAGCCTAACCAAATGAAGGCTGAAGGGAGATATTGTTCTCTAGAAATACATCAGAGGGATAAATACTAGGGAGGTAGCAGAGTTATTTAAGTTAAGCACCAATGCTGACACAAGAACAAATGGATATCAACTGTCCAAGTTTAGGCTTGAAATTAGATGAAGGTTTCTAACCATCATAGGAGTGAGGTTTTGGAACAGCCTTCCAAGGGGAGCAGTAAGGGCATGATAAGTTTATGGAGCTTGATAAGTTTATGGAGGAGATTGTATGAGGAGATGCCTACATTAGCATGTGTCCCATCTGCAACTGCTTGTAGCAAATATCTTCAATGGCCAGAGATGGGGCAGTAGATGAGGAAGCTCTGAATTACTACAGAGAATTCTTTCTCAGGTTTCTGGCTGGTGAGTCTTGCCAACATGCACAGGGTCCAACTGATTGCCATATTTGGGGTCAGGAAGGAATTTCCCCCCAGGTCAGATTGGCAGAGACCCGGCTGGGGAGGGCAGTATCACTTTCTTCTGCAGCATGGGTCACTTGCACATTTAAACTAGTATAAATGGTGGATTCTCCGTAACTTGCAGTCAGTAAGACATGATTTGAGGACTTCAGTAACTCAGCCAGAGGTAATGGGTCTATTATAGGAGAGGGTGAGGCTCCGTGACCTGCCATGTACAGGAGGTCAGATTAGACTACCACAATGGTCCCTTCTGGCCTTAAAGCAGGGGTGGGCAAACTTTTTGGCCTGAGGACCACATTGGGTTTCGTAAATTGTATGGAGGGCCGGTTAGGGGAGGGAGTCGTGGCCTGGCCCCCACCTCCTATCTGCCCCCCCCCCGGGACTCCTGCCCTATCCAACCCACCCATTCCCTGATGGCACCTCTGGGACCCCTGCCCCATCCACACACCCCTGCTCCCTGTCCCCTGACCGCCCCCGGACCCCCGCTGCCCCATCCAACTCCTCCTCTCATTCCTGATGGCCCCCCCCCCGGGACCCCTGCCCCATCCAACCACCCCTTCTCCCTGTCCCTGCCTGCCCCCGGAACCCCTGCCCCTGACTGCCCCCTACCGCCCCATCCAACCGTCCCTCCATCCTGACTGCCCCCCGGGACCCCTGCCCCCATTCAACCCCCTGTTCCTCCCCCGGCCCCTATCCACACCCCCACCCCCTGACCACCACCCCGAACTCCCCTGCTCCACCCCCCTTACCGCACAGCTTGGAGCACCGGTGGCTGGCGGCACTACAGCCACGCCGCCCGGCTGGAGCCAGGCCATGCAGCCACAGCGCAGCACAGAGCATCGGTTCAGGCCGGGCTCTGCAGCTGCGCTGCCCCAGGAGCTCACAGCCCCGCCGCCCAAAGCATTGCGCCGATGGCGGAGCTAGAGAGCTGAGGCTAGAGAGCCTCCCGGGCCAGGAGCTCGGGGGCCAGGCAGGATGGTCCCGCTGGCCAGATGTGGCCCGCAGGCCGTAGTTTGCTCACCTCTGCCTTAAATTCTCTGAGATTCATTTTAATAGAGTGCTGTGAGACAACCTCAGTGCCTCACAAAACTGAATTAAAGAACAAAGCGTCAAATTCTTCCCTCAGTAATACCTGTGTAACACAATAGAAGTCACTGTTGGATTGGTGTAATCATGTGCAGGATTTGTCCACAGTCTAAAACACTGCTATAGTAGTCTGGGCTTCGCATTTGTAACTACGTATTTTTAATTCAAGAATTATAAGGAGCAGAATACTGAAAAGCAGCTGCATTCCTTACATGTGAACACATCTGCCAAATAAGCTTTTGTCCCCAATGCCATACTCAAGGTCAGAATGAATAGAATCTGTAGTGACCTAGAAGAGGCTACTACAGCTGTCATTTGAGGATGATGCATTCTGCTATGACAAGATTTGAGGCTGGGGTTTTCAAAGGAGCCAGAGGGAGTTAAGCATCCAAATCCCATTCAATAAGATTTGGGCACCCAGCCTAAAAGCATAAGGAACCACAAATTCAAAGGTTTGATATATACTCTGTCTTTTGTGAGCAGAAATGCACTTTTGCTCATGCAGTTACGCATTTTGCCTGCACAAATGCAAGTTTACACAGACATGACAGGTATATATGGCTTATTGTCTCTTTAAAAGAAAGAAATGCCCAAAATATCCTGCCTAAGTGCTAACAAAAACCCAGCCTTTGCTCAGTTTATAAATGTTTGATGTAAATTCAGTATTATTGCATGTATTTGGCTGAATCTCTGATGTCCTATGGAGTCCTCCTATATCTTTTGTACTTCAGGAGCTTTAATCTTTTAGAAATGCTTATCAGCTCTAGAAATAACTGTGTTCTTTCACCTGGCAATGCCAACTTCCCTCCCCTGTTTTTTCCTTTTCCTTTTGTTTTTGTGTTTAATTGAATTACATTTCTGACTCATGCTGAGTGTGGTATACTATGGTTCTTGCATTTGTTATCAATGAATAGAGATGGGCCTCAGCCAAATCCCTATATCTGAACCACCTTGAATTTTGTGTGGAGTTGAAATTTTAATCTGAAATTTTCACCTTAGATCCATCTCCATCAATAACCCTTAATTGTTTTAGAGAGCTGGAGTGAGTCTCCTTTATACAGGAAGACGCTAAACCTAAACACTAAAAATAACCTTTCAAATTCCATAACTGAGCTAGTTCTGAGAGTTCTCTCCCACAAAGTACATAAAATACTATTGATTTGACCTCAGCCCCACAATTTATTTTACTGAATTTTCTCACAGCTGTAATCCCACTATCTGTGCATTTTTAGACTATCTTTTTATAAGCAGAATAGCTGGGAGAAGGGCAAGTCTAGTTGTGTCACCACTATATAAGAATGGCCACTAGGGCAGACCAATGGTCCGTCTATCCCAGCATCCTATCTTCTGACCATGGCCAGTACCAGATGCTTAAGAGGGAATGAACAGAACAGGACAAATACTGAGTGATTCATTCCCTGTTGTCCAGTATCAATTTCTGGCAGTCAGACCTAGGGACACGCAGAACATGGGGCTGCATGGCTAACCATCTTGGCTAATAGCCATTGATGGACCTATCCTCCAGGAACTTATCTAATTGTTTTTTGACCCCAGTTATACATTTGGCCCTCACAACCTCCCCACGTACTGGTCCAAGTACAGATTCTTGGGGGACCCTGCTACAGTAACTCCTCACTTAACGTTGTAGTTATGTTCCTGAAAAATGCAACTTTAAGCGAAACGATGTTAAACGAATCCAATTTTCCCATAAGATTTAATGTAAATGTGGGGGGTTAGGTTCCAAGGAAATTTTTGGGGGGCAGACAAAAGGCATTATATACATTATATGGGGGGAGGGATAGCTCAGTGGTTTGAGCATTGGCCTGCTAAACCCAGGGTTGTGAGTTCAATCCTTGAGGGGGCCACTTAGGGATCTGGGGCAAAATCAGTACTTGGTCCTGCTAGTGAAGGCAGGGGGCTGGACTCGATGACCTTTCAAGGTCCCTTCCAGTTCTAGGAGATGGGATATCTCCATTAATTTTAATTTTTTTTTTTTTAATACTGTACAGTATTGTACTGTACTGTGGTTGGGAAGTGCCCCGGCTTACCCCACACAGGCACAGCCTGCTGTAGGCAAGGACGCTAGGAAGCACCTTCGCAGCAGCGGCAGCTTCCCCGGAGAAGAACAGGCGCTGACTTTGCAGGGAATCCTCCAGGCCCGCCTCTTCCCATCCCCGCTCCACTCCAGGCCCACCTCTTCCCACCTCCACTCCACCTCCTGTCCGGAGCACACTGCATCCCCGCTCCGTCCCCCCCCAAAAGTCCTAAGCACTGCCAAACAGCTGTTTAGCGGCACTTAGGACTTTCTGGGAGGGAGGGGGAGGAGTGGAGACGTAGTGCTTCCCCGCTCTTCCCCCTGCCTCTCAGAAAGTCCTGTTTGGCAGTGGGGGAAGCACTGGGAGGGAGGGGGAGGAGGCTGAGAAGAAAAACTTGTGCAATTCTCCCTTGTAAAGTCGCTGCTCTTCCACAGAATCTTACAAGCAGTGGACAGAGCAGGCAGCCAAACAACGTTATAAGGGAGCATTGCACAACTTTAAATGAGCATATTCCTCAATTGAGCAGCGATGTAACTTTGAAACAACGTTAAGCAGGAGGACGTTCAGTGAGGAGTTACTGTATTTACCACTTTCCACTGTGAAAATTGACTATTTATTCCTACCCTTTGTTTTCTATCTTTTGACCAGTTACTGATCCACGAGAGGACCATCCCTCTCATCCTATGAATACCTATTTTGCTTAAGAGTCTTTTGTGTAGGACCTTGTGAAAGTCTTTCTGAAAGTCCAAGTACACTATATCAACAGCATCAACACTATATCAACTGGATCAACATACTTGTTGATACCCTCACAGAACGCTAATAGATTAGTGAGGCATAATTTCCCTTTATAAAAGCTGCGTTGATCTTCTCCAACAAACTGTGTTCATCTATGTGTCTGATAATTCTGTTCTTTACTATAGTTTCAACCAATTTTTCTGTCTGGTATTGACATTAAGCTTATCAGCCTCTAATTGCCAAGATTGCCTCTGGAGCCTTTTTAAAAAATTGGTGTTGAATTAGCTATCCTCCAGTCATCTGGTACAGGGGCTGATTTAAGTGATATCTTACATACCGTAATGAGTAGTTCTGAAAGAATTCACATATGAAATTTCAGAAATCTTGGGTCAATACCATCTGGTCCTGTTGACTTATTACTGTTTAATTTATCAGTTTGTTCCAAAACCTGCTCTATTGACACCACAATTTGAGACAAGTTCCTCAGATTTGTCACATAAAAAGAATGGCTCAGATATGGGAATCTCCCTCATATCCTCTGCAATGAAGACCGATGCAAAGAATTCATGTAGCTTCTCTGCGATGACCTTGTCTTCCTTTAGTACTCCATTAGAACCTTGATCGCCCAGTGACCCCAACTAATCGTTTGGAGGCTTCCTGCTTCTGATGTATTTCAAAAAAATTGCTGTTAGTTTTTGTGCCTTTTGCTAGTTGCTCTTGAAATTCTTTTTTGGCCTGCCTAAATATACTTTTACACTTGACTTACTTGAGTTTATGCTCCTTTCTTTTTCCTCAGTTGGGTCTGACTTCCAATTTTTAAAGGATGCCTGTAGTGAAGAGGCGTGGCCACTCTCGGAGATTGGCAGTTAGAGGCAGCCAGACAATCCCTGGTGGGCGGAACCTGGAAGGCCAGGCTCTCCACGCCAGAAGCAGAGGGGCAGGACAGGAACAGGAAGTATAAAAGGCAGGCCCTGTAGCTCAGTTGGGAAGCAGCTGCCAAGGGAGACAGACGTGTTCTCCCCGCTGTGGATGCAGGAGCCCACAGAAGACTTCTGTTGTCCCGAGGAGGGCCCCGAGATACCTGTATGATCAGACACGCCGGATGCTGAAGAGTTGCTGTGACAGCCGCTTGCAGTGTACTCTGGGGAGACAGAAGCCGATCCTTGGAAGGATAGGAAGCAGCCTAGGAGAACCAGACTACCGTCTGGCTGTGGCACCACTGGAGACTTGGTCAGTGTGTTGTGAGTGGATTCCCCACTGACCCAGTGGCAGACCACTCTGCTGCTGTTTGGGCCCTGGGCTGGGATGCAGTGGAGTTGGGCGGGCCCATGTCCCCCCTGCCACCCTTCCCCTGGGGTGGCAGTACTCCCCCTACCCCTTAGGTTAGGACACCTGCGCTTGCTGGGGCACTCACCCCTTGCTGGAGTCCCCTAGACTGTGTTGGGGTACTCACCCTTTGCTGGAGTCCCCTAGACTGTGTTGGGGTGCTCTCCCCTGCCTAAGGCCGGGCTTCTAGACCCATATCTGCTTTACCCTGCTTGAGGATTGTAGTGCTAGACTGCTTGGTGCCCTGTCCTGCCTAAGGGCCCAGGCCTGCGAACTGGTCACTACTCAACCCTGCCTGAGGGCTTGAGTCCTAGAGACAGCTAATTTCCTCCTGTACAGACTGTTGTTCCAGGTGTGTGACAGCGAAGAGGCGTGGCCACCCTCAGAGATTGGCAGTGAGAGGCGGCCATGTAAGCCTACACCCCTACAATGCCTTTTTGTCTCTAACCTCCTCTTTTACTCTGCTGGTAAAGCATGGTGGCATTTTTTTCGTCGTCTTACTGCTGGTTATTATTATTTTTTTTTTAATTTGGGGTATACATTTAGTTTGAGCCTCTGTTATGGTATTTTAAAATAGTTTCCATGCATATTTCAGGCATTTCACATAGCTACATTCTTTTGTTATCATCCATAACACTAACTGTATAATCAGCATTGCTGAAGTATGCGTCCAAGGAACATGTTGTGAGATGGACATAGGTATTATATGTTGTCTTTAGTAACTACTAACTAAATATTAGGTTACTTAGTAACTAAATATTTCCTTCTTTGTTCTTGAAAGTAGAACATCATAATACTGCCTGCTATAATGTTGTTCTTATTCCCATTCTCCATAGAGCTCATGACAAATGTGCTTAGAATACTTGAGAGACTTCAGAGAATTTATGGTTGGAGATATTGGACATACAATAGAGGGTCAAATTTTGAAATAATGTCCTTCATTTGTTTGTGTGCTGCTCCAAAATTCTGCACTCACATGTCTATTTTGTGTATGCTCTTAATGGTGTGCATCAGTACATCCCCAGTACTCACATATTTAGCACCAGTCAAGTACAAATAGGGTTTACATATGTATTATTTGCACAAACAAATGATAACATGGAAACAGAACTTCATGCAGAATGAATGCTTATACAATTGAGCCTGCGTAGGGGACGCTGGTTTTAAATCCCTTCCAAAATTTAGCTCAAGACCTGTATGTTGATGACTTGTGTTGAAGTTGGGACCAGCTTCTGTCACTTTTGTGATCTCCGCCACAAAAACATTATTTCCCCACTTTTGGCTTTGTATCAAACTTACCAATGTCAAACTTTCCCCAGGGGGAAAATTGGATATGCATTAAAAATACTAATAATGAATGTAGGATGTGCTGTATGTTTATACACCTCTATCTCGATATAACGCTGTCCTCGGGAGCCAAAAAATCTTACTGCGTTATAGGTGAAACCGCGTTATAGTGATCTTGCTTTGATCCACCGGAGTGGGCAGCCCTGCCCCCCCGAAGCACTGCTTTACTGCGTTCTATCCGAATTTGTGTTATATTGGGTCGCGTTATATCGAGATAGCGGTGTATTAGCAAAAGCAAGGTTGAAGAAGTACACTTTTCACTTGAAACAGAAGGTAGTGAGGTTTGTGGTGCTGCTCATGTCTCAAGGGAGTTCATTCCACAGTCTTTGACTAGCCCCCAAGAATGCTGTCTCCTGTACAGAAAAGCTCTACTCTTGTAATAGGCACTGGTAGTTCTGTCATACCAGAGGAATAGATTTCTTGGTGGTGGTAGCAGACCAAGAGCCCTGGGCAATCTTTTAGGAACCCCATCCCTATATTTTTAAATTCTTTGGAGGTAAGGACTAAGATCTTGAATTGGACATGATATTCCATGGAGAGTCAATGTAGCAAGTGAAGGACGTGTCTGATGTGCTTGCCATAGCTTATGTTGCTGCATTTTGCATTTCTACAGCCCCACAACTATGAGAACAGAAACAGGAAAACTCAAGTCAGTCACAACCAGTATTTTAAGATAGCAATCCCTAATGAAATCAGCTATGCATAACAGAGGGATCTTTCTCAAAACTACTTCTAGAATAATGCCAGCAAGAAATTAACCAGATAATAATCTCCAAATAGAAAGAAAGTTGAAGATACATAAAGAAAATCCTGCTTGCATATTGCATCCATTGTCTTCATGGGTTTATTTTTTAGGGCTGTCAAAAAATCAAAAAAATTAATCATGATTAATTGCGAGATTAAAAAAATTAACCGTGATTAATCGCTGTTTTAATCGCACTGTTAAATAATAATCAAATGCCAATTTAAAAGTATTATAAATATTTTTTGGATTTTTTTCTACGTTATCAAATATATTGATTTCAATTACAATGCAGAATACAAAATATAGATTGCTCCATTTATATTTTATTACAAATATTTGTTCTGTAAAAAAGGTAAACAAAAGCAATCTACCAGGTGAAGCATGAAGGGGCATATGAATGTTTAGCATATCTGGCACATAAATACCTTGCAATTCTGGCTACAAAAGTGCCATGCAAATGCCTGTTCTCACTTTCAGGTGCTATTGTAAATAAGAAGTGGGCAGTATTATCTCCTGTAAATGTAAACAAATTTGTTTGTCCGAGCGATTGGCAGAACAAGAAGTGGGATTGAGCAGACTTGTAGGCTCTAAAGTTTTACACTGTTTTGTTTTTGAGTGCAGTTATGTCAAAAATAATTCTACATTTGTAAGTTGCACTTTCACAATAGAGATTGCACTACAGAACTTGTATGAGATGAATTTAAAAATACAAATTCTTTTATCTTTTTTACAGTGCAGATATTTGTAATAAAAAAATAAAGTGAGCACTGTACACTTTGTATTCTGTGTTGTAATTGAAATCAATATATTTGAAAATGTAGAAAAATATCCAAAAATATTTCAATTGGTATTCTATTATTGTTTAACAGTGGAATTAAAACTGCGATTAATCGCCATTAATTTTTTTTAATTGCGTTAATTTGTTTTGAGTTAATGGCTTGAGTTAACTGCGATTAATTGACAGCCCTAGTTATTTTGTCTTCTAGGTTGTAAGCTGCTCAGAGCAGGAATTAGTGCTTCCTATGTGTGCTCCCAGCTCCAAGCACATTTGGGATGCTAGCACTAATATATAGTAGTGTTTATTTTATTTATATATATATATATAAATAAATAAAATAATCACTACTACAGAATATGAAACAGTGAAAAGATGTAAACTTTCCCCTTAGAAACCAAACCCATTCTTCAGATTCATATAGGAAAGGGAGCTGAGACTGAGGGAGAGTAATAGGCACAGAGTTATAACTACCTAGCAAATGTTTTTTTTGTTTGTTTGTTTTTTTTTTTTTTTTCCCCCCCTGGAGGGTAGAATAATAGGAAAGCAAGCTGAAGAAGTACCAGATGGGAGACCTTACACACTGTAAATTGGTCAGGTGAATCACTAAGAGATTTAATGCAGAAGAGAAAAGGAGCTGGAGAATGTAATATGGACTCAGATGATATCTTTGCTTGGCCCTTCTGAGCATTTCTCTACAGTAGGAAAGTAGAGGTATTTATAGCATTTCCACTTCCCTCCGAAAGATTTTTTTTTTTTTTTTTAAATGATTTTGGTATAAATTTTTGAAATGGAACCTGGAACATTTTGCAGAACCATATCCTCTTCCTTGCCTATGGCGCTTAATATGATAATGCTGGAAAGAGACTTTGAGCTGTTCTATTAGCAAGTTGTATAGCTCACTTATTATAGTAATGGAAATTATTCTTGAAATGCACTTTGCAGCACGGTATAAATGACTATGTGAGAATGAGTTAATCAGCTGTCTTTGTTAAATGTTTTTCCATGTGTGGGAGGCCTTGGCAGTGAATGCACCTTTCCCTGATTTGCAGCTACTGTCATCATTGCTATATGTGATTGATATGTCTGCCTTCACAGATTTGCAGCCTGACACTGACACTAATAAACAGCTTAAAAATACTGATAATAATTTCCGAAGAGACTCGCAAAACGAGGAGTTTTGGGGGCCATTTTTAACTTGCAGTTTTGTGTCCTAGTAAAGGTGACACAGCTTTGGCAGCCTCGCTTTTATTTTGGCACATGAGTACTTGAGGACAGGTTTGCACTGAGTTAACTGCAAACCCCCCCCAACCTATTAAGCCAATAATGTAAAATTAAATGTTCTGCAGTAGGAGGATCTAATTACAACATTCATAGTAGGTAGTTACAGAACTTCAGGTAGCTCTGGATTTCAGGGCCTGTGCCCAAGTCTAGCCCTGTTGTAACTCTATTGCCTTTAGTGGAGTTATGCCAGGGACCATTTTGGTCTGCTTCATTTTATTAAATTGTAAAAAGAAATTAATGAATCAATAGAACTAAATAGAGGAAGCAATAATTTCTCCTATGACTCTAGCTGGGTCTCACAAGAGTGGAGGAGGCCTATATCTCAACTTTCCATCTTAGTAACTACGTGGTTTAAAAAAATCTATATATTTAAGATCACTTGTGGCTGGGGATAACTTTCAGTGCCGGTGTATAAAAATCCTCAGTAAAATACTGTGTGCACATTGCCAAGTCTTTTCTATAACTACTTTTCACTCGCTTGTTGGGAGCTTTTTAAATGACCTGGGCCTGCCTTGACTGATGCATATGTACTGTAATATAGTTGTCATCCTTAACCGTGTACTGCTTTTCATAGAATCATAGAATATCAGGGTTGGAAGAGACCTCAGGAGGTCATCTAGTCCAACCCCCTGCTCAAAGCAGGACCGACACCAACTAAATCAGCCCAGGATGGGGAATTACAGCAAATACCTTTTAAATGGTTGTATTGAGAAGTGTCAAGTTTGAAAGATGCCTTTGTAGCTTTATATATTCCTTAGTACAGCATATGGATGAATACCATATGCATTATTTAACTGCCTGTGTGCATGTATATGTATGTACAATATAGTATGGATATGTATGAAGCTATTCCCGTGTTGTTCAGCTATCTGTATAACTGTACATATGTATAAATGCAGGAATGCAATAAATCTGTTTGTTTCTTTTTTGGACTGTCAGTTGTCTGAGATGAGTGCAATTAGATTTGCAATTGGCTGAAACTTTTTGCACTATTGCCTTTTGGACATGACATTATTTTACAGTCACGCACCTTAATTCAGAAAAGTATCCCATCAGCACATTTAGGGTTAAAAGGCCTTGACTCAGTAACATTTCATTGAACTGGTTGCTTGGCAAATGCATGATTAGTGCTAGAATTCTTAATCCAGGAGGTGAAGCATCTCCAAAGCGCAGTTGAAGAAGTAATCCATTATGTGCCTCTGCTGTGGCTGGAGGAACCCAGGGCTACATTTTGTCATTTTGTCAAATGTGCATGGAATGCCACTAGGGGTGCTAGTGAGAGTTTGGGCTGCTGTGTCATTAAGATACCGTATTGATGCCATTCATCTGTAAGTTTCATTTTCAGCAGACCAGGATGGTGGTGTTTATCTGTCATTTCCATTACTTGACCTAGATCGGGGTCGGCAACCTCTGGCATGCTGCTCGCCAGGGTAAGCACCCTGGTGGGCCAGGCCAGTTTGTTTATCTGCCGCGTCGGCAGGTTCGGCCAATCGCGGCTTCCACTGGCCGCGGTTCGCCGTCCCAGGCCAATGGGGGCGGCGGGAAGCCACAGCCAGCACATCCCTCGCCCGCGCCGCTTCCCGCCGTCCCCATTGGCCTGGGACGGCAAACCGCGCGGCCAGTGGGAGCTGCGATCGGCCGAACCTGCTGACGCGGCAGGTAAACAAACTGGCCCGGCCCACCAGGGTGCTTACCCTGGCAAGCCGCATGCCAGAGGTTGCCGACCCCTGACCTAGATAGTATTTTGGCTGAAGGTCAAGCAAGATGCTGGTAGGCAGAGTGAGCTCTTGTTACTGAGGGCTTCTGTAACTGATGTTCACAAACTGGGGATGATTTTGAGACCACATTTGTTTCTGGATTTTCAGATAATGGTAGAGGTTAGACTTTTTTTTTTTTCCATCTGTGTTTGGTTGGAATATTGAGAACTTTCTTCTTTTGATTCAGACCTCTACACAGTCATCCCTGCATTTGTGATCTGTAGAATACATTACTACTATGTGTTCTATAACAAGCAACTTTTGAAGATCCTTCATAAGTTTCAGAAAATGCAGAACATAACAGTTCACCCTGAATGGTTAGTTGTGGGGAGCATATTGGTAGAAGTGTATAAGGGGGCTGTAGTTTACTTTTGGGTGCAGTTCCAAATATTGATTTTAATTAGCCCTTAGAGCTTTATCAGAGTTGAAAAATACTCCGCACTCACACTTGGGGCCAGAGGAACTCAGATCCCATTTAGGCACAAGAGCCAAGTGGCCAGATGCTCAAAAGAGCGCAGTGTGGTGTGTGGTGCTGAGCTCATTTGAAAGTCTGGCCCTAATTGTTTGTCCCCAAGTGACCTTAGAAGCAAACTCTATGTTCCATCACAACATTTGAGATCAGTAAGGGGCACTTTGCTAACAGTTTCCATATCTTAATTCTGGGGTCTGGGTGCAGGGCATTCTGGTCTGGGTGCAGGGGCCTTTGACTCTGAAATGTACTTTCTTTGTTTGCCTGCCATAGCCTGAGTTTGTTGACCTTCTGGGTACAGTATAATGTCATCTTTTTGTTCAGTATTTTCCCTAAGGAGGTTGATGTTGGACAAAAGCTTAATTCACCCTGTGTTGGAAAAGTTCACATCACGAAAATTGGTCAATATGTATACATATTACCCCTGGGGGAATTCTGTGCCAAAAATTTAAATATTCTGCAGCAAAAAATAAAAATTCTGTGCACAATATTTTAAAATTCTGCATATTTTATTTCTCAAAATAACACAATCTAATCACACCAGTTTCAATTATTTTTGGTCATTTATTTCAAAATGCCTGTCAGCAAGTATGTCTGTAATAATACAGACAACAAAAAAGATTTAGGAAATGTTTCTTGACTAATAGATTCCTTACTAGGCATATTAATACATTACAGAGTAATACTTCATTTTAAACTACAATACAGAACTGTATTTTCTGCGCCCCACAGAAGCAGTGCAAAGGCTTGGGGGAGTCAGGGGTAATGGAGGAGCTGAGAGAGAGTGAAGTAAATTGCTGGGAAGAAGCCTGGGTGTGAACTTGGAGGGTTGTTGGGTATGAGTATGGAACAGGTGTTTTTTGGGGGGTGGCAGGGAGGGATTGTTAGGGAGCTTCCCCCCATAGAGAACCTGCCTGACCCCTAGCCTCTCCCATTCAGTCAGGCACATCTGGTCCTGTCCCCATTGTTCCTGCACCCCCATTTGTCCTTGCACTCCGTGTCCATGTGTCCCTCCACCTCCAACTCAGATACCAGCCACCCCCTGTCCCTATGTGTCCCTGTATACCTGCCCCCATCACCATGTGGTCCTGCACCTCCCTCCCTCCTGTGGCCCTGTGCCTCCACTTCCATTCAGCCCCTGCCCCAGTCTGTCCTCCCTCACTAGCCCTTATGAGCCCCTGTCTGACCCTCCCCCCCAGCACTCCATGCTGTCTGTCTCCCCATAGCATTGTCTCCTGACCAGGCCTGACAGGAGCTGTGAAGAAGGCAGGCTGTTTCTCTTCTCTCGCTGTCTGGGAGCTGCTGCTGTGTTCTATTGCCACTGCGACCTCTGCTGGGCAAAAGGCGGAACTGCAGCAACATTTCAGCAGAAGCTTTTTTCTGCACAAAAAATTAAAATTATGCACAGCTCATTAATTATGCACATGCAGTAGTGTAGAATTCTCCCAGGAGTAACATGTGAATGTATTTAATTAAATACATCAACAAATAAAATAGAGTAGCATTTTTAACTAGGGCTATCAAGTGATTTTAAAAAATTAATCGTAATTAATTGCGCAATTTAAAAAATTGTGCAATGAATCGCACTGTTAAATAATAGAATACCATTTGTTTAAATATTTTTGGATATTTTCTACATTTTTAAATATATTGATTTCAATTACATCACAGAAAACAAAGTGTACAGTGCTCACTTTATATTATTTTTTATTACAAATATTTGCACTGTAAAAAACAATAAATATTTTTCAATTCACCTAATACAATTCCTGTAGTGCAATCTCTTTATAATGAAAGTTGAACTTACAAATGTAGAATTATGTACAAAAAAATAACTGTACTCAAAAATAAAACAATGTAAAACTTTAGAGCCTACAAGTCCACTCAGCCCTAGTTCTTGTTCAGCCAATTGCTCAAACAAGTTTGTTTACATTTGCAGGCGATAATGCTTCCCGCTTCTTGTTTACAATGTCACCCAAAAGTGACAGCAGGTGTTTGCACAGCACTGTTGTAGCCGGTGTCGCAAGATATTTATGTGCCAGATGCACTAAAGATTCAAATGTCCCTTCATGCTTCAACCATTCCAGAGGACATGCGTCCATACCGATGACTGGTTCTGCTCGATAATGATCCAAAGCAGTGCAGACCGATGCATGTTAATTTTCATTATCTGAGTCAGATGCCACCAGCGGAAGGTTGATTTTCTTTTTTGGTGGTTCGGGTCTGTAGTTTCTGCATCAGAGTGTTGCTCTTTTAAGACTTCTGAAAGCATGTTCCACACCTCATCCCTCTCAGATTTTGAATGGCACTTCAGATTCTTAAACCTTGGGTCGAGTGCTGTAGCTATTTTTAGAAATCTCACATTGGTACCGTCTTTGTGTTTTGTCAAATCTGCAGTGAAAGTGTTCTTAAAATCAACATGTGCTGGGTCATCATCTGACAGTGCTATAACATGAAATATATGGAAGAATGTGAATAAAACAGAGCTGGAGACATTCAATTCTCCCCCAAGGAGTTCAGTCACAAATTTAATTAACACATTTTTTTTTAATGAGCATCATCAGCATGGAAGCATGCCCTCGGGACTGGTGGCCAAAGCATGAAGGGGTATACAAATGTTTATCTTATCTGGCACATGAATACCTTGCAATGCCACCTACAAAAGTGCTATTCGAACGCACCTGTTCTCACTTTCAGGTGACATTGTAAATAATAAGCAGGCAACATTATCTCCCGTAAATGTAAACAAACTTGTTTCTCTTAGCGATTGGTTGAACAAGAAGTAGGACTGAGTGGACTTGTAGGCTCTAAAGTTTTACATTTTTTGTTTTTGTGTGCAGTTATGTAACAAAAAACTCTACATTTGTAAGTTGCACTTTCACGGCAAAGAGATTGCGCTACAGTACTTGTGTAAGGTGATTTGAAAAATACTATTTCTTTTGTTTATCATTTTTACAGTGCAAATATTTATAATAAAATAATATAAAGTGAGCACTGTACACGTCGTATTATGTGTTGTAACTGAAATCAATATATTTGAAAATGTAGAAAAACATTTAAACAAAATACCAATTGAAATGTATTAAATATTTTTAAAAGTGCGATTAATCAAAATTATTTTTTTTAAATCACGATTAATATTTTTTGAGTTACTTTAGTGAGTTAACTGTGAATAATTGACAGCCCTATTTTTAACACATTGGTAAATGTATCCCATTGTTTGAAAAAGTGATCTTTTGTAGACAATAGAGGGTATTAAATCTCAGTGACAATCTATTTTTCAACCCTTTGTGTTTTAAATAATGTATTTCTATTCATATCCTGTGCAACCTGTACAGTTGAGGGTGTCAACCTACTGTTTTAAGAGTCTGAGACAAGTTATTCCTAAATATATTAAATACGTGCAATTCTGTTCCTTCTTGGTTAGAAGACTATCTCAGTTAAGTAGCCAATTATTGTCTATCTCCTGCGTAATTGCATAAATTAGGTTTCATTGTGTATTTTATATTTCCGTACAGGATAACTAGATTCCCCTTCTTGGTCTGTGTGTGACACACAATTACCTGGCTACTTTGTGTGAGTAATTACTGTGTCTAACTCTCCATCAGTCATGAATCTACTCTTTACATGATTTCTGTGTTGAAGTAAAGGAATTTCATGCACAAATAAGACACATAATTACATGCACAGTTACATGTACACATTTCTAGGAATTGGTTCCATAAGGACCAATTACAAAAGTGTGCTATTCTAAAAACTAAAGTATGGCTGAGATTTTGATAAATGGTAGCCTAAAATTAGGCTGGAAACCAACATTTAGGTACCTAAAATAGCCTGACTTTCATAAGTGCTGAGCACCTATCAGCTCCTATTAAATCAGTCCATTGTTTGTGCCTCTGTGTGGATTTTCTGCTCCTGTTTTTTTTTTTAAAAGCTTGTAGTATGGCTTTTGCATTCACTGACAAGACATGAAGGGACTTGTTTGACCTTGACAGCTGATGGTGCAAGAGAAGGCATTGCATTATCTCCTTTGTCTACTTTTTCTTTACACTAATGTAGATAAAAACATGATCTGTCATGGATATGTCATAAGTGCTCAACACATTTCTCTTCAAACATGACTATCATGTCTTTTAATACCAAATAGAGTTCTCAGCCAACCACTGTGTTATGAAAAGACTTTTATATGCTGCAGCACTGGTCTCAAGAGAACAAATTGATTTTAAAAGCCACAAAAAATAAAATGTTTTTTGGTGCTTTCAGTTCTCTGAAGGCAAATTAAAATGATCTTCAAGCCCGAGCCTTCCAAGGGCAATAGGGGTGTGTTGTGTGTGTTGTGTTGTGTGCGTGTGTGTGTAAGATAATCAACAATGATGCATTTGCATTTTACTTGCTAATAATAAAAACATGTCCCACCTAAAAGGCTCCAATCATGAAATGAGCTAGGCATATACTTAACTTTGCACACTGTGAGTTTTCTTATTTAAACCTTTCCAGTATTTAACTGCTAACAATTGTAATCCCTTGAGACTATTCATATCTGTTGTTTAGTAAGCACCAATAGTGTGCTCAGCACTGTACATAGAGGAAGACCTAGAACTCGCTGGATGATCATCTTCAGACAATTGAGGAAACTCTCCATGGGGGAAATGTATATTTAGGAAGGACTTTCAGGAACAGAGGGAAATAGTGATGTGCTCCAAAAATTTTAACAAGGGCCTTCCTCAATTTTCTGCTTTAATTGAGTAAAATCTTAACACTTCCTCCCCCCAAATCCACTGATTCCATACTCTTTCCATCTGCCAAAAATGCCATGATCACTTCCACCTCTATCCCTCTCTGTCCACCATGATTCCCCTTCCCCATAACTTCATGAAGATTCTTCTAAGGTGGGACCTCTGTCTGGCACCTGTTCCTCACCACAATAGCAGTATTACAAGAAGGTGTGTGCCCGGGTGCTTTACTTGGCTGCAGAATTGGTGAGATAGGTGGCCCTGCAGTCTCCATCTGTGGAGTGGTGGTAGTTCTGGTGGACAGCTGGTGCCTTTTGGTGGTTTCTGGGGGGAGGGGGATCAGTTGAGGAATGACAGGACTTTCACTGCTGTTGGTGGTCTCTCCTAGCTGATGTAAGGATCTGGAGGAGGGAGTAGCTCTCCCCTGATTTAAGGTGGAGGCTGGTGGCTGGGTTTCCCTTATATCATGGGGAAGCTGGGAACAAGGGGAATGAGATTTTACATTCCCTCTCAGTAGAAATTATTCATACACCAGTCTGGGGATGGTCAGGCAAGAACTAGCAGGAAGGTAGGCGAATGGCTGAACATGTACTCAGTGTGACTGAATCTTGAGTAACTACGTGCATGAGAGTGGAATATACACATATCTGTTTCCCAGCTCATTCTGTATGCATGGTGACTCCTCCTTTAGGGAGGAAGAAGTTGAATTATTAAATGAGTACTTATTAACATTCCCTATGGTGCAGTTTTCAGAAAATCTCGAATGTTCTGCAGAAATACTAGGAGCTCTACAAGTAGCAAGAACCACACCAGTGGAAATAAAGTTATTTTTAAGTGAAATTATCTGTACAATCAGCTTGGAAACTTTCCTAGCCAGGAACTTTCCCAATGCTAACATCTAGTCATCAGAACCAATTGAATACTAACAATACCAGACAGATAGATTGCATCGCAACAATGGGTGCCGTTCTGCCTCATTAACAATTACACCAGGAAAAGTGTCATGTGTCTAATCCTTACTGTGACAGTATTTTTAAAAAGCACCTACATTTTCCAGACCAAGAACATTTACTTTACTTTGAAAATTAAAGTGGGACTTTTATTCTCCCTTATTAATGTGATTTTCCATGTTGCAATTTTTCTGGAATAGAAATGAAAGTTTTTAAAAAATGGAGACAGGGGAGTGGGGTGGTGAACACAAGCTTCCATTGTTTCCCATGTTTGTCATCATTGTCCTGATTATGCTAATGAACTAATGTGTATGCATAGGAAGGGTCATGGATCCAGGATGCAGTGGTCAGATATCTTGTAGGCACAGAGAGCAAGTCAGTTCCCCGACACAGTGCAACAACCAGCAACACAGTTACTATTAACAGTTGTTATGTTATACATATTAAAATAGAAATCCTCTGTATTAAACAACATAAGCCTCATGACAATGGCAGAATATCACCAGGAGTGGCCGAATGGGAGAGCGCTGTTTGGAGAACACTTAATGGCAGCATGTGAAGGAGAGAGGGACTGTTTCAAGCAGCCATTACAGCAGAGAGCAGATCAGAGATGCATCAAGATAGATAGCATAAAGATGGATCGCACAAAGCCTCCACCAGAACTCAAGTTACTGGGGATTATGGAGGAATCCTGGAAAAACTTTAAACAGTGGGGTTTTTTTTGCTGTACATGATGGCAGTAGATGCAGGTTCCTTGAGTGGAGCCCAGAAAGCAACTTTGCTGCTAACTATAGCTGGTGGGGAAGCTCTAGATCTTTTTAAGAGCTTCCCGCTCTCCCCTGAGGACCGTGAAGATTTTGATAAGGACTTAGCACAGTCTGAGACTCATTGCATTCCTAGAAAGATTGAAACTTATGAAAGATTCCTTTCCCACACAAGAGTGCAAAAGGAACATGAAGGCATTGGGGATTACCTCAGACTTGCAGTGTACTTGACCCAAGAGTCAGTCTTGCAACTTTGGGCCCCTAAGAGATTCCTTGATTAGAGCTAGGCTGATGGTAGGTTGTAATCATGCAAAGGTACAGTAGTGTCTACTGAGAGAGTGTGACTTGACTTTGGAAAAAGCCATAAACATCTGCAAAGCAGGAGAACAGGCACAACTGGAAATGCAGGGTTTTAAGCAAAGAGGGTACCAGGGACACTGTGCAGGAGGTCACTACACAGCAGGACAAGAAGGCAACGCACACAAAAAAGCAATACACTGACAAGGACAAAGGAAAGGCAAAATATCACTTTATGGAAGGGCCAGCCCAAACAAATGTGTGGGAAGTGTTGAACCAAACATACTTGCAGACAGTGCCAAGCATTTGGACAAAAGTACAGTGTGTGTAATAAATACAACTATTTTGCTAACCAGTGCAGACAACAGAATGCCATGAATGCAGTACAGGAATATGGTGATCGCTGTAGTGAGAAGGCAGTGTATGTTAATGCCCTACAGCAATATCTGCCCATAGACAAGAACCAGTTTGTTATTTTTAATACTAATGGCTCACAAATCACATGTAAAGTAAATACGGGTGCTGACACCAGTGTAATTCTAGAACAATTGTGGTGAATTTTAAAATACAAGCCCATACTGGAGAAACAGGCAAATATCCTGACAGTTTACAGATCTGTGGTGGGCAGATGTCTGCTCAGTCTCACACATAAGAAAGAAAAGACTAAAAACACATTTGTTGTTGTTATAAGAGATAGAACCCCTATTTTGGGCCTGGAATCCAATCAACAATTGGGACTGATATACAAGCAATTTAATATAGAACAAACTTGTCACAAGGCATTGAAATTTAGTAGCGGGATATATGGATGTGTTCAAAGGCTTGGGAAAACCGCCAGTCATGCATAAAATAACTTAGAAGTATGGACACCCTGTCATATATGCAGCCAGGAAGGTACCTGAGGCCATGAGAGGTGGACTCTGGCAAGAACTGCAACATCTCCTAGCCATGGAAGTAATAGAAAGTGTTGAGGAACATGCAGATTGGGTGCACTACCTGCTGATAGTATAAAAGAAATCTGGATTGTTGTGCTTTTGCCTTGATCCCAAGGAATTAAATGCTAACATAAGAAATGAGTGTTATCATGTGCCGATGAGAAAAGAAATCTTGGGAGAGACAGTGGGTGCCAAATTTTTCATGGTTCTAGATTCATCTAATTTGTTTAGTCAAATCCCTTTGACTAGACTAAACAGAGAGTTTATAGCTATGTACTCTTAACACTATTAACAGATACTGCTTCAAACGTCTACCTTTCAGAATTTGCTTTGCACCTGAAGTATTCCACAGAACTATGCAACACTTATTGAAGGTGTCAAGGTGTAAATGGATGATATTCTCATGTGGGGCATTACAGAACAGGAATACAATGTGGGACTGGCCACAGTTCTTCAGATTGCCAGGGATAAAGGATGAAGTTGAACAAAGAAAAGTGCCAGTTCTTGCCAAAAGAATTTCTCTGTTTGGGTAAATCCTGTCAGAAAGTGGTGTGAAGCCAGATCCAGCAAAAGTGCAAACTATCCTTAGGATGGCAAGCCCAAAACAGAAAAAAGACTTACAAAGGTTTATTGGCATGGTGACTTGGCTGGGCAAATTCATAGATAACATGGGTGATTAAAAATATATGACAAAGGTATTACTTAATGGTGTGGAATAGAACTGAACTAGAAGCATGAACATGAATGCTCCCATGCTACAATACAAAGTTATTCACAGATGCTTCAAAGGAAGGATTAGATGCAGTGCAACTTCAAAAGAGAGGCTGTGCCTGGAGACCAGTAGCATCTGCATTGAGAGATTTCACAAATACAGAGTACAAATATTCACAGATTGAAAAGGAAACTCTAGGAACTGCATATGGCTGTGATGCTTTTCACAACTAAGTTCATGGAATATCTTTTGTAATTAACACCAATCATAAACTGTTGATAACCATTTTAAAAAGGGACCTGAGGAAAACACCACCTAGAATTCAAAGATTACTAATGAAGCTTCTAAAATATGTCTATACAATCAAATTCACTCCAGGAAATCATTTAATCCATAGCAGTTACCCTATACAGTATCTGGGATAAATCTGAGAGAGGTGAGGGTCTAAATATTGATATCTAGATATAGATATTCACATCAAGATGCAAAATATTCAGAACCTGTTTCATCTCACATGTGGGCACAGTTAAAAATGCTACAGTAAAGGATGAGATGCTGCAGTCAGTGATTCATGCTCTATTCTGGATAGAAAAAACAATTAATGCCTAAACAGTATGTTCCCTTCAGGCATGAGATGTCTATGGGTTCTGGTGTACTTCTCAAAAGCACTGTGATTCCATTTGAACTCAGAAAAAACATGCTAAGGGCCATTCACGAAGGACACTTGGGTATATAGAGAAGTGCAAAAGAAGAGCACAATAAGCACTCTATTGGCCAGGCATGAATGATGACACCATTGACATGATAAATACCATTGCCACATGCCAAATATATAGGCCAGCCATACCCAAAGAATCATTATTAAATATGGATCTGTCAGCTGGTGTTTTGGGACACTGAGAGAGTAAATACTTTTACCTTAGAGGACAAAGATTATTTGACTATATTTGATTCATCCTCGCACTACCCAGAGGTAGAAATATTGATGGATGCCGCATGAAACCAGGTCATCCTGAAACTCAAAGCTTTCCCCCACCCCCAGATTTGGGATTCCACAAGTAGTGAGGGCTGACAATGGACCCCAGTTTGCTAATAGAGACTTCAATACTTTTGCAGATGAATATGGATTTGAATGTATTATTTTTAGTCCTAGATATCTGCAAAGTAATGAGCTTGTTGAATGTGGTGTAAAAATTGTTAAGAGACTGTTAACAAGACATGCTATGGAAGACCTTCTCTTGTTGCATTGCTGAATTACAGACCAGCACCTTTAGAATGTGGCTTCTGCTACTAGGTCAGATATGAACTAAACATCATCAGCTGAAGATGAAACAGGGTGCAGCTCATGAACAAACGCACGAACGGGTGCAGAAGTAAGGCATAAAGTCCCATTATGAGAAAACCAGGGTGCACCTGAGGGAAATACACCCTTGAGAATCTGTTAAAATTTGTTGGGGAGATAAGGCTGAGGAGCTTCATCTGTTTGCTCCAAGATCATATAGGGCCCTACCAAGTTTACGGCCATGAAAAACACGTCACGGACTGTGAAATCTGGTCTTTTGTATGCTTTTACACTATACTATACAGATTTCATGGGGCAGAACAGTGTTTCTCAAATTGGGGGTCCTGACCCAAAAGGGAGTTGCAGGAGAATCACAAGGTTATTTTAGGGAAGTTGCAGTATTGCCACCCTTACTTCTGCACTGCCTTCAGATCTGGGCAACTGGAGAGCAGCGGCTGTTAGCCAGGCACCCAGCTCTGAAGGCAGTGCCCTGCCAGCAGCAGCGCACAAGTAAGGGTGGCAATACCATACCATGCCACCCTTACTTCTGCGCTGCTGTCTTCAGAGCTGGGAGCTGGAGAGTGGCAGCTGCTGACTGAGGGCCCAGCTCTACAGGCAGCAGTGCAGAAGTGTAATGAGGCTGCCTCGGGCAGGACACTACTGAGAGTATCAATTCAGGACAAATTGCTTAGAACAGGGCAGTTACAGCTGAAGGCTGGTGGTCTCTTGCACACCAAACCAGCCAAACAGAGAGGACTTCAGTTTTACTCCACTGGCTAACCAGAAGTCATACAAGCAATTCCCTTAGATACTCCAGTTTCCCAGTATCATCACTAGCACCGCTCCTTATGGGGATGAATGATTATGAAAACCAATACCCCAGTAAAAGAAAAAAAGTTCTTCCAATCCCAAAGGACCAATCCCCAGACCCAGGTCAATATACAAGTCAGATCTTACCCACATATCATGCTGTTGCCAATCCTTTAGAATCCAAAATCGAAAGGTTAATTCATAAAAAGAAAGAAATATAGATGAGAGCTAAAAGTGGTTAAATAGAATCAATTACATGCAGTAATGGCAAAGTTCTTGGTTCAGGCTTGTAGAAGTGATGGGATAAACTGCAGGTTCAAATCAAGTCTCTGGAGTACATCCACAGCTTGGATGGGTCATTCAGTCCTTTGTTCAGAGCTTCAGTTTGTAGCAAAGTTCCTCCAGAGGTAAGAAGCAGGATTGAAGACAAAATGGAGATGATGCAGCTGCCTTTTATAGTCCTTTTGCCATGTGGCTTGTGCTTCCTTTGTTCCAAACACAAGCTACCCAGCACATGGCATGGAAAAACCTTAGCGTGCTCTCCATAGGCATGTCTCTGCATGCCTTGCTGAGTCACAAGGTGTATCTGCCTTCTCTCAATGGGTCAGTTGTATAGCTGATGGTCCTTAATGAGCCATCAAGCAGGCTAGGCAGTGCTGAAGCCAAATTGTCTGGGGTGTCACCCAGAAGCATAGCACAAGTTTGAAATACAGACGGTATAGAGACAATACCTATAACTTTAAATACAAAAATGATACATGCATACAGATAGCATAATCATAACCAGCAAATCATAACCTTGTGATTGACACCTTATTTGACCTCCTTTGTACATGATTTGGAGCCACTACAGGACCTTGGTTGCAACAATGATCTATAGGTCACAGTTCATGTCAATGACGTCACAAGAAGTAAGGGTGACAATACCATACCATCCTCACTTCTCCACTGCAGTTGGTGACAGCTCTGCCTTCAGAGCTGGGCTCCTGGCCAGCAGCTGCCACTCTCCAGCTGCCCAGCTCTGAAGGCAGCACCGCCGCCAGCAGCAGCACAGAAGTAAAGGTAGTAGTACCGCAACGCCCACTACAATAACCGTGTGACCTCCCAAAACTCCTTTATGGATCAAGACCCCTAAAATTACAACACTGAAATTTCACATTTAAATAGTGAAATAATGAAATTTATGATTTTTAAAAGCCTATGACCATGAATTTGACCAAAATGGACCATGAATTTGGTAGGGCCCTACATATGAGATGAAAACAAAACAAGGATTTCTGTTGAGAAGGTAATGTAAACATCTCTTTATTGATGCCTGTAAAAACCATCTTAGATGAGCTACCTCCTTTGGAAGAATAACACAGTTTTTGCTCTTAGGTTGGTTGCAACATGTCAGAGGCAGTTTATTTGTAAGCAATATTGCAAGGGGAAGAGTGCACAACGGAAGGTCTTCCCAAAAGATAAACAATTAAGGCAAGCATTTATACCTTTTGTTACATGCAGTAATGATCAACAACTGCATTTTGTTTATATATATTACTTTTCTTAACAGTTTTTGCTATAGTCTGTGTTTTATTTTTATTTAACACAAGGTCAAAACAACCTCTCTTACAGTTCTTTTGTACTTGCCCAGGCCCTGCCTGGAAGTCTCACGTTATTAGCTGTTAGAGTTAGCCTGACTCTTGCTCTTCCTAGAAAAGTAAGATGTTTGCGCTTTTTTTTTTTTTTACTTTCACACTCCACATGGAGAGCAGCAGTTACCAGTAAAAACACCTCCACATTAAAGTAGGGACATCCCAGTAATAACAGCAACCCCTACCAAAATGATACTGCCTGCTGTGACTACAAGGGATGTGGACCTGTCAGATACAAGATCACTGGATACCCAGGTCAATTATCCGGGAAACACACCACCATGACCACAGGCAACTGATGCTGTCCCAAGGCTGCTAGTGGAGGAAACTATCTCAAAGGAGAAGAGAACAGGCAGTAGCAGAATGGTCAGAAAACCAAAGAGTAATTGAAAGCTACTGCAACAGATGAGAGAAATAGATCTTTTCCCTCCCCCAACTTCTATTCTTCTTCTAGTGTTGTGTGGCTATATCTCAGCCCAGCCTTTTAGAAATGAACCTCAAACATTTATAAGAGCTGATCCTCCCTCCCTAACAAACCGGAATTATAGGAACCGAGTTTGGTTTTAGCAGGTCTTTACGCAAGCTTCTTCTGCACTACTCTGCCAATGCCTTTCAGTCCTGACTTCTAACATCTCTACTTTTCCCAGTCTTGAACTTCTCATGAGCTGAGACTGCCAGTTAAGTTACAGCTAATAAAAGTATCATAATTTGAATCAGTCTTACAATAAAAGTAGAAAGATTTGGTAACTATCAATGAAGAAATGATATCATAGGCCAAATTTTTCCCTCAGTTACACCCATGTAAACTCTCTGAGTTCAATGTGACCTGTGGAACTCAATGGGGCTACATGAATTCAGAATTCTGTCCCCTGGAGCAAATTTATCACTGATCTACATCTTGTGCAGTCCCAAGGCAGCCATGCATTTGTCTGCTCATATTTATACTCCACTGTGGTGAAACTCTATTTGAACTGGTAGCTGCCTAGGAGCATTGCTCAATCTAAATTATATGGCTATTTCTTCAGTGTAATATTTCCAATTCTTTAAATGGACTGTGTAGTGAATAACACTTAATAAACAAAGCTTTTGAACTTGGATTATAACATCATATATATGATGTTAATAAAAACAAGTGCTGCATGGACTAACTTTCCTTAAGAGGAACCAGGTGAGATTTTATTCGCAAGATCTGAGTTCAATGTTCTATGCTTCCCTTTCAGTAGCTTGTAATCTCATTAATACCTAAACAGTGCAGAGCTGCATGCCCTCCCTTCTTCAACTATTAATAATTTAATCAACTAATGTTACAAAGGGAAAATGGAAGTCTGAATGTAGGTCTTGGCAGGCACATGTTCTAGGAAGAACAGATTTTCAACTATTTTATTTGTGATTTTTTTTAAAAATCTACATATGCATTCTGGAAATGATTTGGAACTTCATCAGGTTGGGTTTTTTGTATTTTTAAGGGGTGTGACATAATCCTTATGTTATGGGAGCGCTCTATATCTGCAATCACTGTGGGGCAGGGGACCTCTCTTTGTTCTGTGTTTTTGTACACTGCCTAGCACAATGGGAGTCCTGAGTCTTGACTGCATCTCCTAGAATCTATGGTAATACCAATATTAAATAAATAATGATAATAGATATGGAACTAGTTAATAACTAAAGTGCCTGTTGATGGCACTCCAGAATATGTAGCATAGTTCCTGATTAAATTCCCTCTCTTGGAATATAGTGAAAAAAACTTCTTGTGCTCTGTAACTGGCTTCTTCTGTACAGCTCTTTTCATTGGTCCATAACACCATGGAAGGTCAGTAGAATGGAGAAAGTATAGCCCAGTGTATTAGATAGAGTACTGGAGTACGAGTCAAGAAACCTGTGCTATGCCACTGCTTGGCTGTCACCTAACCACTCTTTGCCTCAGTTTCCTCATCTACAAAATGGGGATAATACTGCTTACCCAAAGGGCTTTGAGATCTAAGGATGAAAAGTGCTATATATATCTTAAGTATAAAGTACAGTTATATTACAAAGGCTGCAATTCTTCTTGCTCATGTCCTGGTAGCTCACTGAGAGCTGGCCAGAAGTCAAGCCCCCATAAAGAAATTATATGGTTCAGATTGTCAAAGGTAGGTAGGCAT
The DNA here is from genome assembly GCF_002925995.2 of Terrapene triunguis. Taxonomy (NCBI): domain Eukaryota; kingdom Metazoa; phylum Chordata; order Testudines; family Emydidae; genus Terrapene; species Terrapene triunguis. Next base: position 9,455,360 of record NW_020664435.1, on the reverse strand, counting down.
CTAACTCCCATTGATTAAAAATGTGTTTGGAACCAAGGAGAGAGTGGGAGTCAGTTTAGGGGTGCTGAGGTGTCTACCCAATGTGCAGGATTTCAGAGGAGTGGGAGCCAGTGGCAGGTGAAGCAGCAGGTATCATAAAACTTTGATCCTATCAATAACAGCTAGGATCACATTTCTAGGTTGATAATAAATTAAGTCTTTTTTTTTTACAAGCATTTCAGTTCACCTTTAAAGATTTTACTTGGATGTTTTGATGGTATGGGAGACAGGAACTACAGAAGGTCATTGAGAAATCAATATACCATAAGCAGATCTCAGTACTGCAATTAACATGCTATTGTACAAATTAACTGAAGGCAAGTTGTTCAGCTGTGCACTAGCTCTAGATAATCAACTCAGAGACAATGGGTGAGATTTACACAATGTTGCAATGAGAAGAAAGTGAGTCAAAACACTAGGGTCTTTTCAATGCATTATCTATCAATCCTCTAGTCTGATTATATTCAATCTAGATGAAAGGAATCAATGAAACATTTAATTAGGAGTGTATTACTTTTGAGAGAGATTTACAGAAGGAATTAAGATCCCCAAAAGGTGTGATCAGTGTCTGCCCCAGCTCCTCCTCCCCAACACATCGTATCAAGGTTTACATTTCTAACACAAAAATTAAGGCCAACCTTTTTCAAATGTGGATTTTTGCATATTTAGGCACTTAAATAAGTAACCTGCTTTCCATAGGTGCTGGGCATTGAGTTCAATAGGAGCTTGGAAGTCCTCAGGGCCTCTGAAAATCAGGCCACTTATGTAAGTACCTAAATATGGATTTTGGGGGCATTACTTTGGGCTGCCAAGTTTGACAATTTTGACTTTAATAAATAAAACAACCCTTCCTAGCTGAAACTATATCAGCAAACGTGTGCAACAACAAAATGTGCATCCTTTGGGCTCATTCCACAAACTCTTGAGACATGCCTTGCAAAAATCCCAAAAGAAACAGGATGGGGATGTTAGTTTGCAGTAAGCTAGAGTGTGAATTTAAAGTACACTAACTACTCCATGCTAACTCCCCAGGTGAACACTCTTCCTGCACACTCAGGCTTTGTCTACACTGGGGGCAGTGTGTTGGCTATGTGTAGCCCATTCAGCAGTGAAAAGCAGCCTGCAGCCACACCACAATGTGTAGCTACATTTGGCAGTGAAGGGCTCTGGTGGGGGGGAGTGGGACACGACACTGCTAAATATTACAGCGTGGATATGGGAGGCTTTGCTTGGGTGTGCGAAGAGTTGTGTAGGGGCATATACCCTAAGGTTCTGAGCATGTCTATCTATACTCTACTTGCCTAAGCAATGCCTCATTCTCTACACTGCTCTTTATACCAGTGCTAGCTGGTTGTGCTGTGTATATACTCTACCCGCTGTGACAGACCCAGACCAGTGGGGTACAGGAGTCTGGTAGAGGGCAAATATACTGGTCACTGGATGAGTAGTTTTCTGTTCCCTGAGTGACCAGAGAAGGGGCTGCAGTAGAGTAATCAGGAACCTGCTAGAACCAGTTAAGGCAGGCAGGCTAATTAGGACACCTGGAGCCAATTAAGAAGAAGCTGCTAGAATCAATTAAGGCAGGCTAATCAGGGCACTGGGTTTTAAAAGGCGCTCACTTCAGTTTGTGGTGTGAGTGTGAGGAGCTGGGAGCAAGAGGCGCAAGGAGCTGAGAGTGAGAGTGAGCTGCTGGAGGACTGAGGAGTACAAGCATTATCAGACACCAGGAGGAAGGTCCTGTGGTGAGAATAAGGAAGGTGTTTGGAGGAGGCCATGGGGAAGTAGCCCAGGGAGTTGTAGCTGTCATGCAGCTGTCACAGGAGGCACTATAGACCTCTGCAGTCCACAGGGCCCTGGGCTGGAACCCGGAGTAGAGGGCGGGCCTGGGTTCCCCCCAAACCTCCCAATTGACCTGGACTGTGGGTTCTTCCAGAGGGGAAGGTCTCTGGGCTGTTTCCCAACCCACATGGTGAATCTCTGAAGCAAGGAAATCCGCCAATAAGCGCAGGACCCACCAAGATAGAGAAGGAACTTTGTCACACCTCGTTGTAAGTTGTAGCCTAAAGAGTGCCTTTGTGTGCATTTGCTTAATGCCCTTTGGAAGTGTATTAAGCTAAACCACAAGATGGCACTCTGCACCGTAAGTGTGTCCACACAGGGAGTTAGAGTGGAGCCCCATGCAGACAAGCCCTAAATTGTTGTAAACAAACAAAATAAAATAATCTCTTGTATTATTTTCTTTTACGGTGTTGGCTGTCGTACAAGGTAAATGTTTTGACAGACTATCACTAAACCCCGTTCTTATTAAAAATAAAATCAGACAGTCTAGTTCTCTTTTCAGATAGCTTTGTTACCAAAGCAGGCATGTCCGTAGCCTTCTCAACAACTTCCTGACCAACAGCACCATGCTCTGCTCCTCTTGGGGGACTATTCATGTTTTATAAAATCAGGGCTGCATCTCCAGTATTGGAATTCTGTGTGGCTCCTTTTGGCCTTTGGAGCTGCAGATTTAGCCTTTGATTTCAGATGCTGAATATGCTTTATACTGAACACAAAGGGCCAGATTGGTAGCTGGTGTAAGTCAGGGTAGCTCAATTGCAAGTCAATGGAGCTATGCTGATTTGTGCCAGGTGAGGCTCTGGCCCAAAATACAGATGCCAAAGACAAAGACATTACTTATTAGGCTCCCTAACTTTTTTTAATAGGCAAACTAATAACTCAGCATCCTAGAATGGAATGATACCGATTTACATTTAATTATGCTGCTTGTTTTAATGGTGAGTCCCTTTAAGGCCACCATATGGCTGTAACCTAAGAACCCCAGAACTGCTGGTAGAATCAGTCATTAGAGCACAATCTGTCAGTGTAAAGCAGACTGCTGGACCTTTGCCAGCATAACAGTGTTGGATCTGTTCCTGAGTGCGCGTCTGGATTTACTTCCCACAAGACAGTATGCTCGTTGCCTTCACAGATCCCTGCTTGGTCTGCCTTTCTTTTCTGGTGTGTGTGGATATATACACCTCTACCTCGATATAATGCGACCTGATATAACATGAATTCGGATATAACGCGGTAAAGCAGTGCTCCGGGTGGGGTTGCGCACTCTGGTGGATCAAAGCAAGTTCAATATAATGCGGTTTCACCTATAACGCGGTAAGATTTTTTGGCTCCTGAGGACAGCGTTATATCGAGGTAGAGGTGTATTGCGCATGGCCTCAAAGGGTGAGATCCTCAGCTGATGTAAATCAGTGTAGCTTTGTGGAAGTCAGTGGAGCTATGCTGATTTAAATCAGCTGAAGTTCTGGTCTGAAGTTGGTCACTTTTGATCCATTATTTATGGTTTGCCGAAAGTAACCGCATATGGTCTTCATTATTAACAGCTTTAACAAAGAATGTTAACCAGGTAAAAATGTAGGGTCCCTGCACATATATGGGGAGAAGGATGCAAGGATCCTCTTCTCTAACCTCCTGCATCCCTGTGCAGAACTGAAGCAGTCAGGACGAATTACAGTCTTCCCATTTTCCTGACGGTTCCTGGCTAGTGCCACTAGAGACAGCAGGAGGAGGCAAGGTTGTGCTTCCAACCCTTCTCCACGTTGGTCAGTGACCAAGCTCAGAGGAGAACATATGCTGTCCCCTCTAAAATTGTGGCATTGAGCACTGGGAGGCATTGTGCCCCCAGTGAAGGATTGTTGCACCTTAAAAGCATAAAAGAGCCTTAAGGGAATAATAATAAAAAAAATCCCCTGAGAAAGGGAAATAGGGTTTAACTCACTTACTCACCCTCTGGGTCACAGGGGAAGCCAGGCCTTTCCTGATATCAGTAACTGGCCTAGTGTTGATTGCCAGACCTGCTGAAGTACTGAGATGGATGTCAGCCAAAGCAGACAGTCTGCTGGAGTTCAGCAGGAAGGAGGGAGAGAGGTACTTGTGTAGTAGAAAGACAGCACTTCATAAATACTGAATTGTGCTATTATCTACATAGCACTAATTTTGCTTAAATGCAGACATTTGGTACTTATCATTAGAAGTGTGCATTTGTCTGCCTTTTATTTTTACTAATAAATGCTATTTGTACGCTAAAATTACAGATGGTCCTGAATCTAAACCCTGGATCCAAGCAGCCTTTTTTTTCCCGTCAGGGTGGTGGTGGTGGTTCAAAATCCTAATTCTGAATTTTGCCTCTCTAATAGGTTGAATCCATCACCTGGGTCTGAAAATCCCTGAATATATTTTAAGTGGAATTTTGGATACAAATTTTGCCCTTCTCTAGCTAAAATTTGAAAACCAAAATAATTTAGCTCTGTTGCTCTTTGATAAATCTGTCTCATTGCTCTCCATAGGGAATAGAAAAGTGGTATGATTTCAACTGGCTATTTCATCACAAAAGCCCACTCAACAGGACATTTATTTGGCAGACAAAAGTTTAAGTCTAAATTTGATACATGCACCCAAAACTCCTATTGAAGTCTTCATTGGGAGCTGCATGCATGTATCTGATGGCAGAATTCAGACCTTGCACTCTCAAGTCTGACTAGCAGAATTCTGCATGAACCTGTTATAGCAAAAATGTATGCTTAACTTATGCATGCCACCACTGTGATTTACATGCAAAATTGTGGCATTTTCTGGTGAAAATTGTAGTTCACAAAAATCTGGGCTGAAGAGTCACATTTTCAAGTTTTATCAGCTCAGCCTCAACATTGGCATCCACAATTGTGACAGTGCAAACAATAGTTACATGTACTAATTGGGTCGTTAGTAGTTAGAATTTCAAAAACACTCACCTAATTCTGCTTCTACTGAAGTCCATGGTACCCCCTTCCCCCCCCCCCCCCCCCCCCCCCTTAGTTCAATGGGAGCAGCTTTAGGCTGTTACTGAGTGCTTTTGAAAATCCCACCCTACATAGCTGTCTATCTCATCTGTGACTGCCAACATCAACATACGAATAAAGTTTTCATTCACAAAATTTCAGATACAGAGCTAGAAGTTAGGCTGGAGACTCCTTTGAAAATCTGGGTCTTGGGGTAGGTTGCATACAGATAGCTTAGCATTTTCCTTGGTTTAGTCCCCAAATTACCTATGTTGCCCACAACTTTGTTGCTCTTTGTTGTTTACAGCAGAAATAAAACATCACAGAATTGAGGTTAAAGTTACTGTGGGAAATGGGTCCCACAGCATTTCAAGTTTCCTTCATGAGCGAGTCATCTGTCCTCTACATTGAGTCTTTGTCACACTGTCTCACACTGGTGTGTGGAACACAAGCTGAATGCTCACTGGGACACAGCATTTAGTGGAAACTTGATGCTATCCTATAGAATTGTTCTGCCAGCCTAGGTTAGCTTAAATTTATCAATAATGGTTCTCCCTTCAAGGTGAAATACAGGCAGAATATGATGAATTGTTGTGTATTACTCTGTTAATACAGTCCTGATTCAGGAATGCATTCCTATTTGGGATTAAGATTAAGGTGCTGTCCTGAATAAGGGTGGACTGAAACAAAAAGATTAAGTGCTTTTCTAAATTAAGGCTATGGAATCAATGCTATTATTATTAGATTCAAATTCAGATATGATATTGAGCCAAATAGCACAGTAAATTCAAAAATGGGATTATTAGTATGAACATGAATAGCATCTGCAGTTCCACCTGCTAAGAGACATCAGCATGCTTTATTGAAGAAACTGGTCTGGAATTGGGGACAGAAAGAAATTTACCCCCATTTTACAATATTGCAGCGTTAGGTGAATTATGGAGGGTTTACATCTTCCTTTGTTCCTCTGAAGCAACTGGTATTGCCCTTTGCTGGAGATTGGTCCATCAAGTCTGGAATCCTATGGTTTAACCTACTATGCTTCCAAGTGCCACTTTTGGATGTTCAAAACACTTCTAATCCCACTGTTGGGCTCCCTCTCGGCAAGGCAACCTGCTTTCTGAACAGTTTTACTACAGAGCTGAGGATGAGCTTTATTAAACCTGTTTCCATTTGGTGAATTAAGCAACACTTATCTGAAGCCCGTTTGCTTGCCTGATTGTGACTCTTAGGTAGTGGCTCAGCAGTAGGGCTTTCACGTCCTTCATTCTCTGAAAAACTGACAACATGGTAGAATGAATTGTCATAGCCAACACAGAAGCAGGTTGTTGGATATTCTCCTGTAGGGCCTGGGTGGATGTGCTGGACTGAGAGATGAGGTGCTTTGCAGCCTCACCCCTCCCTTCCCAAGCACACCTGTGCCAAGAAACTGTAACGGAACCTGCCACTGCTGTAAATAATGGAACATTAAATTAAATGAATTATCAATTGGTGCCTTGTAAGAGTACCTGAAATGAAACCCATTAAGCATTAATTGAACTCCTTAAAAACCCAGCCACCTTGGTTTTACGTCGGATTCCTAGATGAGGAGGTTGTTTGGTGTTCCAAGGGGAAAGCCGCCCTCCTGAGATGCCCTGAAGCAAATTGACTTAGCTATCAGTCACCTCTCTGACTGTTCCCATGTCCAAACCATGGGAACAGCCACGGGTACTAGGATAGCTCCTCAATATGGCAATCGCTTCATGGGCCACCTTGAAGTTCTGGACAAACGCCCCATGAATGAGTAGTACACCTCGATTATCTGCTTTAAAAACTATAGAAAGGCAATGATCATTTTAAGTCTGTCTTTTAGTAAAAACAATACAGTAAAAGAGTTTATTGCTGACCTGCAGCTTGTACATTCTATTTATCTGAATATCTATTTAAGTACCAAACTTAATGGGAGCCCCCCTTTTCATGAATATGTAAAAAGACACTTATTGTTGATGGGTTGGGACTTTTAACTTCTTGTGAACCAAACCTCTAGGGGTTAAAGTAAATGTTGGGCCTGGGACAAAATCACAAGAAAACCCAAACCAGGAATAAAACTGTACAATTGTTATAAGTTTTCTATATCGGTTTAGATGTATAGGGGGCTCTTAAAGATTCAGGAAGGTGACATCTAAAAATGAGAGACTGAGGACAAAAGATTAAAATAAAAGTTCCCTCAAAGTTCTCTGTGATTCCATTTTGTGAAAGCCTTTTATGCAGGCATGCATTTGGGAATCACGCGCTGTTCATCAGGCTTTGTTCATGAAAGCTTTGCCCCAGAAGTATAACTAACACAATTATCTCTCTTAATTTTTGCATTAGTCATGGAACACTAATTAGGAAAAGTCTTCCAGGGTTAGGCATTGTGTCACTGTTATATGATTCAACAGACTGGGACATAGTGTACAGTAACTGCATGAACTGGAACTGGCACTGTAGCTAAACGGATGCGCATGAGATCTCCCTCGCAGATTGGTTAATTGTTTTCTCTTAGGGAAAGATCTGAAAAATTGGCAACATTTGTGCAATACCCTTGTTTTATAAGTAAATCAGCAGCATATTTGGTGTTCACTCAGTCATGTAGCTACTGAGCAGAGGTCATAGGCAATGGCCATCTTTGTATTCAGTGCTGGATTAAGGCAGCCTGGGGCCTAGGTACACCATGGCACAGTTCTACCCCAGTGGGTCTGCCCTCTGGCCCTACCTACCACTTGGAGTGACGGTGGCTGTAGTCCAGCTCCTTTCCCAGAGAAACCTGAATAGCAGCATGAGCTTCCTTCTCCCACTTTCCCATGTGAGAAGTAAGGCTAGCATTAGCTCTCCCTCTTGTCAGTGTGTGTGGTGGATAGGGTGACCAGATGTCCTGATTTTATAGGGACAGTCCCGATTTTTGGGTCTTTTTCTACTATAGGTTCCTATTACCGCCCCCCCCCCCGCCACTCCTGTCCCAATTTTTCACACTTGCTGTCTGGTCACCCTAGTGGTGGAGAGAGGCACAGTACTCATCCAGCAGCTGGGGTGTATCTGCCTGGGGCCTTGGCTACACTGGCAATTCACAGCGCTGCACTTGCTGCGCTCAGGGGTGTGAAAAAACACCCCCCCTGAGTGCAGCGCTGTAAAGCGCCAGCGTAATCAGCGCCTGCAGCGCTGCACGCTCGCTCGAGCGCTGCAAGCTATTCCCCTCGGAGAGGTGGAGTACGTACAGCGCTGTGAGAGAGCTCTCGCAGCGCTGGCGGCGCGACTACACTCGCACGAGTGTAGCCAAGGCCTGGGACGGGGATAAGCATGCAAAGTGTGAATAGTCCCACTGAAGCCAATATGCTCATGAGTATATCAATGAGACTATGCACATGTATATGTGCTGAACAATGTGAATAAGGACTGCAGAGTTGGGTCCATAATGTAGATAGGCTTTAGAGTCCATCAACTGAGAGTTTTGTCCATAATATCCTTCAAGAAGCCAGATTAGAGAATAATGAATAATGCATTGTATTATCCATGCAGTGACTTGAATGAAAATGATTTGCAAACAAGACTAAACTGGCTGAACAAATGGTTATTTTTCCAATTGGACAAATTCACCCAAGGGTCAGTAATGTATTATTACATGCACTTTTCTCACCAGAAACACTATGTTGATTGCCTGGTCGCAAATTGGTTAACATTTTCTCACTGCCTTATCTCTTCATCATACTAATCACTCACACTGGTTCTCACCTGATCATATCTTTTCAAAGTGCTTATTTATTCCTTCCTTGATTGCACACTTTGTTTTGCTAAGGCCTAATTTCCGTTTGCCGGGGTTCTTAAAATAGAGCATCACTGAAGATCTATTTTAGACTCTCAGTCTGTAATGTAAATACAGTAGATGTTGTTGCTCAGTCCACGTTCAGTCTTTTACAAAGCATGTTTATGTCTTGCTGGAAAAGAATCTAGATAATCTTTATTCTATAAGAAAATTACTCTAAAATGGAGAATGGTGGCTTTCTACATTTAGCTTTTTGATTTTAAAAAACGCTCACCTCAGAAGCTGCAGGAAGGGAAGGGAACTTTTTAGATCTTTCACTCTAAAAAAAAAAAAAAAATCCTATTTTTGATTATAATTATAGTACTACAGTGGCAATTAGAGAGAGCTGATAGAAATGCTATGCAGTGCTGTTTTCCTAAAATATCTTTGGGGGAAAAAACCCTCTTTTGAATTAGATCACCTTATAAAGGAAAATCCAGGCCTTTTAGAAAGGTAGAGCTAAATTCTCTACTGCCATATATTGGCACAGCTCCATCAAAGTCAATGGAGCTGTGCCAGTTTATACTAGCAGAGATTTAAAGGGCCTGATTCTGCTCTTGTTAACACCACTGTAAATGAGGAATGACTATAATGAAGTCAATCAGGTGTAAAACCAGTGTAAGTAAGATCTGAATCAAGCCCTAAAAGTGCAACTCCCAAGTTAGCCAGTGTGAGGATTATGATGCATGGCTTTACTTTATCTGAAAGAAGCAGACTCTGCTTTTTCATGTAGTGTTTGATGTTCCTGTTCTTAAAAATATGCATGCAATTTGTTGGATAGAGTGACCTGCAGTGGATCTATCTTTTAAAGACTTTAATTTGTATTCATTTCATACAATTATTCTGCTGTAAACTCACCATGCAAGACACCATTCTTGATTACATTCACCTTACTGGTTCACTGAGCAGGATGATAGGAAATCACACATCAGACTAGTCATTCAAGGTACAACTGCCTGCCTGTCACTTAATCAAGATTCAGCCTCCTTGTGGCTCCGTAATTTAAAAGCGGGCACTAAAAGTATTTCATCCCTATTTTTAGTCATAAGATTGCTGAACCAGCAAATCCAGCCATCTCAGAAAGTCTGATCATATCCCTTAAAATAAGGTGATATGCTATCTGGTTACTGGATTGATGTACATCATGGTGAATCGACCACCACCACTTTCAAAGAGCATTGTGACCTCCAGTAAGTGACATTTTCCCTGCAGTTGCTTTTTATTAAGTGACAAGCTGCTGCTACTTGCTTAAATGTTGAATGTTTAAAAGGAATTGACCCCTCCCTTGCTTTGTATTACCTGTCTATTATCCCCAAATATCACAAAAGAATATTATACTATGCTTTAATATATTTATATTAAATATAGTAATATTGTACTTTACATAGAGCCTTCCAGGATCTCAAAGGATTCTGAAAACAACAGTGGTATTATTTGTATTGCTGTGACACCCAGGAGCCACAGTGATGGACCATGACCCCGTTGTTCTAGTAAGTTCTCTGCCCCCAAGAACTTACTGTCTCAGTAATGAATTAAAAAACAGTGCATTCTTGTGAAGTAGTACTGGTTGAATCTCTCTAGTCCGGCACCCTTGGGACCTGACCAGTGCCTGTTGCCAGACCAGAGAGTGCTATACTAAAGATGTTCAACCTGTAGTTTCCTTGTTTTCCAGGTGGGGGAAACTGAGACATAGAGCCGGTTAAGTGACTTCTCCACAGTTGTACAGCAAGTAAATGGCTGAGCCAGAAAGATGGAGACAGCTCTTGCGACTCCCAGTCATGTATTTTAACCACAAAACCATACGCCCTTCTGAAAATGAAGCACATTTTCCTGTAAAATATTTGAAAAAGAATTTGGTATTGACTGACTTCAGTAAGCACAATGTTATCTCTTACCTTTGCCGAGTCTTCTTTCTTACCTTGCAGCTACACTGCTAATTGTCAACGTTTCAAGTTAAAGAAGGAACCCACTTTTGATACCAAGGAGGACTTTAGAAGATAAGGCATGTATTTTTTTTTTTTTTTGCTGTGCGTAGCATGTAAGGCTATTAGACATAACATCAGAGACATTTTGTAAATTGTGTGGTTGTTATTTAGTAGTGTAATTCCACAAGATTATGATTGCAGTAATGTACAAAGTTCTCCTGGTCTACACTGGGGGGGGAGGGGGGGATCGATCCAAGATACGCAACTTCAGCTACGAGAATAGCGTAGCTGAAGTTGACGTATCTTAGATTGACTTACCTCCTATCCTCACGGCGTGGGATCGATGGCTGCGGCTCCCCTGTCGACTCCGCTTCCGCCTCTTGCCCTGGTGGAGTTCCGGAGTCGACGGGGAGCGCATTCGGGGATCGATTTATCACGTCTAGACGAGACGCAATAAATCAATCCCCGATAGATCGATCGCTACCCGCTGATCCGGCAGGTAGTGTGGACGTCAGGATCAAGACCCCATTGTGCTGTACAAACACTTAGTTAGATTTTGTCCCTGGGCCAAAGAGCATTTAATATAAAGACCAGAGACCACCATTGGATGTAATAAACAGTAGGAGGGAGGATGAGGGGAGGAGGAAAGAAATCCAATGTGAAATGAACCCAGCTCTCATTATACATTTTATGTTGAGGAGGATTAATTGAAAGCAGATTGTGTTTGTTTTCGCAGCATGTGTGCACGTTTGTGAAATATGCAGAGAAATTACTAAATGACTTTGAGACAGAGGAATGACAGCATGCTGCCTCTGTAGGCTTACAATGACATCAGTGAATACAGAACCTGTTCTGTAAAGCCAACTCTGCATTGTTAGCATGGAGTCAATATGGTCTGGTCTGTAGCCCACTGAAGTCTTCCATTGATGTCAGCGAGCTTTGGAGAAAGCCCTGATGCAAGTGTAAATCAGGAGTAGCTCATCCCCTGAGGTCGGTCAAGTTGCCCTCTGGTAAAACTAATGTAAGAGAGAGGAGAATCTGGCGCTCTATCACCTATCTTCAGAGCTGCACCGAGGAATTCCAAAGTGTGGCAATCTCTCTCTCTTTTTCTCACACAAGACTTACTGTGGCCTTTCAGCTCTGCTATTTTGGTGTTGTCCTTTAAAAAGGTTGGATCTCCATGTCCTTATGTCATCCTCGTTATCTCACCTGCTTCCCGTGAGGTTTAATTAATATTTGTAAAGGGCTTTGAAATATAAGGGTTTCAATTAAATATTTGATGTAAGTGCAAATTACTACGATTGTTGTCACAGGGCTGCCACACCCAGTCTCCTTTAAGCAGGTTTGTTCTTTAATACAGGCATGTAAACAAACAGAAATGGGCTTTTAACTCACTCCTTGCTCTCAGGCACCAGAGCCACCTGCCCTGCTCTTTCCTGCTTCCCAGTTCTGATCAGCTCTGCTTCCTTCCTGGAGCAGTAGCTCCAGAGCTGGATCCTCGAGCACCAGGTCCCTTGCTCTAGGGACCCAGCACAGGAGTTATCTCTATTCCATGTGGCTTCCCTTTCCCAGGTACAACCTGTCCCAATTAGTCCCTTCCACTTCCTTATTTCCTGACCTCTGACAGCCCTTTTTACGCCCAGGTGTGGCCCAGCCCCCTTTAACTGGTTGAATTGGGCTCACTTGCTCTGGCAAAAGGGAGCTGAGCCCAGTTCCACTCACAGGGACATAAGAACAGCCATACTGGGTCAGATCAACGATCCATCTAGCCCAGTATCCTGTCTTCTGACAGTGGCCAATGCCAGATGCTTCAGAGGGAATGAACGGAAGAGGGCAATTATCGAGTGATCCATCCCCTGTTGTCCAGTCCCAGCATCTGGCAGTCAGAGGTATGGGGTCTCCTGGAGCATTCCTGACCATGTTGGCTAATAGCCATTGATAGACCTATCCTCCATGAATTTATCTAATTCTTTTTTGAACCCAGTTATACTTTTGGCCTTGACAGAACCCCTGGCAATGAGTTCCACAGGTTGACTGTGTGTTGTGTGAAGAAGTACTCCCTTGGGTAGCACTCAAGTCCATCATATGGATTTGGGAGTGGTTCAGATCCTTCTTGTGAAGGAAAGAGTTGTGTAGCATTTTGTCTAAATTAGAAGTATTTGTTCTTCAGTGTTTTGTCAATTGGGATATTTCCCTTGATATGTTCAATATAAATATTAAATTGTTTATTACTTATTATTATTATTATTATTTGTATTACTATAGCACCTAGGAATCCCAGTCATGGACCCCAACCCCATTGTGCTAGGCGCTGTACAAACACTGAACAAAAAAGACAGTCCTTGCCTCAGCAATCTTACAATTTAAGTATTAGACAAGAGACAACAAATGGATACAAATAGACAGATGGGGGAGTACAAGGAAACAGTGAGACCATATTGGTCAGCATGATAGGCAGTGGCATCAGCACACCATTCACCTAACCATCCAGACTTTTTGTAGGCATCATGGCAAAGGAATTTTGAGGAGGGATTGGGAGGTGAATAATGAGATAGCTTTGTAGGTGTTTATGGGAGCACCTCTCAACCACAAGGGGCAGTTTGGGAGGAAGCACAAAAGTGCTTGTTTGGAAATTTAAAAAGTGGGTGATGGAGGCTGCCATCATTGGCTGACTGAAAATGGGTGTCAACATTTTGATAGCGAATGAGAGATAACAAGTAGGATGGGGATAGCCTGTGAAGGGCTTTGTAAGGCAAACATCTTACGTTTGATGCAATACAGAAGGGGAAACCAGTGGAGGGATGCAAATATAGGGATGGTATGAACAAAGTGATGGTCTAGAAGAGTAAACTTTGCTGTATTTTGTAGGTATATGAGTGAGGCAAGATTGTATTTGTCAAGGTCAGAGAGAAGGATATTGCAGTAATTGAGATGTGAGCTGATCAGAGCCTGGCAGAGAGTTTTAGCCATATAGATGGATATGAAAGAGTGTATCTCAGAGATGATATACAGAAAGAATCTGCAATATTAAGACATAGCCTAGGTATGAGGACCTAGAAAGAAGTTTGAGTTGAAGATGATGTCCGAGTTACTGGCCTTAGTGAAAGGCAGGATGGTGATGGTGTCCACAGTGATCAAGCAAGTAGGTAGCAGGAAGGGCCTCAGGGGAAACATTAAATGCTCTGTTTTAGACATATTGAGCTTGAGCTGAAGGAGAAGTCAGAGAGACAAGCCAAGATTAAGTTTGGACAGAAGGAGACAGGTCTTGAGCAGAGAAGTAGATCTGTGACTTGTCAGCATTTGTGAATCTGAATTTATGTTTGTGGGTCAGACTACCCAGAGATAAGTATATCGGGAAAAGAGAAAGGGACCAAGGACAGAGCCCTATGGAACCCCCAGAGAAAGTTGGAGCAGGATTCTCTGAAGGACATGCTGAAGGAGCCACTACAGAGGTAAGAGGAGAGGCAGGAGAGATCAGAGTCATGGAAGCCAAGGGAAGACAAGATTTCAGTTATTTCTACTACTTGTTTAGTTGTTTCTAGCTGATGGCTTGATTTAGTAAATATGGGAGGTTTTCTCCAGTAGGTGTTGCTCTTCTTAGCTCTATAGCTTGCTATGTGTTTAAAGACACACTGCCAAAACTGGTATGTCAAGTTTTAATCAGTTTTTAAAATACCATAATTATATTCTCACTTCCCTGATTGCTTGAAATAAATCCATTCAACCAAATGAAAGCCGCAGTCTATGTGAAACTGAATTTACTTTGCGAGGTCAACTCTACAGTCGCAACTCTAGAGGAGCTTAAGTTCTTTGTGGCTATGTGCAAGAACCTGGGATCATGGGGGCTGGGCCGCTGACACTTCCACATCGCCACTGGAAGCTTAGGCTTGCTTTTGCTAGAGGATCCTGTGAACCTAGGCTCAGCAGGAAGTAGCGCCCATCAGAACCTGAGTGGTGGTCCCCCACAGCCCACTGATTGGCTGAAGCTAGTAATTAAACCAGGAAGCCATCAGGGGGCATTGTCTGAGCAACAATGCAGACTGCCTGCCTGCCTCTGCTTGCTGTAGACTCTAGATGCTGGCTTCTGAGCATGGTTTGTCCTCAACTTTGCTATTTGATTGCTGTCTATAACCTGGTGCCTGACCTTGACTTCCTGACCCAGCTTTACCATGACCCTGCTATCTGCCTGTCACCTGCACCTTGGTGCCTGACCCTGACTTCCTGGTGTTTTGACCTGGCTCGAACCTGACCCCACTAATCATCACCTGACTGCAACTTAGCAGCTGACCAATGCATGCAGGCTACCTGTGGCCTAGCCCTCGCATTGTTTCTGCACCTGTGACATTGTACTTCTGTTGTTTGTTAATTCCATTCTTCTGAGCAGTCTAGAGTATAGAAATATATCAGAAGATGCTTGTTCTCTGCAGTGCTTGCAGTTTAGGATCCTTGCATTGACAATGGAGAAACAGGCTGCAGTAGAAATGAAACATTTGAGTATCCAACAGCTCAGCTTTGAAGGATGACTCTGCTACACCAGGCCTGTGTTGCAATAATGCACAGGGTGTTTGGACACACAGGGTCAGTGGGAAGTATTTGGAAGAAAATGTGTTATCTTCTCTATTCTCTGTTGAAAGGTTATGTATATAGCAGTCTTTACTGTGGGATTTATCTGTGCATACTCATTGCATAAACTTCCTCCTGTCAGTAGAATTAGTAACCCAACAATATCTTATTTTCCACACGTGCATTTATTTTAATGTGTGATGATTCTTGATCCCTAAGGGCCTTGTCTATGCTAGGCCACTGCTGCTAACATCATTTCAGCTGAACTAGTTTTGGCAACTTTAAGAGACCTAGATTAGACAGGCCTCTGGCTGCCAACACAGTTTTCAATACACAGGTATGTATCCCTTCTGGGAAAATGTCTAATCTATGTGGTGCTGAAAAATGTGCTGACAGTCAGTGGGCTGTCCACACCAGAGCTCCCAATGGTGCTAACACAGGTTCAGCTGAACCAGTGTTAGTGACGGTGGGTATTTATTCAAACAATTCCCTAGTGGAGAAAAGGGTCACCTGATCAGCCAGCTACACAATGAAACTTGTTGAACCTTTTCAGTGGAGGCTAAAATAAATGAGGCTTTTGCTTTCATCCAACTGTCTCTTACTTTGAAGGCATAAAAATGTTCAACAGTGACTTGTGAGTTTGGGCGCCTCACTTTGTGGGTGGCCAACTTGAGACACTGGAAAGGGGCCTGGTTTTTTTTGGGTGATGGGTGTCTCAGACTTGGCTCCCCACATCACTACCCCTTTTGAAAATGTAGGCCATGGTGTTTAAATTTACCAGGTTGAGGTGTCCTCTTTAGGTCCCTCCATAATATTGAGTAGCAAGATTCAATGGTTAGCCTCTCTCCCTCATGATACTATACTCAGTAATGTACAGCTGGATGGCCTGTTTTTTTTCACCTCTCCATGAAAATTTCTAGAATGTATATCCCGAGAGTTTCCCTAGCTACTGGCCAGCAGGCAGTATAATACTGTCTAGCACATACACACTCATTTCAATAGTAGGAAAATCTGAATATATTTTCAAAAGACAGTGATGATGGACCCAGTCTTCCTTGGTAACTGGAACTCTGGTAACTCCTAACAGAACTTTCCACCTTCCCCTGGGATATTTTTGATAGCTGTGACAGGGTTTATAAGTCTTCCTTAGAGAGGAAGGATGGTGCAGTGCTTAGGGTATTAGCCTGGGACTTGGGAGACCTGAATTCAATTCCTTGCTCCTCCACAAATGTCTTGTGTGACCTTGCGTAAGTCAATTAGGGCTTGACTTCATGAACACTTAGTTCATGGTGAGCTGGGGTGGGGTGGGGGGTAAATCTACCCCACACTAGTCTGCCGCACACCAAGTATCTGTGTGGACCCTGCTGCCGCATGCTAGAAGTTCTATAGTGCACTTTGATCTACACTGCTTTGAAATGGGAGTAGATTAAAGTGCATTAAGGAATTGTTAGTGTGAAGCAGTAGCAGGGTCCACAATGACATCTAGTGTGAGGCAGGCAAGTGTGGGGTAGATTTACACCCCAGCTTGCTGCAAACTAAGTGTTTGTGTAGGCAAGCCCACAGTTTCTCTCTCCCTATGTAAAATAGGGATAATAGTGCTTCCCTACCTCACTGGAGTGTTGAGAAGATAAATGTGTTGGAAATAGTGAGCTGTTCCGATATTGCAGTAATGTGGTCAATACAGACATCTTACATATATTTTTGGTATTGTCTGGATGGGTTTCACAGTCAGGATGCCTTATAGTGGTGGCAACACAGAGAAGCCCCAATGAGCCAAAGAGTGGCATGGCTTTTGGGTTTAAATTCCAGAAGAGTTTTTCCATCTAGGAGTGGCTCCCTGAGCTTAGTGAATCAGATGCATCTGAGTCTAGTTAAACTGGGATTTTATCAGAGAGGAAACAACTGGATTTAGGGGATTACAGTGGATGGAAAAACTGGATATAAATTATCAGTGTGCCCTTGTTGCCAAGAAGGCTAACGGCATATTGGGCTGCATTAGTAGGAGCATTGCCAGCAGATCCAGTGAAGTGATTATTCGCCTCTATTTGGCACTGGTGAGACCACATCTGGAGTATTGCGTCCAGTTGTGGGCCCCCCGCTACAGAAAGGATGTGGATAAATTGGAGAGAGTCCAGTGGAGGGCAACGAAAATGATCAGTTGGCTGGGGCACATAACTTACGAGGAGAAGCTGAGGGAACTGGGCTTGTTTTGTCTGCAGAAGAGAAGAATGAGGGGGGATTTGATAGCAGCCTTCAACTACCTGAAGGGGGGTTCCAAAGAGGATGGAGCTCAGCTGTTCTCAGTGGTGGCAGATGACAAAACAATGAGCAATGGTCTCAAGTTGCAGTGGGGAAGGTCTAAGTTGGATATTAAGCAACACTATTTCACCAGGAGGGTAATGAAGCACTGGAATGGGTTAGTTATGGAGGTGATGGAATCTCCATCCTTAGAGGTTTTTAAGGCCCAGCTTGACAAAGCCCTGGCTGGGATGATTTAGTTGGTGTCGGTCCTGCTTTGAGCAGGGGGTTGGACTAGATGACCTCCTGAGGTCCCACAGGACCCTAATCTTCTATGTTCTATGAGGCTGTGTGCCTAGAAGACAGGCAGCTGCCTTGTTTATATTGTTTTCCTTGGTGTTTATATATGGTTTTTTTATTAGGGTTTAGGGATTTAGGCTGCATTTATGGCCATCCTCTGGAAAATAAGCCTGAAACTGCAAATAGGGTGTTTTAGCTTGGAAATTGCAAATTTTCTGTTCAACCGCTGAGACCTTGGCCCTGCTGTAACCTACCTAATATGAAAACAATGTTTTGTATGAAATATAGGAGATCATGATTGAAAATGTGTTGTTATTGTTGGGCAAGATTGTATTGCCTCATATGTGGCCTGCATTTCAAGCATTCCCAGCTTCTCCCACTGGCTTCACATTAAAACTATGAATGTGATATAGTAACTTCAGCATGAAACCAAAATGTACCCAAGTTGACATGAAACTGGACTAAGTTTCACCCAAAAGATTTGTGAATGGCAGGAACATTTTTGATGATGTGGTCTGAGCTCTGTGTTTGAGATGAAACAAACCATGTCCACTTAATGGGTTTGGGTTTCATTGCACACAGCTTTTCTCAGCAAGCAGCTCTGCCTGTTTCTAGCCTTCTTTTGCTGGATTATGTTGTTCTTGTAAAGATAAAGGTGGATTTCTAAGGGCTTGTCTACACTACAAAATTAAGTTGACAAGTCGGCATACAGCCACCGCAGTTAAAGTGATGGTTCACATCCACATTACGCCCCCAATCCAACCCCATTGGAGACGTGTGTCCTCACCAGGAGCACTTCCACCAACTTAACTGTGTGGGGCATTGACAGCTGGAGCCCCACCGCCAGGGACTGACTGCCTGAGCTGTCAGCCCCGGTGCGGGGTGGGGTGGGGCTCCAGCTGTGAGCCTCGGGGCAGGCCTGAGAACCAACATGTGATGTAAGTAATGCAGTGTCTACATGGACATTGCATTGCCCTAACTATACCGACCTAAGCGCTACGCCTCTTATGGAGTGGGCAACTTACATTGGTGGGAGCTACACTGTAATGTAGATGCTTACAGAGTTAGGTCAACATGTGCTGCCTTATGTCAACCTAACTCTGTAGTGTAGACCAGGCCTAAGTCTGAGCCATTAGACCATCTTACTAGATGCCCTTACCTAAGCTGTGTTAGACCTTCATCAGCATGTGTCATTTTGTCAGTGAGGCAGCAGTTAAGCGTTTTAGAGCAAGTTTGACTTGAAGCCATTTCTACTAACGCTACAAATAATGGATATTAAATACTTAATTAAACTGGGAATGTTTCAGGTTGGAGGAGATTCAACCAAAACACTCAGATAACAGCTGACAATCTGTACCTCCAGGGGAAACACATCATTCAGTGGTTTATGTTCAAAAAACCATTTCATCCAACTCCAAGAATGTACAGCTCACTCATAACACACGTAGCAAAGAATATGAATCTCACATTATCCTTCAGATTCAGGCATTAATGGATTTCTCAGACACTGCCATTTTTCAAATGCCAGTGGAAAAACTGTTTCCCATTTTTGTGTATAAAAAAAAGAATATGGATTCAATCTCGCTCATGCTGAATATTAGTGCCAGCTTGGAAGCTGCTTCAGTGACATGACGACATTGTGTAATGTACTGAAGAGCTTGTGGCAGCAATGTAGAAAAAGTCTGAGTTTCGCTCTACAGCCTTGGCAAACACCATTGCAAACTGTGTGTTGTAAAAAAGCTGAAGATTAATCCTGCCTCTTTCTGTCCAAATTCTTATCTAAATCTCTGCTCTAAGTGTTACACTTTGTTGATCTCTCCTGAGAGTAGGACTCCTATTCTCTTCCCTCCCCTCTTCTTCGTGGCAGATTGGGCCCAGGTCCAAAACTGTAATGTCTCCTACTTCAAATCTGACTCTAGGAAATGAAAAGAGATTTAATTGTTGCTCAATATGTCTGAAGAATGTTTATTTGAAATTATATTCTCAACTAAAGTAAGGAAGAAATATTTTAATTCCTTTATTTCTTAGGTTTACGTTTATATTATGAGTGAATGAGATTTTCTGTTATATTTGATTCTATTTTCAGCTCAATTTGTTACACTAAAACCAACATAACGAGCATACTAAAAACTATCCATTGAATAATCAATTAAGCACACTGACAAATCACTGAGTGGCATATGTACTGTATTGCACAGAATAAATTACATTAAAATATTATTAAGGCTGCAAAGTCAAGCAGTCTAAAGTTAGGAAATGTCAGCATTAAGCTTGCCTTTGCAACCTTAATTTGGTCCCCTTGTGTGTGCATTCATAGATTCCAAGGCCAGAAGGGACAACTGTGATCATCTAGTCTGACCTTGTGTATGATACAGGCCATAGAACTTCCCCAAAAATAATTCCTAGAGCAGATCTTTTAGAAAAACATCCAGTCTTGATTTAAAAACTGTCAGTGATGGAGAATCCAGACCACCCTTGGTAACTTGGTTCCAATGGTTAATTACTCACTGTTAAGTATTTACACCTTATTTCCAGTTTGAATTTGGCTAACTTCAACTTCCAGCTATTGGGTCATGTTATACCTTTCTCTGCTAGACTGAAGAGCCCATTATTAAATATTTGTTCTCCACACAGGTAGTTATAGACTGTACACAAGTCACCTCTTAACGTTCTTTTTGATAAACTAAATAGATTGAGTGCCTTGAGTCTGTCACTCTAAGGCATGTTTTCTAATCCTTTAATCATTCTTGAGGCTCATCTCTGAACCCTCTCCAATTTATCAACATCCTGTTTGAATTGTGGGCACCAGAACTGGACGCAGTATTCCAGCAGCAGTCGCACCAATGTTAAATGCAGGGGTAAAATAATCTTTCTACTCCTACTTGAGACTCCCCTGTTTATGGTCCCTGACCTAAAGAGGTTACAATCTAAGGGCTAGATTCTGACTTGTATTATGTGCCCACAAAAGGGAGTACGAGGTCATTTTACATTCTTATGTGTGATAAATGGACTTTGAGTCCAGGTGTCTGCTTACTTCCCACCCCAGAATAGGTGGGCATGGAATGATCAGGGAATAAATAAAGCATTGGCACCACCGTATACCTCCTCCTTTCTTACTGGCTTGAGTAGCTGAACCAGAGCTGGGAGATGGTTAATGATTTACTGCTGGTATAGACTAGGAGTAGATGTATTACCTTCTGGGAGCAAGGAGAAAGCAGAGGAGGAACTGTGATTCATAAGTGTGTCTCTGGATCTCAATGCCTTCTAGTGCTGCTCCTGGATTAGTGCAGTTTACGCATCACCCCTTGCACAAGTTTAGTCACAGTCTAGCCACAATTTAAGAAAGACTGAACAAATGAACCTGCACATATATACTTTGGATAATTCTTATACTCATATGTGGATCCATGAATGATATTTGAATCTTAGTAGTGTTATCCCAATACCATACGAGTGATGTTTAATCTAAGATCTCATTCTGATAGGAATGGATCCTGAGAGCTTGTAAATGTTAAAGATTTGCATACAAGTAAGAGTAATTAGTACACCTGGGCAAGTACTGCCAAATAATAATAATAATGTTGGTGAACAGTTACATGAATGAAATCCACAAATAAAATGCATAGATGGTTTCCAGAATCCCCTTTATTGCCTTATGAAAATATTGATAAAATATAACCTATCAAATACTATTAGTTGACTTCATTATTTGATGAATTTTGCCATTTATCATCAAATAAAACACTTAACAAAATCAGGGTTTTTTGGAGGGGAGCGGGGGGGGGGGGGGGGGAGGGGGGCATTTGACCTGCTGCACATACAACCAAATTTTTGGTCACAAGAATTCTGCTTGTTCTGAGACTATGTTTCTGCTAAGCTCAGTGTTATCATTCCCGTGTCGTCCTCCTGTATCTTCATCCCCATTTCTCTGTCTTGTCCACCTGTCTGACCTTGTCTAGACTGCAAGCTTTCTGGGGCAGGGACTGTCTTTTTTTAATGCTTGTCTGCACAGTGCCTAGCATAATAGGGCCCTGACTGGGCTTCCAAGGTGCTCTCATAATATAAGAAGAAGAATTTTGATGGAAAGTGGAAGCGTTTCTGAATATTTGTGCAGGGCCCCCCGCGAAGCTAAGTTGCTCAGGCTCTGGCTTCAGCCCCAGGTGGCAGGGCTCAGAGCCCCAGGCTTCAGCCCCATGCGGTGGGGCTTTGGCTTTCTGCCTTGGGCCCAGCAAGTCTAACACTGGCCATGTTTCGAGGACCCCCTGAAACCTGCTTGCAGCCCCCCCAGAGGCCCAGGACCCCTGGTTGAGAACCACTGCTCTAGAGTACATTCTCGTTTCATTTTTACATCAACTAATATTACTTCTAACTAATATATGTTGTGGATGTTATCAAGAATAGTTCTTATAGGCTTTTGCATGGGGCCTTCAGACATATTGATAGGATAATAAATTACCTCCTGACAAAGCTTTAAATAAAAATATTCAAACAATAGTTTAAAACAAAATCCTTCATAGCAGACAGGTAAATCCTGAAACAAGGAAAGGAGACTTAAAACATTCATTTTAATCATCCACTTCTTCCTTCCAGAAAGAGGAGGTGGACAAGCCATCTATTTAAATCCATTTTCATTTCCTCAAGTTGCTTATTATAATTATTCTTATGCAAAATCTTCATGTCTGGATGCAAATTAATACTTACATATTTAAAGCTGTTCCCACTCCACAGACGTTGGGTCAAATCAGGAACTCCTCTAGGATCAGAGACATTTTATCATCATTATAGCATCAGTCTTTGATTTAGTTGGGATCCAATCCTGCAAGACCGTTGCATGCAGAACTTCTACCCATGCCAATGGGACTTTCATATGGGTAGTGTCTGGATTGGGTTTGTATTTTGTACCCCAAAATAAGGATGAATTAGAGAAGAAATGTGGAGACTGATTTATGAGTCTAAGCCTATATTTGTGTTTCAAACTCTTTGGCAATTACTGTGCACTGTCCCAGACATAGCTGCATATTCAATGTGGTTGGAAAATTTTAATAGAAAATTTATGAAGCAGACTGGCTTTCCAAGTAATTTTTTAATGAAAAATTGAGACCTGAAAATGATTTAGTTTTTGAAAATTGATAATGTTTATTGGAAAAGTTTTAGTTTTTGATTTAAGGAAACAACCCCAATGTTAGTTTTCAATTTTGGCAAACTGAGAACTTTTACCAAAACCCAAAAATGTGTATTGACATGGAATACCGTTGGGTTTCCAAAACTTTTTTTTCTAGTTTTGGTTTTTCATCGGAGGTCTTTCAGGATTGTCCTTCATTGTAAAAACTTAAAAAATGGGCATTTTTCGACCAGCTCTCCTGCATATAGGCAAAGTAATAACTGGGAAACATGTAAAAGTAAATGGGAGCCTTCTCTAGAGTTCCTCCTAACTGCTTGTTAGTCAGGTTCCCAGGTTTTAGTTCAGTCAGATTCTTTGGTCATAGAAAAATACCTTCCCCTTGCCCCCTTCCTTACTCATGTAACTCTAGCACCCTCATGGCCAAGATGGAGTCTGCTCTGCAGGCAGCTCAGGCCAAGAAAGGCGCGTGCAGGAATGCAGCAGGGAAAGTCCCTTCCACCCCAGAGGCAGCTGTTCCACACACACACACCCCGGAGTAGTACAGTGAATATAGGAAAGGGAAATATTTATTTACAGACGGATGGATAGAGAAAAAAACAACAGGGGGGAAGTTAGGCGGAGCAAGACAGCGGGGTTACATCCACCACGAGGCCCCACAGGCCCAGTGGTACCACAATATGAAAGGGCAGACACCGAGCAATGCGGCTACACTCAGAGTTTAGGAGTTTGGGGCAAAGTTCCAGTCTGGCAGTGAGTCTTGTATGATCCCAGTTATCTTCGACACCAATAAACTTTCTCCAACAAATGTCTCCGGTGCCCTCTTCTGCCACGCTCTGCAAAGCCACACAGAGTGACAACCTCCATACTTAGCTAGCTACAGTCTCCTTCCTTATCTCAATTCAAAGTCACAAGCCCCAGTACTCACAGCCCCATACAGCTCTGGGCAGCAGTGATACTGGGTCCAGTTCCGGTTTGTCCTTCTCGGGCAATTCCTCCGTGGCACAGTGCTCCTCCTGGCTCCTGTCCTTGGGCATCCTTTTTGGCCACTCTGTACCTCCCAGGCTTTGGGCAGGTTCTTGGCTCCTTCACTCTGTGAGGGCCTGCTTGCTGTAACCCTTCTGTCTGGAGGTACAGACATACATCCATTCACTCTCCTTTCCACACTCCTACAATAACCAGCACTTTCTCTTCCTGCAACCATCAGCACTTCCTTGCCCTCAGGCCAAGGTTTTAAAGGAGTCATGCTGTCTAAACCCCAAAGGGTTTACACTTGTGATGTTAGAGGGTCTCCACATTTCTGGAATCTTTCTGTTTAACCTCGTTATCATGTCAGGATCATTAATGAGAAGACAAACATCACAGTGAAAACACTACCAAAGGTGCATAAAAGGCATCTCTTACTTTGTTTACTGTGTTATTGCTTTCATCTGGACCCTGTTTCATCAGTAGAGTATCAAGGAGGGACCATGCACTACCTAACTATTTAGGGTGGTTTGGAGCGAGAAAGCAATCGGAAAGAGCCTGTTATATTACTTAACAGCTAGAGTGCCAGGCTGGGTTTCCTTGAGGAGAAGTCGCACTATGGTTGTCTGAAAAAAAAAAAATCCTAATCTTGCTTCTTTTTAATTTTTTTTGGTGGCAGCTTTGGTTTTGTATGTGTGTTTTTAGCCGATCTGTTAAATAGAATCCCTGTTCCCCTAGAGATGTAGCCTGGAGATGGAAGGAAGAAAATTACACTGGGTTGTGGCTTGTAGATTTTCTGAGAAGGGAGTCTTTCAGGAGTGTCTCATTTTTTTTTCTGCTTTATTCACGCCTTTCAATAGCTCCCAGCTTGCCCAAGGAAGAAATCTGAGGCCTGTCAGTGTTGCTCTGAGTCTTCCAGAGGGGCTTCTTGAGACAGACAAAAGGCTCTTCATCCTCTCAGGGGCAGTTCATCCACAAAGGTTCCCAGCCCTTGCTGGTGTGCTGGAAGTGAAGCATCAGATGAGAGGCTGCCAGACTAGCCCTGTTTTTTTTTTTTTTAAACAGTGCTCACATTCAAGAATTTTTTTTTGATCAGATGAGCAAACACAAGGGCAGGCTGGGACAAGTGTTAGCAATGGAAAGGATGGAGTAATACACAAGTACTCGAAACCAAATGCCACTGTATGCACAACTTAATAATCATGTGAGTGGAGATAGATTTGGATCTTCATTGGGTTATTTTATTTCTTTAAGAAAATAGTTTTAAATTGTGCATTGCTTCCTCAAACAGACACCTGGTGAAAATCTTACGTTGCTACTTCAGTGAGTATGAGGTCCTGCCATAGGATTCGTGCTGGGAGATCCCACTGCCCACATGGAGCACTATTGACCTCAAGAGGGTCATCTATTAGGATCATGTTGAAGTGCCTTATATAGCTATTTTAGTAGCTATTTTACGAATTAAAGTAACTAAGGCCATGTCTACACTTACCGGGGATCGATGCTGAGGAGATTGATGCACCGGGGATCGATTTAATTGACCGCAGATCACTCTCCTGTCGACTCTGGTACTCCACTGGAACTAGAAGCATAAGGTAAGTCAACGGGAGAGTTTCTCCCATTGACCCAGAGTGGTGTAGACACCGCAATAAGTTGACCTAAGATACGTTGACTCCAGCTACATTATTCACGTAGCTGGAGCTGAGTAACTTTCCCCTGTAGTATAGACCAGGCCTAACATAACTTGTCTTGCTTATTTAAATATCCAAAAGTGCCATATAATGTTCTGGGGCATTTTATAAGCATTATAACGTAAGTATTAATAGATCCCAAACATCATTTTAAAAAAGTCTTTCCGTCCACCAAAACAAACTGCTCCATATCCACCCACTGCACATCCCTTATGAACCTCCTTCATTTTCTCCACCTTGACACTCTCATACAAAAAGTGTGGGTGGGGAAAATAGATGAAACTTATAGCATGTCCTGAAGGTCCCCCAATCCTACCTAGCTTTGGTTGCACCTAGGGTGAAAGAGCATTGTAGAATCAGGACTTTTCTACATGGGGAAATTGATTAGCACAGCTATAGTGGAGAAATCATATTAGAATAAAGTCATTTTTGTGCTGGAACTGAATGTCACAGGGGAGTTATACCAACATGACTATGGAGGTAAAAATATTCCACTGTAACAATGCTGGTCATTTTCCGTGCATAAAACAGCTGTAAAGGCATACGCACCAAAAACACCCTGCCACTGTATCCATCCCCTTTAAACCAGGGAAGCCCCATAATAGCTACAGTATCACACAGGGATAGAGACAGGGCCAAAATTTCCCCTCCTTTGTGCTATTCCACCAGTGCAAAGTGGGCCTAAAAGTCTGCTTAGCAAGGGGCAGAGCAAGGATGTCTCTGAGCCCTAGATCAGGATGTCCCGGGTGCATGTAATAGTCCCCTTCTGATCATTTGCAGCCATCTTTGCACCCCTTCCTCCAGAGTTGCATCAAGCTGTCCTCTATCACAGTGGTCTCCAAACTTTTTTGATCATGCACCCCATCAGTAAAAATTTTTTGAGCACGCACCCCCTGTCGCGCCGAAGCAAAAAAAAAAAAAAAAACCCCCCCGCCCCCCCCCCCCCCAAAGCAAAAAAACCCCCCAAAACAAAAAAAAAAAATGCTCCTCCTGCCGCGCACCCCCAAGGATCCTCTTGCGAACCCCCTGGGGTGCGTGCACCTCACTTTGGAGACCACTGCTCTATCAGACCCATAGTTCCAGGCCATGGTTTCTCAAGTTGTTATTAAGTTGTTATTAAATATCCATAATTTCTGGCTGCTCAATGAT
Organism: Terrapene triunguis; assembly: GCF_002925995.2. Taxonomy (NCBI): domain Eukaryota; kingdom Metazoa; phylum Chordata; order Testudines; family Emydidae; genus Terrapene; species Terrapene triunguis. The sequence goes on along the minus strand of NW_020664435.1, from coordinate 9,428,739 downwards.
AGTTTGCTGTATGAACATTACAATAATTAACAAGAACGTTATAAAAATGTTAATGGAGTAGATTTTGTATTTGTAGAAAAGTCTGTAATCTAATGCTGACCTACATAATGTACAAATACACAAGCCATGCTATTAGCTGCATAGAAAAAAAAATCCGGCAAATATTACTGTATTAGACTGCCAGCACTTCCACACTAAATTAAAATATATGTTCTAGAAGTCCGAATGCTTAGTCAGCCTTTTCACATTCCCCACTCACTGACTTCACTGGGAGTTTGGCCTTAGTAAAGACTTCAGGATTTGGCCTTGAATGAGTTTTAAAGGAAACAAATGTGCAATTTGCACATACATTGCTGTGCAGACATACCCTTGCTTTGTAAGCCTGGGCTTGAGCTTGGGCTCAAATCTAATCCCTCTCATGTCCACACACCATTATGCTAACCCAGGGCTCAGACCTAGGACCCAAGACCCTGCATGGCTGGAAGGCAAGCCCATGTTAAGCTGGGACCCTGGGTCCAAGCCCTATTGCTTTCCTGTGTGCACGCAGCTCCAGCTTGATTCGGGTCCCAGAAGTCCTCGGGATGTATCTCAGTGTTCCTGGCGGCAGAGGGGAAGTGCTGCAGGCAACCAGCGCAGTGGCTGGAAGTGCCACTACTGCCTGATCAAGCATGCTCCTCCCTCTGGCTCTGGCTCCTCCTTGCTGCTGCATGGAGCTTGCCTGGAGCAGGGAGCCAAGCTGACAGGCAGGAGGCTACTCCTGGCCACTGGTATGTTGGGGGTCATCCCTTCCCTGGCTGTGCTGAGCTAGGAGCTCTGCCGCTTCCCCTCCTGCAGCCACCCCCAAAACTTCCCCACAGTGAGAAGATGCCAGAGCCCCTGCTGTGGAAGGCTGCATGGAAGTTTTGGGGCAGGATCCCACTCACCGCCCTCACAGTGTATGCAGCACCAGGGAGGGAAGTGGGGGCCTGGGAGCAAGAGCGAGAGAGCGAAGCAGGGACTAAGTGGCTGCCCTGCAGGGAGGGGGAACAACAGAGCTCCCAGCTCAGCATGGCCGGGGAAGAGATGGGGGAAGAGATGTAGACATACCCCAAGAGGGCAGGGAGGACATGGGGGAAGGAATATCATTGTTGTGTTAGCAAAGCTAGTCAATGAAATGTGCAATATATTTGGTTAAAGCAGCTTGGCAGAAGGAGTTATTTTTCACTTCTTAACATATCTTTAGCTTCCAAATTTTGCTGACATCCATTCCTCTTTGCTGTATTGTTGTTCCCAGTAGAAAGGGTAGGTCACTTGCAGTAGGGGCATGGAGATTTGTGTGAAGGACAAGAGTCAAGACTGAAAGTATAGAATAAATATTAAGGCATGGTATATGGTAGTGGAGACTTTAGGGGAATGATGTGGTTTAAGATGGAAAAAAGAACTGAATCACAGAACATGAGAGAACAGATTTTTGCCCTGATATTATTTTTCTCCTTCCTAGCCCAATAAACTGAAAATATAATATGTTTTTTGTTAAACTGGATTCCCCACACAATGATGTCTTCAAGATTTTGGTCCCACTGCACAGGATTCATCTGAGGTCTTCAACAGGCACTGCGTCTGAACTTGTCCCAACACCTGCCCAAACTTTGGAGATGTCTTGATTCATTTCTGATTAGAACTTCAGGACTTGGGTCTATCTCTATAATGGGCTGAATTGCTATACAGAATCTGAACAACTCACGCTTTGGGGAAGTTTGGATTTAGATGTGATTGTGGATCTGGGCGTTGCCACTTGGGTTCATTGCTACTCTTAAATAATATTACCACTGAAAATAGAACCCAGCTCAAAATAGTAAAGGTTTAAAAGACAGTAGCATAGGACATTCAAATGTTGATATTTCAGTGTTTGTCAACCTGATACTTTCACCTTCACAGTATAATATAATTGTATAAAGGGGATGAAAGCTAAACTTTGATGTTTTGTTTTGTTTTTGCAATGATGGTCTTCTAAAGAAGATATTAAGTGGGCCATGCTTGACCCCTATTCCTGTTTGCATTCTGCAAAGTTGAGCAGTAAGTTTTACTGGCACACATATTTGCAGAAAGCAAATGTCAGAGTTCTCTGCAAGGGAAGGTCTTCTGGTTAAAGCACAGGTCTGGGATGCAGGAGATATGGGTTCAGTTCTCAGTTCTGCCTGAGGCTTCCTGTTTGGCCTTGGGCAAATGATAGAATCTCTCTGTTCCTCCTCTGTAAAATAAGGATAATAATACTTGCCTACCTCTCCTGGGATACTGTAAGGATACATTTCTTAATATCTGGGAGGAGCTCAGATACTGTGGAGATGGAGCCAACTAATTCCTATATGGACATATATACTCTCAACCTGAATTTGCACATGGCAGTATTCAGGCCAGAAGTCCATTCAGGGATCAGAAAAGGACTGATCTGACCATTCATGAACACCCATCTTTACTTTTGAATATTCATGATCAATTCATAAAATATAATATTTGGTGTATAATATCGAAGAGTGAATAAATTCTAGAAAACTGCAATTGGCAGTTCCATGGATGTTCTGCAAGCAGAAAAAGGGGCTAAATTCACTGAATAAATTATTCCTGGTCAATCATTTGGTCAGTTCTATGAAATATCATCATCATAACACAGTGTTACCAAACAGCAATATCAGGTTACAACATAGTGATATTTGCATTGTGAAATTGTGATGCATCACCGCTCTGTGCTGCAGCAAATACCAAGATATCACAGCACAAATGATTCAATGTTGTGACAAGATGATGTGGACCTGGAGGATAAAGTTGGAAAAAGCAGCCAACTCTGTTCTGAAAATTGCCTCAAAATGCACCTCCATCATGATCTCCAAGTTCATCATATCTAGTCCAGAACTGGGCCTCTCCCCAGCAAGTCACTGCTTAATTAGGTGATGGTAGTTTTTGAGAAGTAGACAAATGTCCACTAGGGACTAGCCTGAAATTACCAGAGTTATTTTACTTGCAACCTACTTTGAATCCAGGTCTCCAGAAGTGAAGGGCAGGCAATTGCATTAACCCATGTTTTTCTAAGCCCTTGATCATTTGCCTTTCAAATTAGGACTATTTTTGAAAGTTTCCATCCATCTCTAGAGACTTTTTTGTAAGAGGAAATGGGACTTTTGCATCCCAGCAAATCCTAAAGAAAATGAATCACTGAAAGCTCTTTTCCTAAAAGCCATCACAATTTGGATATTTTTGTAGACTGCAGCTGTCCAGAGTCTATCCCTAATTTAATTCCTTCCAGCACAAGGAACTGCTATCAGAAAATTGCCCTTCAGGTGTCCCATCAGGTGCTCTTATAGCCTGGTTACCAAAAAAAAAAATCCTTTGATTAACCATTTTGGGTACTGATTTGCATTGCACTGCAGATTTCCCACTAATCCTTGTATGCTTAGCTGGAATTCATCAGTTAACAAAAGTAGTTAAGCATATACCATTAAAGGCTAAATGCTTAGGGATTGCTCAAAATCCACAGATGCTTCTTGAAAGAGCTCTGGTTCACTGCACAGAGAGTAGTAATGTTGTCTGGGCTGAACATAGCTGAAGAGATATGTGGCTGATGTAACTTTGGAAGGTCACAGTGGCTGTATTTGCTGGAGCTTATTATTAGCTGGAAACTCTATTTTTGCTATCGAGTGCGCTTGTCAAATGCAGGCTCATTGTCAAGGGGCACCGAAGAAGTGATATTCCCTGAGAAGCTGTCCTTCTTATGACCGTTCAATAGTATCCATTAATGAAGATTTAATGTGTTTTGTATGGAAAACAGAAGCTGTATTTTATCCATTTTGAGTCACAGAAAAACAAAAGCATAAGCAGCACTGAGCCCTCTCTCCATGGATAATTTTGTGAAGAGCAGCAGGATTTGGGCAGCATATCTGGCTTCAGAAAACAACCACAGTTATAAAACACAGGAGTTTGGGGGTGGTATGGTTAGTGAAAATGGCATATTTTGAGGCACAGACTTCAGTGATTCCTGAAGTTCCCTTCTTTATTTTCCAGTTTTTTTTTTTTCTGTGTATCATTTTCTTCCCTTTCCATGTGTTGCACATCTGCTCGGCAGGCTCCAGCCAGGAGAATAGCCATATGGGGACCTGGAAATCTCCTCTGCATTGATGCCAGAAGACAACTTTATATTCATTCCAAATGGCATGAAGAACCATTTGTCAGTTTTCCCTTTACCTCCCTTCTAGTGACTTAAATGTACGATGTTGTCTAAAACACACAGAAAATTACCTATTTGATGACAAATTTAAAAGACTCTTCATGTTAGTTTAATTCCTAAAACACTGAAAAACATAAGGCCAGAAAGTCCCACTCTTTAGCTCTCTGTGAGCTAGCAGAAGGACTAACTCCCCCCCGCCCCAAAAAAAAATGTTTTCAGTAGTTTTCACCCATGTTTCTTTTGGCATTTTTTTTTCTCTCTGTAGCGATATTGTCTCTGGAGGCAGATACAGTCATTTAAAATTCCTCCAAAGTCTGGCCATTAGCTTAAGTTAATGTTCAACCCTCTGCATTATCTTCAGAATTTCAGTGACGTTCATATTAATTTTCAGGAAATATAAATCAGGGGACAGTGTACAGGAAAGACAGCCAGCTTAAAAACGGCTACACTTGACTCTCATATCGACAAAGAAGCGGCTTATATAGATATCGTCGCTTCATGTTTGTCTCCTAGGAGTTGCTTGTCAGAAAATGAAAAGTCAAAGAAAGTGAACTTAAATTGTATTGGACAGAGCAGTGTTTAGAAAAAAAGAATCTAAGGGCCTAATCATACTCCTATTCAAATCAACAACAAACCATCCATTGATTTCAAAGGAGCAGGGCTGGGTACAATATTCTCTTGGGCATAAATATCTATTGGAAGCTATATGTGAACTTGGGACAAACACTAGCTTCACATATGAATCTGGTATTAAAGGAATGTGGGATTTGTTCACAGAGGGTGAAATTCCCTTCACTTGCATAACACTCAAATAACCCGGTTTATGATGGTGAAATGCAGGCAAAATCCACCTTCCTTACTCCCTGGCATGGGCTCTGGGATGCAGCACAGCCCTAGCACTGCCCACTACCAATGGCCATAGATAGACCCTTTGTGCTACTTGCACAGAGTGTTGGATTTACCTGTCAATCAGCCCCCGGTACCATGCCAGCCTATGCACAGTTGGTGCAGAGACCTCTTGGGCTGATGTTGCAGTCTGAATGGTTGTGTGGATTGGGAGGAGTGTACAGGCAAGAAACTCATACTTGAGAAGCTGAACAGAAACATATTGCAGTCACACTCAAACCATCATTTACAGTAACTTCTCTGGATATCTCCTTAGTTTCCCAGGGCTCTTCCCACCCTTGCTTCGTCCTGAACATGGTTTGGACTGGGCATCGCTGACTGTCTAACAGTCACCCCTCGTGCTGAAAGGCTCAGTCATCTCCCCACTACCACACAAGCTCCCCATTTATTTTTTAACCTTCTAGATTTGGCTTTCCTGTCCCCACCTACTCTGCTTATCTGCCAGATGGAATAGTGGTCTGATTATCATTATACTCTCCACAAATAAACATCAGTTCTGAAAATGTCCACAGCCTTACACTGGTCCTCTGTACTCTCTTTTTCACTCAGAGAAAACCCAGATGGCGGCAACAGGAACAACTGGTATACAGTGTTCAAGCCCTGTGCTTTGGAATACTGTCACAGTTTGTGTGTGGTAGCAGCGGTAAGCATTAATCCCCAGGGAATATAGGTACTTCTCAGAGGATGTAATGTACTAGGTACATTGGGCAATACCAAAGGTACACTTTTTTTCTCTATACATGATATGGCATACACCATGTTAGATACATACATACACCAGTAGTCTCTTTTATCTTATAATTGGAGCGTAAACTCTTTGGGCCAGAGACCATCTTTCTGTTCTGTGTTTATACAGTGGCTATCACAATATGGCTCTGGTCTATGACTGAGACTGCTAGGTACTACCACAATATAAATAATAAAAATAGTACATGGGGTGGGGAAATTGGGAATAGTAATGCTAACTAAACATGAAATGATTGTCTTGATTTGCTGTGAGGTCCTCTTTAAGCCTTAACATTTGCTGTGTTTTCAGTCACCTTTTCCAATGTTACTTGCCATCTCCCTAATTGTTGAAGTTGTTTTGAGTCTATCTTTTAAAACAGGTTCTTCTTGTTGCATTCACCAGTTCATATCTGACTTCAGACACTTCTGTTCTGGCACAATCTTAATTTCCCCTCAATATTCCTTACGGATTCCCTAGCTAATATCTGTCTGCTTCTGGAATCTTTTCCTGTTACTTCTTCGTAAATTCCAGCGCAAGTAACATGTATTGTTTTTTAGAAATACCCTCTTCATTATCCCAGCCTTCTTTAAAAAGCTCTATTGTCTTTTTCACTGGTCTTTTGTTATTTACACATGTGAAAATACATCTAATTTTTATGGTGTTGAATTAACAGTGCAAATGTTATCTCTGATTCTCCTTAATATTGTCTGTCTCTTTTGCTGTTCACTAATGGCCAGATTCTTTCCCCCCTTGTTCATGTTGAATGGTACCTTTCTTCATGAGAAGCCCTGTTAGTGTCAATAGGACTACACATGGAGTAGAATATCACTCACTGTAGGAGTGGCAGAGTCTGGCACTAAATTAATATTGTTTTTCTTCTCTATCTTCATTTCTTTTTTATATATCCCCCTCATATGCCTGAGTTCAGTGGGAGTTGGATCAGGATTTGACACTCAGGTCTAGGTTGTTCAGTGTTCCAAATTTCCTTCTCTAGAGTGTAAGCAGAATACATTCAAGGATTGCCTTCATTAAACAGAGGGTGTGTGTGGGGAGGGAGTGAACGGAGGGAGGAATCAATTTTCAAATGGAAGATGACAAAGCCAACTTTAATATTCTTCCCTTATCTTAATTTCCTCTTGGTTTTCTTGATTAGGAGAAAATAGTCTGAAATATAGAAGGACCCTCATAAACTTAATTTTACCAGTTTTAAAAGATCACAGTTAAGGTGACACAAACTGTGGCAAAGAACTGCTTATTATGTCAGATTATAGCTTTTATAACACTGAACATGACCTCATTTTGGATTAAGTAAAGTTCAGATTGCAGCTGGGAGTCTAGTTGAAAACCTACATTTAAATTGCCTTTGAACTTCTGATTGCTAGGGGAGATTAAAAATAGGAACTCACCTCTCACCACCACCACCACCACCACCGTTTTTGTGGCACAGGGAAGTTTTAGAACCAATGGATGACATACAGTAAACAGCAACCTGTAAGTATCAATTTTTGTGCCAATCTGAACTAGGGATGGTTGAATCTTAAGAAGTTTGAAGTTCAGGTTTGGATAAGCACTCCAATGTTTGGTTGTATATCTGGAATTTATTCAAAACCCTCCTGTCTGCAAAATAGACTTAGATATCTTGTAAGAACAGACTTTCTTATAAGATTTCTGGCATTTCTATTTCTTTCCCCTAAACCAGTTGATTCTTTCCCGCTTATTACAAGCCTATAGTCACTGGGCAAAATTATAAAATTGTTATTCAGTCCTTACTCAGAACTGATATTGGACTAAATTCTATTCTGTAGTACGCTCATACAGCCCCAGGGAATTCAGGCATTTTAATGACATTATGGAGAGCAGAATCCGGTCTGTTGTTTTCAAATGAAATCCTTCTAACGTTAGTGTGAACTTTGCCTGTATAAGGAATGAGTGAGAACTTTAGTATAGCATTTCAACGCAGCATTGGGGGAGTATAAGAAGAACGGAGACAGTCTACATAACTGCTCATTTAGAGATAGAGCCAGTAATTATTTTCCTATTTCTGTGGCTTCTACTGGTTTTATAAAGAACGTTGTTTTCTTTAAATAAACCCACGAACTTTGTTGGACATTTCAGTTGTTTACATGAGAGCTGTTATCCTGGATTGGCTCCCATTCACCCCAACAGATCTTCTATTTTAAAATTATTTTTCTTTTCCAGTCAGAAGTATGTTTTCAGTGTGAGTATCCTGGGATCAATATTTTGCAGGTAGAAAAAATTAAACCCACTTTCATTTTGCAGATTTTCTTGTTAGGAGAAAATCAATCTAATCAATAACAGCAAAGTTTTAAAAAACACCCTGCTATTATGATTTCTACCTATCAGTTTGCTTTCAGATCACTTATTGACATTATTTCTCAGCATGCAAACAATTAATGTAAATTCTTTGACACGTGATTCCTAATAAAACTGAAATTATTTTTATTTTCCCATTAACTTTCAAGTGGAAACCTCAGCATTGGTGTTTTACAGCCATTAACCTTTACAGTCACAGTGTATTGATGCTGAGCAATAGATTTTGTTTTCTCGGCATCTCCTGTCAAATCTCCCCTTATTCTTTTGATAGGAAAAGCAAAAGGCTTTGGCAGGGTAATTCAACCTTGCCACTCTGTGCCACTGGGAGAGGTGCTAGAGGAGATTCGATGATATGCTCATTCTTACTAGCAGTGAAGACTTTTTACAAGGTCTTTCTACAGAGAAGATGAACAGCCTTTCCTCTGTACATCCTTCCCTCATGGCTGACTTCATCACTCGTATGGGAGTGATAGGCTTCCAGCCATAAATTCAGCAGCAAACGTCAATTATTTTGAATAATTCTAAGAAGATTTTTGTTTAATCCTTTCTACTCTGTCCCAAGTAATATTTTTGTAGCACAAACATATGCTGTCTCAGTAAAAAAGAAGCCACATTTAGACTGAGTTATGATGGAGTGAGTTGATTCATTATGTTTGTAACTGAGTTCTTCATGGAGAAGTCAAGAAGCAAGAAACTGTATTTCCTTTCCAAGCCATTTCCACTTCATAGCAGCAACTCCACTCCCTGTCAGCATTGTTATCTGTTATGCTTATATCTCTGCTTAGCAGTCAGTCCTGGTTTGGGGATGTAAAGGTGTAATGAGTGCTTTGGGTTTATGGATTTCTGCAGCTGCTTAAAATGGAATTAAAACAATCATGAGCTAACCTCAGAGTTAAGCCTTTTGAAAATCCAAGCCAGGTTGCTTTAATCTTCACAAAATCCTCTTTCATTAAAAAAAAATTCAAATTCCCTTTCTTCCCCTGCCAACGATACAGTCATTGTAGTGAAGCAAGAACATGAAGTTGATTTTTCTAAAAAACTTACACTGTCACTTTTGAAAATCTGCCCAGCACTAAAAACCAGACACTTGGAGTTTGTGGTGTACATTGTAGAATTAGCATGGCATTCTCTACTAAAGGCAGTGATACCTTGATAGTTTTTCAGGTCCTTGTGTTTAAAGAGAATCGACATGCCCCCATCGGACATTTGTATTTGGCTAAACCCCAGCCAGAGGATGGCTAATTATTTTTTATGCTTGTGGGTAAAATTATTATTACAGTATTAAGCAAATGTACCCACCTAAAAGGTCAAAACAGAGTACAAATACTCACATTTTTAGAATTTTGCTTATAAAAGTGAACAGTCAAAAGGTTTTTTGCCCTTGGACATCCCAGGTTGTGCTGTGTGTTTTTAGTTACTGTTTACTTTTGCAGTTCCTTTAGTTAAGCCAGTCTACCTTCCCACTAAACAATGACTTTTACCTTATCCCTGCCAAACTCAGTCATTTATTTTGTGCCCCAGCCAGGTGTATATGTTTCATTCTTGGGTCAACCCACCAATTATCAGATGCCTACATGGTTGTAATAGCTGGAGAGTTTACAGCACTTGCAGTCAGGGTTTGTGTTGTGGTCATTACAGCTACCAACCAGGGTCTCTGCGCACCACTGCTCTGATGGGATCAAGCTCATGCCTACCTAAGGCAAGGAAGGTGGTTCTGTTACAATAAATTGCAATAGACATACTTGATTTGGGGTTTCATCTGAGAAGATTCACACAGCTTTACTGTTAATGTACTTTGTTTTTTATTCATTAAGAAATAAAAGCACAAAGATAGTGTGTGTTGGGGCGGGGAAGTTCCCTCAAACTTTTTTGCAGATTTTTTTTTTTATTCCCAATCTGCCGTGTGAGCTGCATGCTTGCCTGAAAAGGAAATAATGTCTTAAGTGGATGTTGACCAATGTCAACATGTTGTTTATGTCAGGTCACATTTGTATGCAGAAATCAAACATTGGTTTGTGGAAGCATTCAGATTTGCCGATAGGTGAACTGATCCAGTGGCCAGCTATGGGAGCTTATCTAGCGTCTCACAAATGGAATGGCAACAGCTGCCTTCCCATGGAACGCTATTGAACAGAGAACTGTCAGATGTAATAATTCATTCTCTTTTTTTCTTCTGTCTTCATAATTTCTTTTAAAGACCAGCAAAGAAAGAGAGAATTTTATGCAAAGGAAAATTCCCCTTTCTCTTCCCCAAAGCCCCCATGCTATGCAAGAACTGGATGTATTGTTACTGGCTGAAATACAAGGCTTACTTTCCAGTTTTTAAGCCAATAAAACATGTACAGATGTCCTAATGACATACCACCTAGGCCTTTTTATATAAAGTTATTAACAAAAAGTTGAAGGGGAATGAATGCGCAAAATCAAGTTGGCAACTAATCCTCTAAACTGTTTTCAGCTCTGATTTTAGTAGTTATCCCATCCGTATTTGGTTATTTTTACTTGCTCACTCATTTTTATACTGATTTTGTTAATTTCTGAAATTCCAAATTCCTGTTACCTCTTTCAAAGTGTTGTTGTAATTTCTTCTTCTCTATTTGTTTGGAGCCAGGCCTGATTTGCTAGTGGCTACCACAGAACTGAGCTGAGGCTTGAGCTTGCCTATCATTTCTGACACACCTCTGGATATTGCTGAACTGTGCTGGGTTTATGTTGCTACCATTGGACTATGCTAAATTCCTAATTGACTACTGCTGCAGAATTGGGTGCGTGTGTATTCGGACTTACCAACTTTCTGGACATTTTGGCTTTTCCATATGTGTATCTTTCCATTCTTGTCTCAGGAATGCCTCAGTTAAAAATATGTAATGGAAAAGTTGAAATCTCCATTCCCTCCTTTATGAAGATTCTGACTTCAGAAGGAACATGTTCTGATTCTTGTGCTGAGTTAGGCCTTACTGCTCAAGTAGTATCCTTGAAATCTATTACTTACTGCAGATTCATAGATTTTAAGGTCAGGAGAGACCATTACGATCACGTCGTCTGACCTGCAGAACACAGGTCCAGAATTTCACCAAACATTCCTGCATCAAAACCATAGCTTCTAGCTGAGATAGATCTTACCTTTTATCAAAGCTGGGTGTCTTTCTGAAAGATATCAGAATGTAGCCCACAGAAAGCATGACTCCCATTCAAAAATCTGATAAGTTATTGGCCAATATTAGATCATTGGAACCAGCCCTGCACTCACTGGAGTCGATAACAAAAAATCCGACTCGGTGCAACAGTCAGTATTGGGCCCATTATTTCCAAGGTAAGTTCTGGAGAAAATAAAAATCCAAATCCAGACTCACTTGTCCATTAATGATACATCTACACTATGAGCTAGCTGTGTGATTCCCATGCTTGTGTACACATACTCTCACTCATTGAGCTAGCAAGAGTATAAATAGCAGTGTAGCCATGGTAGCACAGGTAGCAGCAGTGGACGCATGGCTTAGCCAGGCCAAGTATGTACCCACCAGATTCAGGCAGGTTTGTATTAAGCATGACTTAGCCACCCTCCACCGCCGCGATCCACGCCACCACAGCTACACTGCTATTTATACTCACACTACTTTGAGAGCTACTTACAAGAATGTGTACATGAGAAGGAGAATCACACCTCTAGCTCACAGTGTGGACATAGCTTAAGAGTTGAGACTATACCAGAATACAATGTGGAATTGCTGGTGTTGTCATATTGAGCTATGATGGCATGATTTTACATGATTGTGTTTGCAGAACTTGTAAACATCTTGGGTCTTTGAACTGAGCTTTGTTAGCATGTCCTTCTGTAGACTGCTTTAATAGAAAAGTCCTATAGAACTTAATAGGTATGAAACCAATAGGGCTCTATGGAAATGACTCTAAAATATGTAGACTATAATAAAGAATGCATTTTCTAGTCATAGAATTCTGTAGGATGGTTCAACAAATCTATAGAAAGATGGTTAATTTCTTTTACATTCCATAGGGCTTTTTCCATAAGGGATAGTTTAGCTGCTTCTTCTACGTTGTCTCCTTCTGTCATTTTGCAGTAGTGATAGTTCCTGCTGAGAGTCTGTCTAGCATCTCTCGGGCCTCTACTCTAACTCCTAGTGTCAGTCTAGACATTATTGTTCTAATTGCCAGAAATGTCTCATCTTGGTATCTGAAAATCAAATCAAATTCTTCATGCATTTTTACTAGCCACTATCATCAATAAAGATTCCTAAAGGAGAATTTGACTGGCAATTTTGCTGATGATTCATAAGGCAGAATCTACTTACGTGTCTGGGGGTTCAAATGAATAGTTTCCAGGTATGATACTGAGGATTTTTCATACCTGGCCCAAAGCTTCCTACACCATAGCTGTTGCCCCGTCTGCCTCTCCCCGGGAGAACAACAACAGACAGACAAAAGGGGAGTCTTTTTTCAATTTTAAAAAGTTCTACCCTTCCCATTGGCTCTTTTGGCCAGTTCCTTTTACCTATGCATTGCAGTGAGACTTTTTAACCCTTTACAGGTAGAGCAATTAGAGAACAGCTACTAAGAGGGATTTTATAGCTACTGGCTGTCTGGGTGTCCATAAAAGGGAGCTGACCCCCCTTCATTTATTACAGTGGGTTCTGCAGCTCATTGTGCAGTGGGAGTCTCGCATGTGCCTTGACATGGTTGAAAAAGCAAGATGTCTGAGCAGCTCTTCTAATCTGTGGAGGCTGGATGTGTGATAGGATCGGGAGCCAGTTGACTTGAGTCGATTTGAATGTCCCTGACACTATGCTCATGGCGTTATTGAGTTGAGTGTCAAGGAGTTTAGTGTGACTGCTGTGAGACCACACTGGTGCACAGTATTCAGCTGCAGAATATACCAAGGCAATTGTTGCAGTTCGTAAGGTCCGTGGACTGGAGCCCCATGATGTTCTAGTCAATTTTCTGATAAGCACAACATGAAACCTGACCTTATCATGGGTGTTCTTGAGGTGTTGTTGAAAGGTCAAATTCCACTCCAGTGTAATGCTAAGATACTTTGGGTTAGCCTTATGGCTGACGCTCTTGCCACAGAACTGCACATCGAGTTTGGTATTAGCCATTTTATTGTTCAGATGGAAAGTGGTTACTGCGAGTTTTTTTTTGGGTTAGGCCTAAGTTTCCAGTGTCGGAAATAGTCAGCCATTGTGCTAAGATCTTGGGTTAGCATGCAGCTGATGGTATGGAGACTTGTATGCTGAACAGCTAGGGCAATGTCATCTGCATACATGAATTTCCTCGACTCCGTTGCTGATATATCCGCAGTGTGTATAGATTAATAAGTATTAGGGCCAGGACGGAGTCCTGTGGGATGCCTGAGTTAAGAGTTCTTGGTCGACTGATCTGGCCATTAAGGTGTACCTTAAAGCGGTGGTCTGTGGTCATCGCCACCAAGAGACTAATTGTTCACCTGCAGTGAATGATGTGGGAGATCTCGAGAAGGCTCTGCTTCCAGATGGTGCCATATGCTGAGGAAAAATCAACAAGGGTGATCCCTGTCTTCAACTTATGTTGGAATCCTGTCTCAGTGTGGCTGGTGAGTAAAGCTACTTGGTCACAGCAGTTCCTCTTTGTGTGAAATCCTGCCTGCTGTACTGGAGGATGTCTCTGATAATGTCAGACAGACGGCGGTGTCTCTGTCTCTGCAGTGCTGACACTAGTCTGTCAATAATCTAAGGTGATACAACTGGGCTGACCCATAGGTATATGTTTTCAGATAGGCTGATGCCAGATCTCCCTTTTAGTAAATGCAATCTGAACCACTACATTTGACTTCACAAAATGAATTGCAAACCCAAGAGAGAGTTCTTGCCCATCTATTGGCCTGATTGCAGGTGCAAATACAGTAGTTACAGGAGCAGCACTCTAATTTGAACCTGCAATTCATACATGCGTGCACAACTAATGGCATGAATTTAGTAATATGATTTTTTTGAAATCCAAAAGGTTGATCCTTCAGTGACATGAAGCTGAATAATGTATGTAAAAACTCAGAAGCATGAGACAAATAACCTTTTATGAGCAGGTCTTTTTGTTCTGATTCTTAATAGCCTATATCATTTTAAATTGACATATTCTGTTTGATAGTTGCAATTTTAAGTAAACACATCTAAAACAGTCATGGAACAAAGCATGGCCAGTTGCTAAATGTTTCCATTTGAAGCAGTGTTGTTACTGTGCAATATGCCATTTGAAGCGGTTAGTGTTTTGCAAGCAAATGTGATCGAATATCAATAAGAAAAATTCTGTGAAAAATTCTGTGAAACAAATGCTTGTATTGTTTTAATTATAAAGACTGGCATGCCAGCATTTTCCTTTTGTTTTGTGAACAGTTGACAAAGAGGCTATTGGGGACCATGGCAATGGTCATGGAAATATTGCTGATAGCAATGTGTACTTCCAAAAAATTAAAACCTCTAGATCCTAGCGCTTTAGCTGTAAATACAAGCTGGAGCCCATTCTTAATACATATGGGAAGGGTTGGTTTAAAAAAAAAAATCTAGCAATCATTTGTTAAGCATTTGTGCCATGAGTACACATACATATAACAGTGGGAAATGTCACGTTCAGAATTGAAGGTTTAAGCCTTTCAGTTAAACACAAACAACAACAACAAAAATGTAGCTCAGCTAGTAGAAAGAACACACACACACACACACACACACACATGCACTCCTGTCTCTACTAGTTTGTAACCAGTTACTTAAATGTTTTTTGTCCATGCACAATATGGTTAACACATATTTAGTAATTGTGGTAGGTAATGACATGTCACTCTTATGCCTACCACATGGTGATCTTTCTGTAACCAAGTTGCTTCAAAGACTCATCTTACCAAAAGTGCACCTATGTCACTGATGGTTGGTTGTCCTTCCTCCCTGAGTTACTAGGACATCTCAGCATTGCCCGACGAGCTGCTGATACTGCTCAGTGTGAATGTCCTGTAGGCATTGTCCCTGGCTGACTGGCTGCCCAGAATGCACTGATACAGACACAGTTAAGCAGAATGGTAAACGTGGATGCAGAAACGCAGCTGACAAATAGTTCTGTTGTGAAAGCAGCTGCTTTGTGGATGAAACACAACTGAGTTTGTTGTATCCAGATCAGAAAAGGGTGTCATGAGCTGGTCATAAGAACGTCCATACTGGGTCAGACCAATTTAATCTAGCCCAGTATCCTGTCTGTCTTTTGACAGTGACCAATGCCAGGTGTTTCAGAGGGAATGAACAGAATAAGCAATCATTGAGTGATCTATTCTCTTTTGTCCATTCCCAGCTTCATGGGCTTGCATCCTTGACCATATTGGCCAATTCCATTGATGGACCTATCCTCTAGGAACTTATATCTAATTATTTTTTGAACACCATTGTAGTTTCGGCTTTAACAACATACCCTGGCAACAAGTTCCACAGGTTGACTGTGAGTTATATGAAGAAGTACTTTCTTTTGTTTGTTTTAAACCCACTGCCTATTAATTTCATTGGGTGATCCCTGGTTCTTGTGTTATGTGAAGGAGTAAATAACACTTACTTTTTCCACACCATGCATGATTTTATAGACCTCTATCATCTCACCTTTTAGTTGTCTCTTTTCCAAGCTTAACGGTCCCAGTCTCTTTTAAGCTGTCCTCGTATGGAAGCTGTTCCATACCCTTAATAATTTTTTGCCCTTCTCTGTACCTTTTCCAATTCTAATATATCTTTTTTTGAGATGGGCCCCCCAGAACTACATGCACTATTGAAGGTGTGGGTGTACCATGGATTTATATTGGCATTGTGATATTTTCTCCCTTATTATCTACACCTTTCCTAATGGTTCCTAACATTCTGTTAGCTTTTTTGACTGATGCTGCACACTGAGCGGATGTTTTCAGAGAACTATCCACAACAACTTCAAGATCTCTTATTGAGTGGTAACAACTAATTTAGATCCCATTATTCTGTATGTATGGTTGGGGTTATGTTTTCCAATGTGCATTACTTTGCATTTATCAACACTGAATTTCTGTGCCATTTTGTTGCCCAGTCACCCAGTTTTGTGAGATCCCTTTGTAACTCTTTGCAGTCTGCTTTGGACTTAACTATTTTGAGTAATTTTGTATTGTCTGCAAATTTTGACAACTCACTGTTTACCCCTTTTTCCAAATGATTTACAGTTGTATTCATAGTGTAGAAGGGGTCGTAGTATACCTCAGTGCCTCACAGCATCATTTGATTACATGATGGAAAATATGTAATGAAAAGGTTGCTTGGCACATGGTAATTCACTAGTTAAGTATTAATTATGAGAAGAGAACAATCATACCATTCTAGTATCATTCCAGAGAAATTTTTTATACTGGGTTCTCAATCTGGGGCTCATGGACGTGTCAAAGGTCACTACCACCGTATCCTTCCCATAATGCTAAATGGGAGAGGGGTCCCAGCTAGATCCAGATTAGAAGGAAGCCAGGTGCTGAGTGTGGGGAGAGGATACTATGGAAAAGGGAGTCTCATTATGGAAAATTATTGTTCTCTGCCAAGCAGTGTAGTTTAAGGAAGGATTAAAATTGCTTTCTTGGTACTTAAATGCCCCCTTCCATCATCATAGTAGCTGAGCACCTCACAACTTTTATATATTTACTCACCCAAAACCTCTGTGAGTAGAAAAGACTATTACTCCCATTTTACAGATAGGAAACTAAGGCCAAGGAGACTAAGTGCCTTACCCAGGATGACACAAGAAATCTGTGTCAGAACAGGAACTTGAACCCAGGTTTCCCCAGTCCCCGACTAGTTCCCCAACAACTAGACCATCCTCCTTCAGAAAAACAGTGGAGGGGAATCAGTGACATACAGGACCCTTCAGCAGAGCCCTTCCACAAGGGATGCACTCCTTTTGGCTCAAGTGCACCCATCTCATATCTTAAGAACTTCACATACAATAAGAAGACAACATTCAACACAAACAGTTGAGATCTCACAATATGTTCATAATAATTATTATTAATATTACAACAGTGCCCAAAAAAGATGCTAAGTGTTGAAAAGAAAACATTTGGGAAGACCCAGGACCTGCTCTGTGCAGCTGATTTTGCTAATATCTGCAATTTAGACATTTATTAAGCAGCCAGTTGCTAATTAAAAGTAACTCCCTTTAAAAACTGGGTTTGCTAACATTGCTGCATCGAGAACTACTCATTTAATGAAAGACACAGAGGAAAGTATGAAAGCAATTCAGAGTACAGGATTAGGAAGCCCCTCGAATTCATTGCAATGGAAAGAATTGGACACGATACAAATTACTATTCTGATTTGGTAGCCTTTATCGTCCATATTGCATAGGTGAGTGTGACTAGACAAAGTGCAAGGCAGTGGACTCTCACGCCCTCAGTTTCTCATGTTAGGCATACAGAATTTCAGACATACAGAATTAGATAACACTTTTGAAAATGTGGGCCTTTGTGTGTGAATACATCCATTGGGTCAGGTTTGGAGAAGGGAAAGAAACACCAAGAGGGAGAAATGTCATGTGTATGTGAGCAATGCAGTAGTACCAAGAAGACTGCCGCACCACATACCATGTGTGTAATCTGTTGCACTAGGTGAAGAAGATGATAGCTAAATCACTGACCAGATACTCTCTTTCCCCCAAGGTTTGGCCTCAAACGATGAGACCAGTGTGGCACATGGAAATACAACCTAGGTGGAGCTACTATAAGGTGAGTGAATAACTGGTTGGAAAACCATTCCCAGAGACTAGTTATCAGTGGTTCACAGTCAATCTGGAAAGGCATATTGAGTGGGGTCCCGCAGGGATCAGTTCTGGATCCAGTTCTGTTCAATATCCTCATCAGCGATTTGGATAAAGGCATAGAGAGTACACTTATAAAGTTTGTGGACAATACCAAGCTGGGAGGGGTAAGTGCTTTGGAGGATACAATTAAAATTCAAATTGAGCTGGACAAACTGGAGAAATGGTCTGAAGTAAATAGGATGAAATTCAATAAGGACAAATGCAAAGTACTCCACTTAGGAAGGAGCAATCAATTGCACACCTACAAAATGGGAAATGACTGCCTAGGAAGGAGTACTGCGAAATGGGATCGGGGGTTATAGTGGATCGCAAACTAAATACAAGTCAACAATGTAACACTTTTGCAAAAAAAAGCAAATATCATTCTGGGCTGTATTAGCAGGAGTATTGTAAGCAAGACACAAGGGGTAATTCTTCCACTCTACTCTGCACTGATAAGACCTCAACTGGAGTATTGTGTCCAGTTCTGGGCACCACATTTCAGGAAAGATGTGGACAAATCGGAGAAAGTCCAGAGAAGAACAACAAAAATGATGAAAGGTCTAGAAAACATGACCTATGAGGGAAGATTGAAAAAAATGGGTTTGTTTAGTCTGTAGAAGAGAAGACTAAGAGGGGACATAACAATTTTCCAGTACATACAAGGTTGTTACAAGGAGGAGGGAGAAAAATTATTCTCCTTAACTTCTGAGGATAGGACAAGAAGCAGGGCTAAAATTTCAGCAAGGGCGGTTTAGGTTGGACATTAGGAAAAACTTCCCGTCAGGATGGCTAATCACTGGAATAAATTGCCTACGGAAGTTGTGGAAGATTTTTAAGAGCAGGCTAGACAAATACTTGTCAAGGATGGTCTAGATAATACTTAGTCCTGCCATGAGTGCAGGGGACTGGACTAGAAATCCTCTCAAAGTTCCCTCCAGTCCTATGATTCTATGGAGTATAGGATTTCCATTGGGAAATAGAGATAAGAAGAGTATTAATTAAATGCTGAAGAGGCATTGTGGTGGAGTGGATTAGCGATATGACTAGGCATCAGAAGACATTACTTTTTAATCCTGGCTCTGACGCTATGTATGATGTTGGAAAACACACATCAGTATAGCTGGGTGAGAAACAGGAAGAAATGGCAATGAAAATTTTAACAAAGGATTTTTGCCGTTTTTTCATAGAAATAAAATTTAAATTGAAATTTCTAGATGGCTCTACTTAACAGGACTGTGTTGCCTTTTCCCCAACCATAAAAGAGAGAGAATTATACTTTGTCTTACCATGAGCTACTGAACTGATTTTCTTCACGCTTGATTTCATATATCTCACTGGAGTTTAAAATCAAACTGAGTCTCAAGACTGCATGCACTTTAATGTAACTTACTATATGTAAAGATGTAGAAGAGATGCCAGTTTGTATTACATTATACAGAATTATATTACTATTATCATAATTATCTATTAGAAGGGCTATGTTTTAAGGCCTAAGCACAAGAGGGCAGAGTTAAGGCTGAGCTTTCAACTGTAACTGCATTTTCTGACTTGTGTGAGCACTTCATTTCTCAGTCTTAACAGTTACTTGACACTCTATGTTCTCCTACTATGGCTTGGTAGGTGATCAGAACATTGTAGAGAGGTTAATGGAAATTATATTTAACTCTCTGGGTATGTCTACAATACCCGCCGGATCGGCGGGTAGCGATTGATCTATTGGAGATCGATTTATCGCGTGTAGTGTAGACGCGATAAATCGATCCCCGATCTCTCTCCCGTCGACTGCTGAACTCCAGCTCGGTGAGAGGCGGAAGCAAAGTCGACGGGGGAGCAGCGGCCGTCAATCCCGTGCCGCGAGGACGTGAAGTAAGTGATTCTAAGTCGATCTAAGATACGTTGACTTCAACTACGCTATTCTCGTAGCTGAAGTTGCATATCTTAGATCGATTCCCCCCCCCCCCCCCCCCCGAGTGTAGACCGGGCCTCTGTCTCACAAATCCAGCTTTAACTGTGAGGACTCGAAATGCCAATTTGTACAATCTGAACCTTTTACTATTTAAAACAGAATTTGGTATTCTACCTAGTTTGTTATTCATATTGTACACATTACTATAGATGGATCCAGCCTTCAAATCAACATGTGCCCTTTTAAGCCCTGTTATCATGAATTTGTTTATTGGTTGCATAAAAAGGAGTTCCTCTAAGATTGGCATTAATACCTATTTTACTCGTAGAAGAGTAGTATGTTTGTCTTCATGTTAATTGGGGTGTCAACCCAGTTATCCGAGATCAGAAGATGCCTTCCTAGTTTAATCTTAAAGTTAAATAAGAAAGGTTTATGGAAGATGTCACTATGATACATAACCCGCATAGAATCCAATAATTTCATTTTAATCAGTTGCACATTGTTGATAACATTGAATTATAACTTTACTTGTTTTTCAAGGACATTATGACCTTGTATAGTTGTAGCAAGTGAATCAAATTCTGGATCTGTGTGCTACACTCTTTTCAGAACAGTTTCTTTCTTTCTTTCTTTCTTCTCTAAAATATCATAGAAAAATAATCATCCAGCAAAAGAGTCCTTGGTGATTATACACTGATCCTTCAGCTTGGATAAATATTGGTGAAAGTGAAGAAGACGTACTGTACTGGAGGTGGTAAAAATAACTATGTGCCCAGCTCTTTGTGTTTTCTTTATATCTACAATCCAATATATATTTCAGGAAGAGGAATATCACTTTGACAATTTAATCTGAAGACCTAATTCTTTTTGGATAATTTAAAAGCAAAATTGAAGAATAACATTTGCTAAGAGATAATTTACACAGCAAGATTTATTTTGCTTTACACTATATGTTTTTATTAGAATTTCAAAATTGAAAACTAAGATATATTGCCTTTCTCTATGTGTATAATAGCATCTCAGAATATATTTATTTTTAGTGTGCTGGAGTTGCTGAGACTTTTGTGGATTTTTACTATAAAAGCATTTTTAATATTCCTTTTGATAAATATAAAGGAAAGGAGTTTGTTGTAGGAACATATATAATCATATGGTTCAGTTTCGAGAAACAAACAAATGTTGACTTTCAAGCAGTAAAGATGTTATAGATTTTAACATGACATATCTAAAAATTCAGTGAAACAGTGCACTGTGTATTAAAAAAAACCAGACAACTTTTCTCCCCCACCTAAATTTTGGTCTAACTTTCCTAAAGAGACTAATGATTTTGGGTTCCTCGATCTTTGGGTTCTCAATTTGGGGCACATTAAAGAGACCTGATTTTCCGAGGTCAGCATTTTCTGAAAATCAAGCTTTCGTAACAGATCTCATTCTGACCTCCCCCCCCAAAATTGAGACACCCAAAATCACTATTCACTTCTAGAAATTTAGATCATAATACCAATAGAGCTATGCTGATTTACATGACTGGAAGATCTAGCCTTAAATGTACATGAAACCCTGAACCTCAGTTGGAATACATTACAAACCTGACCTACTTATTCTTGTGTACTTTTTTCTGTAGCCTTTGCCTGAATATTTTATTAACATTATTACAAAGCAGTAAAAGTGAAGCACAGAAGTTCTGGGTGTACTGACAGGTTTACAATCCATGTGGTGACTTCAGTGATGTACTTGTTTTCACTTAGGGCAAGATCATCCCCACCCATGGAGAAACCTGTGGGAGAGAACATAAAACTCATGTTCATTTTGTTCATCTGAATTATTCAGAAAATGCATGTCTGTGGGTGAATGTGGTAAAGCTGTACATGCAAAACTTGCACCAATTTGAATTCAGTGATTGTGAGCGATGGGTGTAATTTACATGCTGACGGGGTGCCTGGGGAAGAGCAGTAGTGAGAAAAACAGTTAAGTTTGTTTGCAGTATTGTAGCCATGTTGGTCCCAGGATATTAGAGAGACAAGGTGGGTGACGTAATATCTTTTAATGGACCAACTTCTGCTGGTGAAAGAGACAAGCTTTGAAGCTACACAGAGCTCTTCTTCAAGTCTCAAGAAGAGCTCTGTGTAGCTTGAAAGCTTGTCTCTTTCACCAACAGAAGTTGATCCAGTAAAAGACATTACCTCACCCACTTTATCTCTCTAACAGGACGGTCTAAATTTGAATAAATTAAGGCATATAGTGTTTAAGATAGATGCTCATTCTCTCTCCCTCAGTATGTGTATTCCCAGACAGAAACTATGCTAAGATGCAGTTAAGGCTGAGTGCACATATCAGTAATTTAGGGTGAATTAATTACAAGGATATCCCAGAACCAAGCATTATAACCCAGCAAATTCATAGTTAAGGTTAAATGTAAAAGAAATTCAAACATGACAAGGTATGGTAATATACTGTTAGGGTGCCCATAACAACTTTAACTCATTCCTGTTGTGACACCCTGAGATAACCATATGATTAGATGTTTTCATGTTTGTGGTCATAATTTAGATTAAACTGATTAAAGTCACATTAGATTTTTTTTACCCACTTCCACTGAATCAGTACAGAGCAGAATTGCCTTCATTTAAAATGGCTGCCATTATCTATAATTCCTGATGGGACTGAGACCCCACAGGTTCTCAGTTACTGTGCCATCTTTCAAAATGGCCACCATCTCCCATTGTTTCCAATAGCCATCTTTGTTAAAAGTCATCTATGTTAAGAGCATCCTGTGGCCTCAGTCCCACTGAGAACAATTGGAGATGATGTTCTCAAAATGGTGACGTAACGGTTCCATTGAGAACAATTGAAAATGGCAGCCATTTTTTTAAAAGGGCAGTTCTACATGAAGTTCTCTGTAGTAGAACATTTTTCATTAGCTTCTGCTTAAGAAGAAACTCAGTTATGAAGAATTATGGGAAAAGAAACACCAAAGAATGAATACATTTACTCATCTCAGGGGGAGGCTAAACCTTACTGTGGGGATCCTGAAACATGCCTGCAGGAGTGCGAACCTTTTCCATTGATTGGGGGAGGTGTAAGACCCTCTTCTGGGACAGAAACTTGGGGTTACCCTCCCCTTCCTCACCTCCTTGTATGTTTTTAGCATCACAGCTCATGCCAGTGTCCAGCTCTCACTATGAAGAGGTGGTGGTAGGACTTTTTGACGTTCCACTTAGAGGCTCCTACTAGGTCTTGGCCAGGTCCCCTGGGAGGTGATTGGAGTACTCAGGTCTGTGAGTCATGAATGTTCTGCTTGGCTTTCATCTCAGCTTTCCTCAACACTCACTCCATTGGATGTCCTATGGGGCGCCAAAACCTCCCTTGGCCATCTGAACCTGGCAGCTGATTGGGAGCCAGAGACTCATTTGGTGGCTCTCAGGAGAGTCATAGTTACCCTGCACATGAATGCAGGGTGAGGCAGCCCAGCAGCACTGGTAGAAAGCCCCTTTCCTGGCTCAGAAGTCTAAAAATTCCAAGTCTGAAACCTCAACTTTAACTCTGACCCTTGGCATGTGCCTTAAAAATAGTCTCATTTTATCTCAATTTAAATTATTTTTCAAATAATGCAACCTATAATTTCATACCAACTAGAATTGTACATAGACCTCGTACACAATAACTCTCATGCACACTCAGCAATATCTCAGTGCTTTAAAGGCTACCCTTGCACTCCTTCCTCGGTTTCCCTGGCAGCCTTTAAAGGACTGATGGCCAAGTTAGCATACAGCCATGAAAATAGCAGTGCGAGTTGGCCCAACCCACTATTCTACACAGTTCTAATCCTATCACTGACCAACCTGGTTGTCTGAAACATTACTATATCAAAGTCCCAAGAAAGATATTTTTCTCATAGTGGACAGACTGGTTTATGTTTCATAAGATTCCCCTCTTCTGGATGAAATGCTGTATCTGCTTTCTGCATAGATTGGTCCTGCTTTGAGCAGGGGGTTGGACTAGATGACCTCCTGAGGTCCCTTCCAACCCTGATATTCTTTGATTCTATGATTCTAGATTGCATCTATGGGTTGTCATCATGGAGCTGCTAATTTTGCTGTCTCTACAGCTACCTGTGCCTTTGGCGATGTCACAGATGGTATTTCTTAATTTCTCTACATGCAGTTGGTTGTCCATAGTGTATGCAGCTATGCTTTGCTACATGCTGTGCAGGAGTTGAGTGTCCTCCAACCAATCAGCTCTCTGTCTCCCTCATTTATTTAGTTTCTTTTTATTTTAAACTGAATGTAGATTTTATTAAATGTGACAGACAGAAGTTCTGTTAATCCACAAGATAGATACAGAAATGGCCAGTAGCAAAGCAAGCATGCTATCCCACCAATATGTTTCAATCTTGACCCGGAGGAGCCATTTTATAAGTAAGAGGTTTCTCATTTTCCATACCAACGTTTATTTCAGAGATGGCTAACAAGAGTATCAATTAGTGCGAGTTGTGATGATGATTATTTGATTTTATACTTGTCTGCTAGAAATTAGTTTAATACCAGCAACTCATTTCACTTAGGCCAGCAGATTTTGGACACTACTAACATCTGTATGCAGTGTAGTTCTAGCAATGTCAGTCCAGGGATATTAGAGAGCCAAGTTGGGTGAGGTAATATTTTTTATTGGACCAACATCTGTTGGTGAGAGAGACAAGCTTTTGAGCCACACAGAGCTCTTCTTCGAGTCTGGGAAAGATACTCCCAGCATCACAGCAAAATACAAGGTGGATCAGACACATTGTCAGACTCATCCATTTCATCATCAACCATAACAATCTTACATTGAACAACAGACACTTTGTCCAAACTATGAGAACAGCCATGGGTACTAGGATGGTTCCCCAATATGCCAACCTCTTGATGATCCACTTTGAAGAAGAATTTCTGGACAAATGCACCATAAAACCAATGACATACCTGAGATGCATCAATGATATTTTCATCCTCTGGACAGATGGCTTAAAGTCCCTCATAGATTACCATCACAACTTCAGCAACCACCACCCATCCATTAAACTCTCTCTGGAACACTGTCAAACAAGCATCAACTTCCTGGACACCACAATCAGCTTCAAAAATGGAACCCTATACAAGAAACCCACAGATCACCACACTTAACTTCATAGATCCAGTAACCATCCAGATAACCAAGAAATCTGTTATCTGCAGTCAGGCACTCAGATGCCCAAGAATGTGCTCCAAGAAGAAAGTCTATGATATGCACCTGAACATACTTAACACCACTTTCACCAAACAAGGATACTCTACCAAGGAAGTAGATTGCATCATGTAAGGGCCACCCAAATACCCCAAGAGAACCTGGTTCAATACAGAAATAAAAACCCCTCTGATGGGGTCACCTACCACCCCACACTGGAACCCATATGGGATATCATCAAACAACTACAACCCATACTCAGTGAGGACCCCATCCTGAAAGAAATTTTTCTTGAACCCCCACTTCTGGCCTTCAAGCAACCTCCCATCATCAGAAGCAAGGTCCGCCCAGACCAGGACACACCAACTCAAAATGGCACCAGACCCTGCCAGAACAACTGATGCAAAACCTGCAGACATATCTCCACTGCTACAATGATTAACACTCCCCACAACACACTCTTTCAACATCTATGGATCCTACACATAGCTATCACAACATGTGGTGCATCTCATCCAGGGCACTAAATGCCTCAGTAACAACTATGTGGATGAAACTAGACAATCACAACACTCTCTTGAATGAATTCATACAGGAAAATGGTAAAAGACAAAAACATTCTATTACCTCTGGGTGAACACTTTTCACAAAGCAGTCACTCAATATCTGACCTGTCAGTCCTAATACTCAAAGGAAACCTGCACAACACTTTCAAAAGACGAGCCTGGGAGCTTAAATTCATTACTCTGCTAGACACTGAAAATCATGGACTGAATAGAGACTGGATTTATGGTTTATTACAACAATCTGTAACATAGTAACCTCCTCTTTCTTCCTATGACTGCAGAGGTGGTATCGGACCTCTCGACCTTGAATGGTCCCTTACAATATGTGCTAACTACTTATGCTGAACAATCTCTTCCACCTTGCATTTAGCTGTGATGCTGAGAGTACTTTTCCCAGACCTGAAGAGGAGCTCTGTGTGGCTCAAAAGCTTGTTTCTCTCAGCAAAAGAAGTTGGTCCAATAAAAGGTATTTATTTTATCCAACTTGTCTCACTAACTGTCTCACTGTCAAACAGATGACCTATAATTGTAAGGTTGCATAGTCATTCCCTGAACAATCCAATACTCTGTGCTTATGTAGTTAATTTAAAAAGAGAGTTTGTCATAACTATAAAGGGAAGGGTAACAGCCCTCCTATGTACAATACTATAATCCCTCCTGGCCAGAGACACAAAAATCCTTTTACCTGTAAAGGGTTAAGAAGCTCAGGTAACCTGGCTGACACCTGACCCAAAGGACCAATAAGGGGACAAGATACTTTCAAATCTTGGGGGGGTGGGAAGGCTTTTGTTTGTGCTCTTTGTTTTGGGGGTTGTTCGCTCTTGGGACTAAGAGGGACCAGACATCAATCCAGGCTCTCCAAATCTTTCTGAACAAATCTCTCATATTTCAAACTTGTAAGTAACAGCCAGGCAAGGCATGTTAGTATTATCTTTGTTTTCTCAACTTGTAAATGTACCTTTTGCTAGAGTGTTTATCTCTGTTTGCTGTAACTTTGAACCTAAGGCTAGAGGGGGTTCCTCGAGCTCTTTAAGTTTGATTACCCTGTAAAGTTATTTTCCATCCTGATTTTACTGAGATGATTTTTACCTTTCTTTCTTTAATTAAAAGCCTTCTTTTTAAGAACCTGATTGATTTTTCCTTGTTCTAAGATCCAAGGGGATTGATCTGGACTCACCAGGAATTGGTGGGGGGAAAAGGAGGGAGGTGATGATTAATTCCTCCTTGTTTTAAGATCTAAGGGGTTTTGGATCAGTGTTCACCAGGGAATTGGTGGAGGAGTCTCTCAAGGCTACCCAGGGAAGGGAGTTAGCACATTGGGAGTGGTGGCAGCAAAAGCAGATCTAAGCTGGTAGAGAAGCTTAGAGGTTTTCATGCAGGTCCCTACATCTGTACCCTAAAGTTCAGAGTGGGGAAGGAACCTTGACAGAGTTGAATTGGGAATGAGGTCAAATGGAAATTTTTGGTTGGCCTGTGTATTGAATGTATTTGTAAAGATGGGTGGTAACATCAACAGAACAATGTGTTTAGTGAAAAAGCCTGAATTCCTGGAAGCTGTTTCTCTAACTCATATGTAAACTGCAATAAAAGAGAGCTCTTTTTTGACACTCATTATATTAGTCATTTGGAATACACCATACAGTGTCTGTGTTACATTTTAAAAGAGTCATCTTCAAGTCCTCCCTCATCAGTTGTTCAGGATCTTGTCAGAAGCAATTATCTATTTCTTGTCAGCATCTCCAGTCTCTGTGGCAGTGAGGCATCCCTGTGCATAAAGCCACATCTCAGGGATGATGATGATGATAAATGATTCTCTTCCTTTGTTCTTGAAGTGGGACATTACTTTTCAGAAGCTGAAAGAAACTTAAAGCTGGAGTTTAGCCTGCTCTCATGTTGCTGCAGCCATAGCCTTCCACTGTACATGTGACTCCTGTCTCTCACTAACTTCATTACATAGGAATGTGCTCCAGGAGATAGATAGAGTTGGGCAGTGGGACTCTTGTTTTCTTTCCGGAACTGCCATTCACTTACTGTTTAACTTCAAGCAAGTCATTTAAACTTCTTTGTTCCAGTTTACTCATCTTAATAATGGGCCAGGTCCTCAGCTGGTGTAAATCTTACTCACTTTTCTGGGCTACTGCTGTTCCTGGTCTAGCATGTCACTGTAGGACCAGCTGACTAGGGCTGGGGAGTGGGTGAAACTGTGGCTCAGCTCCCTTGCCCCACGCACTGCCAGCACAGCTGAACCAGTAACGAGGAGGAAGTAAGCTATGCCAGGTACTGGGCTGGCACAGCTTACTTGTCCCACCCAGAGCCAGGAGGAAGCAAAGACTGAATTGTGTCTGTCTGAGTCCCTGGTTTGGAGGAGGGCAGCTACAAGCTGCCTCTTCTTTAGGGTTCATGATAATTCCACTGTCTAGGCCATGAAGTTCTTATGTTTGCTCTTTCAGGGTGACTGGATCTTTTAGGAAACGGAGGCAGGCAGCCTTTCACTACTAGGTCATCAGTTTAAATCTGGCCCAAGTGACCAAGGGTTTGTAACATCTAATGACTGTATGAAATATACTGGTATCTCTGCTCAGCTCCTAGTGAACAAGCAGCCGCATCTCAAAAACCCTTCACTATACTTAGCACTGACTGCCTTGCCGGCAGTTTCAGAAGAGAGCCCCTGGTATGAGTGGCTTTGGAGAGTAAAATACCTTGTTCCTTTCCTAGAGGTGGTTTCTTCAGGTTGGTTTATGAAGCAATTGCCTATGTAACAGCTGGTCTGTCGACGCAAAGGGGACTTCACTTTTCAGGGCTCTCAAGGCTTTGAATTTCACAAGCATTGAATTGATTTTAAAAAATGATGCAATGCTTACCTGCCATTAAAAATAATATTAAATCCAGAATTAGCTCTAATTTCTTTCAACTGTGTATTAGCTCAGTTTATTAATGAATAGGGACAAACGTAGTTAAAAGCACTGAGACCAAAAATAAATCTCATTCTATTTTCCATAATGAGCAGAATTAATCACAGATTTTCATTTGAATGCCCCGTGATAGTATTTAGATAATCAAACGAACTCCTCTAACAAACTCCGTGATAAAATGCTTAGATGGAAAAAAACCAAAAGAACAACTAGGCAAAAATAGAGGTCCTCTTTGGGTGAGAATTCATCAAAGCTTGTTCCTTCTGTGATTTACGTACAACACAATCTGCCTGGTCCTCCTCTTCCTCCTCCTTCAGAGCATCTGTAGGAGAAATACAGATTTGTGAGGGTTCTACAGTAAACTCTCAATCTGACAAAGGAAAGCAAGGCATGATACAGGCCTGTATTTACTGTCAGCCTTTGTCTGAGAGTTAGAAGTCATGCCGTGCAGCTTTGAAGGAGAATTGCAGGGAAAATTCCGGTAAAAATGATTTATCTACACCCACAGACTAGTGTTTAAGTGTAGAAATGGTAAAATGATGAGCAACAAGAGTATATATAGCAGAACTGCCAGAACTGGAATTGTGTCCTTCCCCCCTTGAACAAAAAGCAGGGAAAGTTCCATAATCCATCACTTTCCAGACAAGTTAGTCTCATCGTAAGCCATAGTTGTCAAAAGGGGCCAATAATTTTAGGTGCCTAACTTGAGACAACCTAGGGCTCTGATTTTCCCCCAGAGGTGCTGAGTACCACAACTCCAGTGGAAGCCAATGCTAGCTGTGGGTGCTCAGCACCTCTGGAAATCTAGCTTTCTCAAGGACATCCAAAAACTGAGGCAAGTGAAATTAGCCGTTGTGAATATTTTGGCCATAGTCATTTTAATGCTGGCAGAGCAGGTGCCAACTCATGCCAAGGTCTCCATGTCTCAAATGAACACTGACAAATACATAGCTGGAATCAGTCTTACTCACCTGTGTGTTAATATTGTTAAAATAGATATTAGAATTATTACAATGTGTTTAGAATTTAGACTTTATTGAATGCTTGTGAGTTACTGCAGGCATTAATCTAATGACATCTGTATCCCATTTTATAAGGCAAATCACCAGACAGGAAAGAGACATTAATTAGTGTGAAGGGCTGATCTTCAACAGAAGGTGTTATGCCCTTTGTGAAAGGAAAGGTCCATTAATACCAGATGGAATATTGTGGGATGTTGCAACTGGAATTTTCCCACGTATTGTCAACAAGAGTACAAGAGACTTTTGTTGTCCTGCTCTTCTCCCTGTGAAGATGAGTCATGCAAAAGGACTCCTCCCATCAGCTGAGTTTGCAGCTCAGAGCACATGGCAGGAGGAGGATAAAGAACCCAAACAAAAGGAAATAGGTATCTCTATGCTGCTTGGACTCTGGGATGCAAAGTGTTTCTACACATAAGCAAGAGCTACCCAACTGCTTAAATTGCTTAAGACATACAGAGCTTGCTGATTATAGAAGCTTCTATTACCTTTTGGAATTTAAGATTGTAACTTATTAGTGTATATGTTTCCCTGCTTTAACCTTATCAATAACTCTCTAATTTCTTTTTCCTGTTCAATAAATCTTTATATAGTTCATTAAAGGATTGGATACAAGCATTGTCTTTTGTGTGATATCTAAGGTGCAATTGACCTAGGGTAAGTGACTGGTCCTTTTGGACTGGAAGTAACCTGAATATTCCTATGATTCTTGGTGTCAGGGACCATCTGTCACAAAGGTACGCTCACCTGGGTGGCGAGATAGATTGAAGTACCCAAGGGGACTGTGTGTAACTCCACATTAAGGCAGTTAAAGTGCCTGAGGAGTTTATACTTGATAATTGGTTGATGAAATCTAAGTGTAGAACTCCCAACCAATTTGGGGTTTGTGCCCTGCTTCTTAACAGTCTGCCCTGAGGCTGGTACTCATGCTCTTGAGTCACTGTGGGCAGCATTACAATCATTATGGAAAACCCTAAGGTAGATTGTATTATGTTCTGTACTGAATACTAGCATTGTTATGGTGCACTCCCAGTAAAATCTCTAATTATATAAAGTGCATTACCTACTGCTTAAATATATCCTTCCACGGCATACTGATTGACATTCCAGTTTAAATAATCCAAAATTGTGTGGAACTGCGGATTCTCTAATTGCCATAGGGGTTCTTATCTGACTGTCCTTCCGGCAGGGGCGGCTCTAGGCACCAGCAAAGCAAGCACGTGCTTGGGGCAGCCCATTTGCAGGGGTGGCAGGGATCTAGCATGGGAGCTGAGAACCAACAGGGGGCCCTGGGAGCTGTAGTTCCTTGGTTAGCTCCCTGCCTATAGAGCCAGACCTGGAGCAGGGAAAGAACTACATTTCCCAGCATTCCCTTGGCCACTACCAACAGGAAAGAGGGGGAGGGAGTGAGCTAGCTGGGACCTCATGCTGCAGTGAATGGAGAGCTGCACTGTGAAGGTAGGGATACCATATTTTAACATTCAAAAAATAGGACACTCCACGGGGAGGGAGGGTAGCCCCACCCTGCCCCCATCCACTCCCTCCGACTGCCCTCCACAGAAACCCCAACCCATCCAACCCCTCCTGCTCCCTGTCCCCTGATCACCCCCTCCCGGGACCCCTGCCCCTAACTGCCCCCCAGGATTCCACCCCCTATCTAAGCCTCCCTTCTCCTTGTCCCCAACTGCCCCCTCCTGAGACCCCCCACCAACTTCCCCCCTAGGACCCCACCCCCACCTGTCCCCTGATAAACCCCCGGGACTCCCATGCCTATCCAACCGCTGCCTGTCCCCTGACTGCCCCCACAACCCCTGA